>NC_089761.1:41371772-41566772 GCF_040412425.1 Macrobrachium rosenbergii | reverse complement strand
ACGTCCTGTTTAAAATCCTTCGCGAGTCCCGTTCCTTCAGGCAGGGAATCCTCCGTAGCATTCCGATTTCATTTCTGTCTGAGGGAGGTAGGGAGTGTTATCGTCAATAGACGTCTTCAGGCCTTGTAAAGAAACGCCCTGCACTGTCTCCTGATGCCGTATGTGGCATCCTGATATCCAGCGTGGGATCCTGGTATCTTCGGTGTATCCTAGAGCCTTATGTAGCATTCTGGTACCTTTGTTATATTTTGTGGTGTTAATTTATGTGTGGTACCTTGCACTAGCGGATCCATAAAAATTTCATGGGGCACCAATTTTTCATAGTACATATATATATATATATATATATATATATATATATATATATATATATATATATATATATATATATATATATATATATATATATATATATATATATATATATATATATATATATATTTCTTTAATCGATTTTTTTCCCGATTTTTACATTTATTTATGTTATCGTTATCTAAATCTTCAATATTATTACTTTATCATTATTTTCATGGGGGGCAGTGCCCAGGTGCCCCCCCTGGACCCGCTAGTGGTGCCTTGATGCCTTATGTGCAGCCTGGCACCTTATGTGTTATCCTGGTAGCTTATGTTGGATGTTACTACCTTTTGTGTATCTTACTGACTTACGTGGTATCCTGGTGTCTCATCTGATGAGAGAAAAAGCTTATTTAAGGATTCAGTTCACAAGCGATAGTTCAGCGTTTTCGAATGGTTTAGTTTTGGGGAAAGGAGAAAGAGGGGGAGAGAGAGAGAGAGAGAGAAATAGTGGTCTGAAAAAGAAGAGACTGATCTCTATTTCTGTTCTTCCTCCTCCTCCTCCTCCTCCTCCTCCTCCTCCTCCTCCTCCTCCTCCTCCTCCTCCTCGTACTCCTTTCTTGATATGCAATAGCATTTTCAATCATCACTAAACCTCTTCTTTTATAAAAGAAAGTTCGATCTTCATTTAAGAAATGTAGGTTTGTTGGTTTTGTTTTGGTCAATGTTTTGTCCTTACTACTTCATCCATCCTCATTTTCTAAATCTTCTGAAGAAGGAAATACTTTTATTTCTCTCTCTCTCTCTCTCTCTCTCTCTCTCTCTCTCTCTCTCTCTCTCTCTCTCTCTGACACACAAACACACACACACACGCACACCTTATTAATAAAAATCTTTTGCGTGCGTTTTTGTCTAACCATGTCATTTTTGACCATCCGAGGAAGTTTCCATTACAAATCTTTATTGTACCCTAATGTATAAAATCTAATTGTCTATTTTTAGCTCAGGAGCAAAGTCAACAACAAATAGATTCCAGTGATGATAAAACAAGCAGTTAATTGTGTAATGGCCCAATAGATTACCCTTGGAAGTGATTTTGCCTTCCGAAATGCCTTTGGAGTTTGGTTCAATTGCCAGGCGCTTCCATTAAATGAGGATATAAGACCACAATGCGTCCTTATTTGCCAAGGGTGGACCCACTATGATATTAACGATCGCTCCTTTTAATTAGACCGTGGCCCTTTATGGCTTGTTTAATTGAATGCGGCTCCCGCACAAATTCAGTGATCCGTCATATCCTAATCTCAATTATTTAACGCTGTCCCTTTGCATCATGTCTGGACAAATTAAATGTTAATTTCAACGCAAAGTAATTCTGAGAAAATGTGGTGCAGTCAGCCTGTTGTACTGTGCGACTGAAAAAATACATATGAAATTGAACCATTTTTTGTGAAGTAGGTTGCTGTTACAGAAACCGCGCACTGGAACCGTAGAATTATGTAAGTTAGGTTGAAACTGTCATTGAAATTAGTCGTTTGAAAAGGAAATATATACACTATCAGTATCATAATAGCTTTTACTGAGGATACTGGTACAGTGCACGTACTATTCCAATCTGTAGAGTTTTTTTAGTATACAGATATTGTAGAAAGATGCCGATTTCAACATCATTATACCTTGGCATTTTGTTTTTTATGGTAATGTATTCTTACAAAACAGGACTTAAGGGGCTGGCTTCCCAAATAACCTTGTCTATCCTAAATCATAAAAAAGAAAAGGATTGAATGCAAATGAGTTCATCTTATACCCGAACAAAGTGAGAGACCATCACCTCCTTGGAAGATAGAGGTGCGTAAGAATCTGGGAAAACGGGAGCAGGGAGAGTTCCAAAGCTTGTACCTGTAGAAAAAGAAACCGTTTATAAACCGGGCTGTCTTAAGACTGCTGATGTCCACGGTACACTTAGATGCTCTTGCATATGGTCCACAGATTTTATTTACCAGATTTTTCAGAGCCATAAAAGTAAATGGTTACTGGATGCTTCGACTTAATCAAATACCATTGACAAATGAGACGTTTTCTAACAGAAATATTGGTTATTTCTTCTTATTGATGAAACTTGTATGACTTCTGCTTATTTGTGGAATGTCGATTAATTCTGCATATATAAGATAAAGAGGAATTTATCATTATTTCACTCAGCTGATGTTCGGTTTTTTGGCACTTTTGTGTTCCTTGTGACACGCCTGCTACACTGCTGGTCTCCAGATCAGCTTACTTGAGCAACATTGGATATAGTCAGGAGTTGGATAGGTGACCACCAGTTAATAGGTAACCCGACATTTATTAACTTCGTTGACGGGGAGAGCCAAACAGAAAGAGGAAAGGTCTCGTGTTTCCAGAAGGGAAGACACCTGTTTACGCAGGTCGGTCAATCAATCGATGCAAAGTTAGTAACTGGAAGAGTCGCCATTAACACTAAAAAAAGAGAGGAAAAAAATATGTATATGCACGCTCACATATATGTACATTATATATATATAAAATATATATATATGGGCGTGTGTATGTACATATGTATATATATATATATATATATATATATATATATATATATATATATATATATATATATATATATATATATATATATATATATATATATATATATATATATATATATATATATGGTGTGTTAAAGAAAATCGTTTACACTGGACAGCGTAAAAATACAAAATTATAGTGTCATTTGGAAATCTAAGGATATCTCATTCCCATTATAAAACCTGTCAAATTCTTTTAGGCATTACAACGAAATTTAGAAACTATTTGGAATCAGCAGGTACCTGCTCTCCGATTATAAAGCAGATCACCATTCAATAACTTAACCTGACCTCATCTTTATCTTCATAGTCCGCCTACAGTTTAATGCCTGGCTGTCTTACTGAGCTGATAAGGAAAAATAGAGTGAGAAATATGTTGGTTTTTGTTTTTCTTCAGTGATGGGTTTGTTTATCTCCATGGTTTTTTTGTTTGTGATCATGTAATCGTATGTGCATGCATTCATGTTTGTGCACATACATACATATATACAGATATGTACATGCATACATACATTTTATATATTATATATACCCAAACACTATATATATATATATATATATATATATATATATATATATATATATATATATATATATATATATATATAGAGAGAGAGAGAGAGAGAGAGAGAGAGAGAGAGAGAGAGAGAGAGAGAAGTTATTGGAGACCTTTTGAAACCTTTTGGATCATATCATATTTTGTTTTTCATATGACAGCCAGTCTTTGACATATGCGCGAAGTGCTTCTGTTTTAACAATCATCTCGTTAACTGTGGAGGCAGATCAAGACAAGGTGTTTAAATTATTAAAAGAGTTCGAGTAGATGATGATTGATTTTAGACGTCTGACACGATTTAATTTTAAATGAGCATATCGGCTCCCAGACTTTGCTTCAGTTTGCAGATGTCTTACGCGTCAGTTCCCGGCTGCATTTTCCCGAGACGTAACCGAGTACCGGGACCTTTCCCTGAAAAAAGCGGAACGCTTTATCTTAAAAACTAACCATGGAATTTTCTTGGAAATAATCTCATCATGTTTCCCACATCCAAATCACTCCAGGGGAAGTAATGTAACCTAGCCTAACCCAACCTAACCTAACCATCTAACCTAGGGGCATGGCAAAAACCGGGGCTGGTGCAATGCTAACATACATCTCAGGAATTTGCTTCCCTGCCAGAGAGGATAATGGGAGTAGGTGTTCTTTTTTCATAAAGGGTGAGCTTTCACCAAGGCATGAAAATACCAATAGTTATTTACTTGAGTAGTACAAAAGAAAATAACGTGAAATGCAGTGACAGAGAAGGACGTGTTATCCTTGTTACAATTCTCGGGGAGGATTGGAATATAGGGCAGTTATATATCCTAGGGAGGCGCGCCTCCTCAAGAAATTTTAAATCATATACATATGCAGCGTGTGTGTATGTATGTATAGTATGTATGAATTTACATATATGATCATATATATATATATATATATATATTTAGATAATTCTTATTTGAAACGCCTGTTAAATTTGTTCTTTTTTAAAGTTTCTGATTTAATTTCATTACGGCGTCAATATCTTATATATTGTGACGTCTGGTTTAGTAACCATAAATCAGTCAATCAGTGCGAATTGTAGTGAATGTATCCAAAATATTGGGATTATCAAAATAACTTTCGTACGAACTTGCCAAAAAAAAAGTATTCAAGCCAGAAAGCTTCTAATACAGAGATGCTGTTATCCGTTGCACCCTTATTACACCTTCCGAAGCGATATAACCAAGGGAATTAAGAGGACAGCGTATATATAAGCTCAATAAACAAAGAGCTGATAAATGTCACCATACGATATCCCTTTAATGGCAGCGTCAATATTTTCCTCTCTCTCTCTCTCTCTCTCTCTCTCTCTCTCTCTCTCTCTCTCTCTCTCTCTCTCTCTCTCTCTCCCGTGGAACATGATCTCACAAAAAGACCTCATTAAAAAGAGTCGTTTAATTGCTTTCGCTGATCGATTGTTCTCTTCCTAAATGATTATGGGGGGAAAAAATAGGTGCTGGAAGTCTAATATATAATGACGGTCATGATGTAATGTAAAACTAGAGAAATTATCGTGTACTGAGATTTTGTGGAAACTGTTAATAATTATGATGTACTATATTTATTTGAGAGCTTTTTTAGAGAGAGAGAGAGAGAGGGAGAATTTTCTTAGCTTTTTTTTGTATCGATCGAGCATGGAGAATTATGTAATGTTATGTAAACTGAATTAGTTATTTTACGTTAATATTATAGTGTTATTTTCATTATTTTACACGGAGACAGACACATAAGGAACCGGTTTTCCAATTTTTATCGAAAACTAGTGTATCTCATTCAGTCAAAATTGGAGGTAGTATTCGAGTTATGCTGTAATTTCATTATACATAAGATTGAGGGATTAAGTACATAATATCGCTTTGTATGTTTTTGTTCACGATACTGTAATGATTTAACGTGGGGTTCACTACCCGCAACCCCATGTGTTACAGAGAATATATATATATATATATATATATATATATATATATATATATATATATATATATATATATATATATATATATATATATATATATATATATATATTACATAAACACATACACGCATACACACATATATGTATATATGTATATATACACGTATATATATATATATATATATATATATATATATATATATATATATATATATATATATATATATATATATTACACACACACATATATATATACAGTATGTGTATATATGATATACTTCGAAAAAACCGCATAAACAAAATTAAATTTCAGGAAAAAAAAAACAACGATCCACTTCGTTTATTTGTCTCATAAATCCAAGTCAATCATTATCTTGTGAATTTTAAATACTTTCTGTGTTTTCGGGAAACAAATCGCTTCCCAATAATGACGAAAGTATCGCAAAGTATCGTTAACGGATCGTAGATTTTATATCTCTGGTGAATAGAGGCCGAAATTGCCTCAGGTCCGGCACAGACTTATATATTGTTTCCCTGCCGGCTAAGGCTGAGGGCATTTGATGGTCGACAAGGCATTTTGAGTTTTACGACGCCGCGATACAAGGCTCAAATTAGTTTATGGCAACTTCTTTGGAAACTTCCCCCCTCCCTCTCTTACCTACATCCCTCCCACCCCCTCCCTCTTTTACCTACATCCCTCCCTCCCTCCCTCCCTCCACCCAGCCCTAGTTTGCCATGACTGTAAGAAACAGGAGTTTGCTGTGTGACTTTCTAGACTTTTTTTAATCTAAGCAATTATTGGTACTTGAGGAATCAAATTTTATTTCTTGTACTCATGTACTCATTCGATTGAACCGATCATATAATAATCTCTCTCTCTCTCTCTCTCTCTCTCTCTCTCTCTCTATATATATATATATATATATATATATATATATATATATATATATATATATATATATATATATATATATATATATATATATATATATATATATATATATATATATATATATATATATATATATATATATATATATATATATATATATATATATATATATATATATATATATATGTGTGTGTGTGTGTGTGTGTGTGTATGTATGTATGTATATATACATGTATATATATGTATATATACATATATAAATATACATTATATATTTGTGTATATATATATGTATATATATTTCAAATGGCGTGTATAGTCGAGGGATCGGAAGATATTTATGCACGTGTTCCCACGCAGAGGGAGAAAGAGAAATAGCAAATTTATCCATTTATCAATCTCTCCCACTTCCTCTTTGTCTTTCCCTTCCAGTTCTTTGACAATTTCCAGTAATGTTGTTTCTCTCTCTCTCTCTCTCTCTCTCTCTCTCTCTCTCTCTCTCTCTCTCTCTCTCTCTCCTTCCTAATTCCCATTACCAATTCTCAATATTCTTGTTGGAATCATCTCCTTCAAGTGATTCCTGTGAAAGCGTCTCTCTCTCTCTCTCTCTCTCTCTCTCTCTCTCTCTCTCTCTCTCTCTCTCTCTCTCTCTCTCTCTCTCTCTCCCCCCGTAGGTTGTTTATTCCAGTGCAGCCTCATTTTTTCGTCCTTCCCTTAGCCATTATTTTTGTTCCCCTTCCGTTATCTTTTAGGTGTTCTCCCACTCATATTTTCTTTCCTTTTTTTTTCTTTGTTTTACTTCATACTGGATATCCCTTCTCTCCGGGTAATCAGATTCGACCCTCCCCTCAACACCCCCGCCCCCCGCCCCCGCTACTCCTGGTTTGTTTACTGTGGTGTGTACATGTGGTCTTGCTGTTTCTTAAATACTGATGCTTTTGTTGTTTTTGTTTTTGTTATCACTTATGTTGGAAATACTTTTGAAGAAGTATTTATTATTATTATTATCATTATTTGCACTAGTTGCTATATTAGTGAACTTTTTTCTTCTTATCCTAGCTTGTAAATACCATTTTCACAGAGTATATTCAAGATAACTTTCAACCTCATTCGAAACACTCTCTCTCTCTCTCTCTCTCTCTCTCTCTCTCTCTCTCTCTCTCTCTCTCTCTCTCTCTCTCTCGTGTTAGGCAACAGCAGAGGGTTCCTTATCTCCCAATTTTCTCCAGAACGAAGGCATGATCCCCGAAAGATTCTGATTAGAAAATTTCATTAGTTATTTTTCTTCCTCGAGATCATGCCATCCCTAAATCATCTTCTTCTTCTTCTTCTTCTTCTTCTTCTTCTTCTTCTTCTTCTTCTTCTTCTTCTTCTTGGTCGTCGTCGTTGTTGTCTTCTTCTTCTTCTTCTTCTTCTTCTTCTTCTTCTTCTTCTTCTTCTTCTTCTGCCACCATTTCCTTACTTTCTCTTATACTGCTTTTCCTTCTGCGTCCTCCTTATTCCTATCCGATGTCTTGCTAATTCTGACCCACCCCCCTTCCTTTTTCCCCCTCCTCCTCCCCCCGTTCCTCTTCCTCTCCTTTCACCACCACCTTTTCCATCCCATCAGCCACCACTTCCCCTTCCTCCTGTCCCTCATCATGATCATCATATTCATTTCCTCTCTCCCTTCCTTCCTTCCTTGCTGGAGCTTTTAGCCTTTACCCAGACCCAATTTAAAAGGCATAAAGAAGTTGATAGAATGAGACAGACCTAATTAGCTTCCCAGTAGGCTCAGAGTGCGTTCTCGTGACTACGTATTTGCGTCTGCATTGCGTGTCCGCGTGCGTGCGTGCGTGCGTGCGTGCGTGGGTTTTTGCGTGATTTGAAGGAGGGCGATGAGAGAATGTCACGGATTTTGAGGAATTTGTTAATCGTGTGAATTAGGTGATTAGATTTTATTTACAGTCTTGGGTTTTAAGTATTGTTTTCTCAATTTTTTAAGATTAGTGGAAAACTACCATGCTTGATAATTATAAGGTATTTATGCTTTTGGGATTAGCTTATTTGTGTGTGCATTTTTTTTTCAAGATAAACTGAAACCGCCCATATGTGTACAGTAAGTTGTACTCCCTATAGTTCAAGATATGGCGAACTTATGATCGACGGTTGAAATTAGTTATTACAACCTTTGGTTTAGTTGTTGAGTATGTTTATGTGGGTGTACGTATTATATGTTCGATAACGTATTCCTCCATTATTGGTACACTTTAGTCACCCCTTCTCATATCACGTTATACCTGTAGGGTACGCCGTGCTTTTCCCTTTAAAAATGAAAATAGCACGCCAGCTTATTTTCATCTCGCCGCTCTCTCGAAAATATCACAACAAAAAATAGGAACACGTTGCGTACTTATTTAAATCCTTCATCAAAGATGGCGTCAGTAACCTAGATGTTGTGACGCCAGTTTTAGCAACCATAAATCAATGAGTCCTTTATCAAAGATCGGGTGCAGGGACGGTGGACAAACGCTGCTTTAATTCTTAAGGTTGTTCAGCATCCTGGAACCATTTTGTTACCACAAAAGTTGTTACCTCAGGTGATATTCACCTCTGTACCTGTACGATCAGTAATCAGATTTACTGGGTATTTATGATTTTCATATCTCTATTTTTTACTCTTCCCTCAAATGGGTTCTGGTCCGTGGAAATTAGCATTGAAATGGATGGTCTGTTAAACTGGTTCCATAGGGAGGTTTGCATATTTTTTTTAAAAGAGATGTTGAATAATAATAAATAGTAATTAATTACCGAAGTGAAAGGACTCCGGCTAATGGGAACGGTCAGATCAGGGAGAATGGACACAGACGAGAACTAGAACAAGATGGAAATTCGTGTGAAAAGTGCATAACATAGAGAAGGATGAAAGGAAATATCAGATGTCTTATCTTTGTGAAGAAAGGAGAACCTGGAGCGAGCGTTAGGTGCCCGATTTAGCACTGTATAGGAAAACTTCGTTTACTTATCAGTCGTGTAACCCACTTGAGGAAGAACTTGGAAAACCAGACGTATTTCGAGAAAAGAAAAGACCAGATTTATTCATCAGACGTATAAAGGGAAAACCTAAAGTATTCCTTGTAAAAAAAAAAATGTACTCATCAGATGTGTAAAAGTACATGCCTGACCTGCTCACCAAAAGGAGACAAGTAAATAATGCGCCGAAGTTTCTTCGGCGCAATCGAGTTTTCTGTACAGCGTATAGTGCTGTATGAAACTCCCAACCACGGCCCATGAAAGTCTCAGCCGCGGTCCATGAAACTTTCAGCCATTGCCCATTGGTGGCATGTGTTGTCGGCACCTGTAGCGGTGCCAGAACTTTAAACCTTAAGTCAAATAAAAAGTACTGAGGCTAGAGGGCTGCAATTTGGTATGTTTGATGATTGGAGGGTGGGTGATCAACATACCAATTTGCAGCCCTCTAGCCTCAGTTTTTTGAGATCTGTGGGCGGACAGAAAAAGTGCGGACGGACAGACAAAGCCATCTCGGTAGTTCTCGTTTACAGAAAATTAAAAACAGACTTCCTCTTCAGACGTCTATCCCCATAAATTGAAAACTTGATAAATTCATCAGACATCTTATTCCGTTATGGGGAAACGTGGTGTCTCATCAGACATCTAACTATAAAAAAAGACATTCGGCTTAACCCTCAGATGTGTAGCCGCATAAAGGGATTTTATGCATAATTTGTGTAGTTTCCCTGCTATGAAGAGACCCATACCTGTTTGTACTGTCATCTTTAAATGCCCTTTAATGATCGTGTCATACTTTAACCTAATTAATAATGATCATAATCTTATATTCAGCCTCTCCCCTCCACTTCTTTTATTGAAACATTCCTATTATCGTGCTTTTTTTAATCTCTGTTCTGTATCTTGAAGTTGTGTCTTTTACCCCTTACGCGTTCCCGACACTTTTGAGTTCTAATCTTACTCGACCCCTCCGGTTCTCCAGAATTATTCTTCTTTACTTTTATTTTTTCCCCCATCCCGTTATCATCTCTCCTCCCTGCCTCCCTCCTCGTCCATTCTTTTATTTCTTTTACGTTTATGGTTATTGCTGTCGTCATTTCCTCCCTTCATTTCTTTTTATGTCCGTCATTTTTCGTCTCTTTACCCCGGGATTTCATCTAATCTCTCAACTTTTTTCGTTTGCTTCATTTCATCAATTATTCTCTCTCTCTCTCTCTCTCTCTCTCTCTCTCTCTCTTGTACCTTTATTATTTTGGTAAATTTTATGTATGGTCGAAAAGACTCTTTCCTTTCACTGTCATTTCCCTCATTTTCGCTTTGCATTATTGCATTATCCTTCCTCTCTGTTTCATTTCTCTCATTTTTTCATTGTCCTGCATTGACATTTTCATTTTCTGGGGCTCTGTTTCATTTCCCTCATTTTCACTGGGGATTATCCTCACTCTCAAGCTTCATTTCCCTCATTTTCTCTAAGCATTGTCCTCACTCTGAAACTTCATTTCCCTCATTTTCATTTAGCATTGTCTTTTCTCCGCAGCTTCATTTCTTCATTTTCACTGGGCATTGTCCTTTCTCTCAGACTTCATTTCTCTCGTTTTACCTGGCATTGTCCTCACTCTCCAGCTTCATTTCCATCATTTTCACTGGGCATTGTCCTTTCTCTGCTGCTTCATTTCCCTCATTTTCACTGGGCTGTATTCTCATTCCAGCTTCATTTCCCTCATTTTCCTTGAACATTGTCCTCACTCGCCAGCTTCATTTCCCTCATTTTCCCTGAGCCTTGTCCTCACTCTCCAGCTTCATTTCCTTCATTTTCACTGGGCACTGTCCTCTCTCTGCTGCTTCATTTCCCTCGTTTTCACTGGGCTGTGTTCTCACTCTCCAGCTTCATTTCCCTCATTTACATTGGACATTGAACTCTCTCCAACATTTTTTTTTCTCTTTTCCGTTATGAAATGTCCTTTCTCTCTTCAGAGGCATTTTCTGCATTTACACTGCACATTGTCCTCATTCTCCAGCACCATCCCTCATTTACATTAAAATACTTTACATTCACTCTCCAACATCATTACCTTCATTTTCACTTGGTATTTTCCTCTCTCACCAGCATTCGTCTCCTCATTTCACTGGTCATTGTCCTCTCTTCAGCATCATTTCCCCTCACGTTCATTGGCATTTTCCTCTCTCTCTCTCTCTCTCTCTCTCTCTCTCTCTCTCTCTCTCTCTCTCTCTCTCTCTCCTCAGCATCATTTCATTTATTTTCACCTTACATTGTGATCTCTTCCCAGCACCATTTTCCTCATTCTGCAGCATCAGTTCCCGATAAAGAGAAAGAGGACAATACTGGACATTGTCCTTTTTCTGTATATCGGTACTCGCTTCTTTCGATGGTTCGTCTCCTATTCGTTTCTGATGTCTATTATTTATTCTTTCCTTGCTGTTGTCGCTTCCCCATGATCCTATCTTCGTTTACCCTCAATTCCTGATTGTACTCTGTTGTCTATTTCTTCCTCATTATGTTTATTTATCTGCATGGATGTCTGTCCTCCTAACTGTCAAGTCTGTCAGTGTGCCTGTCTGCTAAGTATCTCAAAAATCATTGATGGATTTCATATACATATTTGATAAGAAGTCCGTAGGATTATTTTATTTTTTGTTTTTTGTATCATTTTTCTTTTGTTTACCTTTCGTACTTAACATGTCTTTTCACTTTACGTGATCTTTTTTTATCCAGGTTTTCTCTCCTTTTTTTACCCTACTTTCTCCTCAGGTCTTCTTATTTCTTTATTTGTTTCTTTCTGTAGTTAAAGCATTTTTTGTTGTTTCCTGTCTTCGCTAACTATTTCCTGTGTTTATCATTTTATCTCTTTGTATTTATTGAATTTTTATTCATTTCTTCCATCTTTACTATTATGCTGTACTTGTTTCCTCTTGGTTTATTTATTTTGTTGTTGGCTTCTTATTTGCTTTTTCTTCACTTTCTTACCCTCATTAGCATGTTTTTATTCGTGTTGTTGTCTTATTCACTTTTTCCCCATTCCTTATCTTTATCAGTATTTCTTTTTATCCTGCTCCCCACGATTTTTCTTCGTACCCCCTAATCTCATTTATTATCTTGACCGCATTCTTCACTTATTCATTTAATTTATTTATCTTTTTTTTCATTCAGGTCATCCTGTTATTTATTTCGTCTCCTTGTTTTTCGTTAATATATTTCATCCTTCAAGATTTCGTCCCCTTATTTTTCGTCAGTATATTTCATTCTTCAAGTTATGTTCCGGCACCCTCCTTCGTACGTATTTGTCTTATTTTCCTCCTCGCGTAATTATTTCCTTTCCACCTTTTTCTTTCCTGCTTCTGTCTTTCCTCTCCATTTTGCTGCTTTTTTCCTACCCATTCCTTTCCTCTATGTCAGTATATTCCTCCTCCTTAAATATCCTTTCACCTTTATTTCCTCATCAATGTTTTCCTCGTTTTCCTTTCCTTTCCTGTGGCTATTATTCTCTTTCATTCATTTCTTCCTCCTCCCTCTCTCCGTTCCCTTCCTCCATCCTTAGCACATCCTAAGATGGGAAGGAGAGAAAGGATGGCTTAAGCTCCGTTTCTCTGCGTCAAATCCCCCTAAAGTAAATAGGATTCAGATAATAAGGGCGTGCACAGCTGCCGCTTTTCCCCGGAATCATCCTCTCTGGTAGGATTCTTATACGGGGATTCTCTCCCCATCCTTCCCCCAACCCCTTCTCTCTCTCTCTCTCTCTGTCTCTCTCTCTCTCCCTCTATTCGTCTTCTTTTTCTTATTCTTCTTCTGACTGATTTTGTTTCGGATTGTTATGATTGTTTCTACCGATTATTTTTGAAAATATTGTTTCTGGGTTGATTGTTATGAGAAATTTGTACTGTCTGTCTTCTTCTTCTTCTTCTTCTTTTCTTCTTCTTCTTCTTCTTCTTCTAACACGAAACAGTCAACAGATGCGGCATGGTGTTCTATTTCTGATAAAAGCTGTTGGCCTGTGTGTTGTTCACATTATTGGTTTTTTGCTTTGTTATTATTATTATCATCAATTCTGTTGCATTGAATTGTGTGTACAAAGAAAGAGAGAAAGTGTGTGTGTGTGTGTGTGTGTTTGTCACCCAAGGATTTGTCCTGCCGTTTGTGGGACTGCCTCCAGACGCAAACACGACTCCTTTCAGCCTATTGACGACGGATCGAGGACTGTACCTTTTGTTAACCATTCC
This sequence comes from Macrobrachium rosenbergii, assembly GCF_040412425.1. Lineage (NCBI taxonomy): Eukaryota > Metazoa > Arthropoda > Malacostraca > Decapoda > Palaemonidae > Macrobrachium > Macrobrachium rosenbergii. Next base: position 41,553,243 of record NC_089761.1, on the reverse strand, counting down.
GCGAGCTCACATGTGACGCTGAAGGGTATGTCAGATGAATGCGTTTCATAGCATACTTCAGCATATTAAAAGTATTAAATTGTTTGTTGGGAGGGTATCGCAATATGACACTATACACTGGTCCTAAAGCACTGTACTTTTCCCTGCGTGTGCGATTATGTTGAGTAAACGGCAAGGTGTTTCCAAGGTACTTAGTTTACAGTGCAGTCAAGGTTGTCATCAGTTACTCAGCTTTGTTGTTTTAGAAAGTCACTTGCAGACACTTAATTTTATTGTTTCCTTACCTCATGATGTTCTTCATACGTGCTCGGAACTTATAAATGCATTCAGATCCATCCTTTTTGTAAAACATACACTTTCACCTCTTTCTGTACCATTATTTTATTGGTCCTTCAGTTCTGTGGTATTGCATATGATGTTGGCATCCAAATGCCAGATTAGTCAGCCCTTTTCAGTTTTGCATAGTCATGCCCTGTCTGATTGACATTTTCTCATAAACTTGAAACTTTGTTTTTTTTTTCTACACTTTCACCCAGCTTCCTCCAACAAATTCCAGATACCATTTCTTTCAATTATCGTTAAGCTTATTGGCCCGAAAAATTCTTTCATTCTGATTTCCTTTCACCTCAAAGAACATATAACTAATATTTTTCACTCTCATTTTTGCTCTAAACATGCCTCTGTTAGTTAAGACCAGCCTATCAAGTCCCATACAATGTCTAGTTTCGACTAAGCAGGTTTATAGGCCCTTTTCTTAAGGTGGACTCCCTCAGGGCAAGGTGGTAAGGTCTTCAAGGGACCAGGTTGCCTGTTGTTGACCTCCGCACTCTGCCCAACAAACTAAGACGTAATTAAATAATTAATCAATTATTAACGAAAGTGTTTACAGTAATGTACAAATATATAGGACATATATAAATGTTACAATAATAAGACAATCACCTATCAAGGGGTAAAATCTAAATAACTATCACAATCGTCCATTATTATACAAAATTACATCATTTATGTACATAACCATTAAAGCAAAATACAACAGTTGAGACTACATTCCCAAGTGCCTTTTGCTTGCCTTTGCTTGCTGTGTATGAATTTTACATTCTGCAAAGCGCAGAGCCCCAGTCATTCGTTCTGGTGGCTCCCAGGTCCTCTGTTTCCCATCAGTGCTCACCTGACTCTTGTGGTCTGATAGCTGGACTTTAAGAGTTTATTTTTTGGGATGACATCGCAAGGCTACACTAGTAGCATATGACAGGCTCTAATCTAAATCATTTTTCCCAGAAGGCTTACCACAGTCACAATCGACCTCCCTTTGACCTTTGTTAGTTCCATTACAGGTACTTTTGAAGACATTCAATCATCTGCCTTCAAAAACAGTCACTAATCAGCGCCGGTTCCAATCAGCATAAATTCTGTATCATACAAATGCACACAGATTCTCCCCCCTATATTTTCCATTACAAATCAGGTGTCCCAGTTTATCTTACTGTTCCGTCCGCCTCATGTTTCATGTACGGGTATCATCTCTGCCTCATCAAAGAAAACAATTAAACCTTACAGTTGAATACTTCATATAAATTTCTCCACTTCCCCATCTCTCCTTTCCCATTTGCCTACCATTCGTTTTTCCTCTCATGTGCCTCGTCCTCGTCCTCGTCCTCGTCCTCCTTTCAGCACGAGGCCTATTTCACGCGAAGCTAGTTAGGAGGTTAACGAGATAACCCTCTGTCATAGCGACGGTAGTCCAGGGTTAACGCAAGGGAGAATGACCCTTAGAGTGAAGCTTTGTTCCAGGCCCCACAGTGTCGGTGGTATTGTTGACGCTTTCTGGTGGTTTGTCTGTTCCTCTGTGGCGTCTGTGACTGGTTTTCTGATCTGCTCGATCTGTTTATTCCGTTCTTTGTTTATTTGTTTCTGCCTTTCCAAAAAAATATTTAAAAACGTTAATGATAGATTTGCATAATATTTTGTGTGGAGGTAGGCCTATAAGTTATGTTAAGTGTACCTTAGTTTAACCAGACCACTGAGCTGATTAACAGCTCTCCTAGGTCTGCAGGTCATGGAACTCGGCGCTGAATGACCTAATAGGTCCCAGCGCTTGGCTTTTGGCCTAAATTCTATATTCTGTTCTCTTCTGTAGAACTGTTTAATTTTTATATGTTTTTTAAGAGGTCACGTTGGCGGAAGTATGCGCTCGCCAGATGCTGTCTGCTCTAGTTTAGCAATTTACCAGAAACTCATTTAGCAACCCCGCCGCATCTCATTTTTCCAGCTGGTATGTTTAATAAGTTATTAAGGTAATTTATATGTATAATTACCTGAAAAATTAATATATATATAATTAACAGCAACAGTTGCGATGTGTAATCGCGAAGCCTCCAAATAATTTGTTCAGGTCGAGATGGAAATATCGGCTGCAGCAGTATTAGTTATTACTGTTGTTGTATTCACGCAGTCCTTTTTATATTTTATTTAAAAGAACCAAAGAAGTGAGAAGTTCATTTGCGCAGGTTGAAAGAAAACAAAAAGTTCTGCTAACACCAAAACGGATCGCCGCACGTAGAGAGTTAAAGCAAAATAAAGAGAAGCAGAATGGAAAAGTTCAAACTTCAAGAAAAGTCAAGACATTCAGTATAATCATAGTGCTCCGTAGGGGGGTAGTGCCGTTAATGCGCCTCACGCGGTGCACCGTAGGCAATCAGAAATCAGACTAGAATGGAGCACAGTAGTAAATTATTCTTTAAAAATAAATAATAATCAGTAAATCAATGATCTTTAAATTTTATATGAAAGCAAAATAGCAAATAATTAAACACGAAATTAAAATCAAAGAACAAAGCTACTAAGCATAATGACACTTTCAGAAAAAAAAAAAAAAACTATCTAGGGCTCTTCGCAGCGTCCATTCGGCCCCTAGCTGCAACCCCTTTCATTCTTTTTACTGTACCTCCATTCATATTCTCTTTCCTCCATCTTATTTTTCACGGGAGCTTATGTAAGACTTAATTCCCACAGGGGTCTTTCGTCAGGCGTCGAAAAATAACAAAGCCTTAGGAGGAGCCCATTTCCAAGGCGACTTCTCGATATCTATTACTCGTCGTTCATCGGGAGTTAGAGAAAAGAAAATACGATTATGTGGATTTTGGGGGTCTAATTAGGGACGCCTCCGGGAATTGGTATTTTTCTCCCGGACCGAATTAAAAGAAAATTATGGAAGGATAATATTTTCGAGTTGGACCTTTTTCTTTGGGGTATATGCAGTATATAAAATATATATATATATATATATATATATATATATATATATATATATATATATATATATATATATATATATATATATATATATATATATATATACATATATATATTATGAGAACCAGGAGATACAGAATCATTGAGAGAATTCAACAGCTGCAAAATGTCGAAGTAAAATTTCTATTAAGCCTAAGTGTATTCTTCAGTGTGAACATATTATGTATAATAGTCCAGATATTTTTATGTTAAATAACTATATAAACAGTGAGAACGTAAGTCCATTTTCTTCCTTGCAAAGTCACAAGTCTGTATTAACCTTTCAGGTAATAATTACCTTTTAGGTGATATTTGCCTTTTAGGTCAAATTTCCCTTTTAGGTAATGTTTACCTTTTAGGTAATATTTACCTTTTAGGTCAAATTTCCCTATTAGGTAATATTTACCTTTTAGGTAAAATATACCGTTTAGGTAATATTTACCTTTTAGGTAAAATATACCGTTTAGGTAATATTTACCTTTTAGGCAATATTTACTTTTAGATCAAATTTACCTTTTAGGTAATGTTTACCTTTTAGGTAATATTTACCTTTTAGGTCAAATTTCCCTTTTAAGTAATGTTACCTTTTAGGTAAAATATACTGTTTAGGTAATATTTACCTTTTAGGTAATATTTATCTTTTAAGTCAAATTTACCATTTAGATCAAATTTACCATTTAGGTCAAATTTCCCTTTTCGGTAATATTTACCTTTTAGGTAATATTTACCTTTCAGGTCAAATTTACCTTTTAGGTCACATTTCCTTTTTAGGTAATCTATACCTTTTAGGTCACATTTCCTTTTTAGGTAATCTATACCTTTTAGGTCAGTTTTCCCTTTTAGGTAGCCTAATGTTTACCTTTAAGGTAAAATTTCCCTTTTAGGTAATATTTACCTTTTGGGTAAAATTTTCCTTTCAGGTAAGATTTACCTTTTGAGTATAATTTTCCTTTGAGGTAAAATTTACCGTTTAGGTAATATTTACCTTTTAGGTGATATTTACCTTTTAGGTAATATTTCCCTTTTAGGTAATATTTACCTTTCAGGTGATATTTACCTTTCAGGCAACCTCTTTCCCTTGGTGGTGTTGTCCAGTCGTGCCAGTGTCCCGTGGAATGCCAAGGTATTTAGCGTTTAATTATCAGCGCATAAAACCAGAGGAAGATATTTTGTGGTGCGGTGTAGCTGTGAGATTGGAAGCTGGAGATAACCCTCTGGCCATTAGCAGTAAATACTGCAATAAATCCGAATGGCTGAGCGAATACATGTGTATCTGAGGTCGCCGTAATGGAGAGCGTATAAAAGCAAAATCATCTTGATAAAGGTCGCTCTGCGTCATTTGCCGTCAATTCAAATGCAGACTTCTTCTTTTTTTTTTTTCATTGTTGTCAGGTGTTGCTGTTCGGTTTTGATTTTGCAGACTTCAGGCAGTTCTTCTTTTTTCCTCACGGATGAGCTTACTTCTCAGTGAGGACTCCATTGCTAGATAGTTTTTTTTATCTCATTTGAGTTTGATTTATATATCAAATATCAGACATCTTATATATATATATATATATAATATATATTTATATATATATATATATATATATATATATATATATATATATATATATATATATATATATATATATATATATATATATATATATATATATATATATATATAAGTTATATATACTCTTACATATGTGTGTGTATATGTACACCAACAGAAAATTGATATGATAAATAAAATGAGATTTAAGTTGCAATACACTGTAGATTCTTAGATAGAAGAAATAAGAAGTATTTCCACTCAAACTTTGCGTGATTTATTTTTTCATTCTGGCCTTTAGAACATCATAACTCTTACTTTATAACCAATGGTTTTATTGATGTTCTCATATGACTGAGATTTTCTCTCATAGGTTTTAATGGGTAACATTTTGTCTAGTTTGTATCATACCTGTTTGCAGAACAGCTCAAATTCCTCCAGTTTTGTCGTACTTGCTTTGAGTATATCACCACGGAAGCGAGAATTAAATTTTATTTTTTTAAAGATGTTATAGTTTTGGGCTTACTTTTAGTTTTCTGTAAAAGAAAACTATTGTGCCGGCTTTGTCTGTCCGTCCGCTCTTTATTCTGTCCGCACTTTTTCTGCCCGCCCTCAGAGCTTAAAAACTACTGAGGCTGCAAATTGCTATCTTGATCATCCACCCTCCAGTCATCAAACATACCAAATTGCAGCCCTGTAGCTTCAGTAGTTTTTATTTTTTTTAAGGTTAAAGTTAGCCATAATCGTGCATCTGGCAAGATATAGGGCAGGCCACCACCGGGCCATGGTTGATGGGCCGCGGCTCATACAGCATTATACCGAGGTCACCGAAAGGTAGATCTATTTTCGGTGACCTTATTATACGTACGCTGTAGCGACTGCACAGAAAATTCATTTCTTCGGCGCAGTTTTTGCTTATTTTTGTTGTTTTTGTAATTTCATTAATGTTGTTTCGGAATTGAGCTCACTGGAATGGAAGAAAGAATTAGCTTCTCATTTTCTGTTATCTTTTTCCTTTCCTAGCATTAATTTTTCATTTGTTTCATATTAATTGTTTTCTGAGTATTCTACTTTCTGAAAGAGACAGAAGTAGCTTCATAATTTTATTTTGTCGTTTTGTGATCATAGCTTTACTCTTTATTTATTTATTTTTTTTTTTGAGTTTTGAGAAGACATAAACAGGTATGGTATAATGATATTGTTTTCGATTTTTATATATTTTCCATACTAAATTGATTTTTTATTTTACATTTTCTTTACAACATTTCTTAGTTTTAGTCTTGAGTCTGTACTGTTATGAAAGATTCATCTCTTTATTTTTTAAAAATAATTTTGCGTTTTATACTTCCATTTTTATCATATATTATCATTGCCTTCCTCTTGAATCAACACGCTCTGCACTGAGAGAAAGAGGTAGCATTTATTGGCCGCCCAAAATGAAAACTTTCCCGACGAAAAACCAATCAAATGGGGAAACAAAAGCCACCAATTCTTTGGGTTTGGTTTAATGGTCGGGACTTCAGGTCCCAACTTTGTTCATATACCCTGCCAGCAATTTTTTTTTTCTAGGCGTTTTCCTTTTTATTAGTTTTCTGTAAAAGAAAACTATTGTGCCGGCTTTGTCTGTCCGTCCGCACTTTTTCTCTCTGCCCTCAGACCTTAAAATCTACTAAGGCTAGAGGGCTGCAAATTGATATGTTGGTCATCCACCCTCCAGTCATCAAACATACCAAATTGCAGCCCTCAAGCCTGAGTAGTTTTTATTTTATTTAAGATTAAAGTTAGCCCTGATCGTGCATCTGGCGGCTATATAGGATATGCTACCACCGGGCCGTAATTAAAGTTTCATGGGCCGCGGCTTATACAGCATTATACCGACACCACGGAAAGATAGATCTATATTCGGTGGCCTTGATTATACGCTGTAGCGGCTGTACAGAAAACTCGATTGCACAGAAGAAACTTCGGCGCATTTTTTACTTGTTTCTGAGGTTATTTTTTTTTCTCTGTGAGGGATAATAGTGTGTTATTTAGATGAGAAGAAAGATTGTCAATTTTTTTTTTTTTTTTTTTTTGCCTGGTGCGGTGTTTTAAATCCTTAAAGGCATAGTACTTTAAGATATAATGTTAGAATTTTTTAAGTAAAATTTGTATCCCTTTTTCTGAGTTTTATCCACTTCAGATTTTCCATAATCGTTTTGCCTGTGTTGTAATCTGTGTGAAATTATAATATGTGAAATTATAATTCCCAAGCCACAGCCTCTTTTATATTAATTTCAATCTAGTATTTTTTTCTTATTTAGCTTAGCTTCAATTTTATGTTAATTTATAAATGGACTCAAAATATTCAAGTTATTTGTTCTTCACTTGTCATATTTTCATGTTAGTTGTGCTTGAATTACATTTCTGAATTTTTTTTTTTATGTAGCAAATGCAGATTTCCTTTTCATTGAATTTTATTTTCTGTGATTTCCCCATATCAGTTATCATTGCCTTCCACTTCCTATCTAACCATGCAAGAACACCTTTTCAGCTAATTCTGAAACAAACCTTTAGACCTTCCAAGCAGAATAACACTGCATTAAAACTCCTGTCCTGAGACGCCATTTCCTTCTCTAACCTTAAAGCTCCCACGTCGTAAAACGACTCTCTCGCCCTAAACCTGGCGAATTTCTTTTCGTGAATGCGGAAGGAGAAGCAGAGGAGGAGGAGGAGGAGGAGGAGGATGAGGAAGAAGTAGAAGAGGAAGGAGGGAGAAGAAGAAGGAGAAGGAGACATCTCACCCATCATTTTTCATTGCAGGATAGTGAATGACACCTGGCCTCATCGACCTCAGGTGTTGGAGGTGGAGGTGTACCACTCCCGCACTCTCCTCCACTCGGCAGTCCATCTCTACGCGGAGAGTGCATCTGGGAGACATCTGGTGGCCATTTCGCACACTGTCGACAACTCCACCATCCCCACACCTCAGGATTTGGCTTTTACCAATGACGTAAGAGAAAGAAGAGAGAGAGAGAAAGTGTGTGTGTCTGTGTGCGTATGTGTGTGTGTGTGTGAAAGAGAGAGAGAGAAATGAAAAAATGTTGTGGGTTTTTCATCCTCCCCATTCGGACCTCATAGATACGCCTGTACAGGGAAGCTCGCTAACAGAGCTATGTGCATGACTTATTAATTGATATTTAGGCTTGCGAACTGAAGCGCCGAATATTTTTGGAGGCTCAGTATTGATTACATGACGAATATGTTTGACTTCTGCATTTTTGAAATATAATTGCATAGGTGTACTTCATGGAATTTTAATCTCGATAAAGGGTTTTTTTCCATGCTGTGAATTAACGCTTGATTAATTTTCAGTACTGTGATAGTTCATGATTTTTGAGCGGTTTGTCAAAATATAATCTGAAATAAGTGTTTGTTTAAATTCATGTATTACAAATCAGGAGTTCCCCATTTTGCGTGTTAACAGTGGGAAATTGTTTCCTTTGAATTTCCCGTTTATGTTGCTTTTTTTCTTAATTCTTCTTTCATTCTTTCCTTCATATTTGATCTTTTATGACTTTGGTATTGAAAACCTTTCTCCTCCTCCTCCTCCTCCTCCTCCTCCTCCTCAGTACCTATTTTTTCTTGTTTACCTTCAGTTATTAATTCCAGATTTTCCGTTTTTCTTTTTATGACATGTTTTTTCCTTACAATGACCCCTTACTTGGATACATATACTCAAGGCCTAGAGAAAGAGAAGGTCTGCTCACTTCCCCCCAAATCCCCCTTGTAGGCTGAGCTTAGTCTACCTTCTTATTGCAAGTACCTCTAAGATACGTCATCGCCTACGTAGTTGCCCCAGGCGGGAGGAGACTCCACCCAATTGGATAAACTTTGCCTCTCTTGTCCTTGCATATACTGGTACTAGAGTTGATACTTTGTATTGTAAGTCGTATTCAAATACTCCATCTCGACGCCTAGAAGAGTTAGTGGATAGATAACAGTTGAGAAAAACACGAGATACAGCAGGATACGCAAATGGAAACTTTCAGGAGTGAGGTTAATGCCGTCAGTGCACCTCACGCATTACTTAAGGTTCTGTGCAGCGTCCCTTCGGCCCCTAGCTGCAACCCCTTTCATTCCTTTTGCTGTTACCTCTGCTCATATTCTCTGTCTTCCATCTTTTTTTCCACTCTCTGCCAACGGTTGTTTCATGGTGCAACTGCGAGGTTTTCCTCCTGTTACACCTGTTAAACCTCTGTACTCTCTGTTACCCTTTCAAAGCTGAATGGCCTCATAGGTCCCAGCGCTTGGCCTTTGGCCTAAATTTTATAGTCCAGTTGCAGTTCCAGAAGTTGACAAATAAGTTATAACAAGGTCAAGGCCAAATGAAGTCAAGAGCATATAAATCAAGTTACATAGATTCCAGCTAGTTCATAATCAACATAAATCAGGTTCCATGTAGGTCATAATCTAGAAGTATGCAAAATAGGTCATAGTATTCAGGAGGACAGGTCATATTAGACGCGTCAGGTAGGTCATAATGTGGGAGAATACTACACATTTTGCTGTTTACCAAGATCGGAATCTAGGTACATACTGTCTAGATATACTATCTAGAATGATTTTATCTATAAAAGTGAAAATTAGGCTTGTTCATGGTATCCTCTCTAGCTCCTGTTTTTCATCTCTGCTTTTCCCATTGTTCACAATTTCATTCCCATTGTTCATAATTTTCTTTCCATTGTTCACAATTCCTTTCCCATTGCTCATAATTTTCTTCCCATGGTTCGTAAATTTCTTCCCATTGTTCATGATTTCCTTCCCATCGTTCTCCCATTGTCCATGATTTTTCCAAGTGTTCATGATTTTTCCCATTGTTCAGGATTTATCCCACTGTTCACGATTTTTCCATTGTTCATGATTTTTCCCATTGTTCATGAATTTTCCCATTGTTCATGATTACTCACATTGTCCATGATTTTTCAGGTTGTTCATGATTTTTCCAATTATTCAGGATTTATCTCATTGTTCCTGATTTTTCCAATTGTTCAGGATTTATCGCATTGTTCGTGATTTTTCCAATTGTTCAGGATTAATCCCATTGTTCATGATTTTTCCAATTGTTCAGAATTTATCACATTCATGATTTTTCCATGTTCATGATTCCTCCCATTGTCCATGATTTTTCCAATTGTGCATGATTTTTCCCATTGTTCATGAGTTCACTCCCTCCACATATCACATTTTTCCTCTGGGCCTCTTCATATTATACATACATTTTACCCTCATATCCTAAAGCCCTTTAGACTGAAATCGATATTGTCACCGAACCCTCTTTCACCAGTCTCCTATTAACATTCTCTCTCTCTCTCTCTCTCTCTCTCTCTCTTTGTTACGTCACTTACACTAAACTAACGTGCTATGTCAAAAAATGAATTAAAAAAATGGAAAATTGGTAGGGGATTATTGTAGATTATACTGGATTACTCGGGATTGAAATGTGGTTCTGGCAGTGCCAGTGAATGAATGGGAAATCATTCGCCGTCGGAATTGATAAATCCTACAACATAAGCGAAAGAATTGATGATATCGGCGAATTTGCATATTTTAAGACCGCCGGCGATCACCCACTGCTGAAGCGTTTTGCGTATGTAGGTAGCTGCTTTTCGCTAAAAGCAAAATCTGTAAGTGATAGAAAATGTTTAAGGATGACATATTTTTCTGTCAGATAATTACATTCAGGTGGCCTAGATAAACAAAAGTGTGTTTGCTTGCGCGCGCGCGCGTGCGTGTGTGTGGGGGGGCGGGGGAGGGGGGGATGCGAATTCTACATGTTACAGAAAAGCGTTAAAAGATATTGATTTGAGTTCTTATGGAATGGAAGATTTCAAAATGTTTGCTCTTAGCAAAATTGAGACAAAGAAAAATCTACAAGGCTAACTAATTTCTGTCTCAGATGACTGCTTGCAGTTGCTCTTAAGGAGGTGGGGTGAGGATTCCAGTAGTGACAGATTTAAAAAGAAAGAAAAGTTTTACTTGCGAGAAAAGTGTTGAATGATCTCAACTTTTGTACATATGATCGGTTTTTGCCCTTTAAAAAAAAAAAAAAATACGTTGTCAAAGCTCTCAATACTTTACTTTTTAACCCATGGTTAAGTGTGTAAACAAGCAACTACCATTAGCGGAGGAAAAAAATCACCATGTAACAGAAAAATATTCGAAGACCTCGGTTTGTTAACGCGTTATAGGAAACGTGTAGCCTCCTTAGCCCCCACCCCCAACCCCACCCCCCCAAAAAAAAAGAGATCTACAGAACATATTATGCAGAAAAGAGTTAACAAATCTCAATTTTTGCACACATGACAGATAATTGGTTAAATATATATAAAAAAGATTGGCCAAAAAGCATCCGTAAATTAATTAGTCCCAGAAAAATGCACGTGCACAAAAATCTCAATACTTTTTACAGTAGTAATAAAATTTTGCATGAAAGAAAAATCTTTTTTTAGAGAGTAACTTCTTCAACATATTTTTACTAATGACAAGAAAATTTTCAAAGAGTAATTACCTTTTGGTGAAGATAGACGGTGTAGTAACATGGGCTTTCATCTTTATAGAACTGTAATAAATGAAGAGTAACGGTGTACTAAACGGTAAAATTAATGATCAGTTTTAAGAACGCGTGACCTCAGGCCTGTTCGGTTCACTGACCTTTTTTTTATTTTTTATATTTTATATTAATTCCGGTCTGGGCAAGATCTGAGTATGCTCTAGAAATATATAAATTTCAACAACATTCACAGTTGGTTTAGCCAAGAAAATCTTTTTTATCAGTCACTGGTATTAGGTAAACGAAGGTAACTTTTTAATAGGACAAAATTCACCGGTTTAATATCAGCGTGGAATATTTCGTTGTTCTGTCACCAGGTTACATAATCTATAATCTCTAAATATACGCAGATTGCTTTGTGTTACGCTCTACTTTACATTTTTTTTGTCTCATGTACAGATTGAAAGTAATTTTGTTCAGTAGCTCAAGTTATTGTAATGGTCTGCAAAGCGTAAATCAAGTTCATAATGCAAATAAGATCGTTGTGAGGAAAAGAATCCATTACGATTTAATTTTCGCAATTGCTCTCTCTCTCTCTCTCTCTCTCTCTCTCTCTCTCTCTCTCTCTCTCTCTCTCTCTCTCTCTCTCTCTCTCACATCTTTTTACAACCTGGTGGTGTATGTAAATTGACCCCATCCCCTTAAAAATATATATTGCTCTCTCTCTCTCTCTCTCTCTCTCTCTCTCTCTCTCTCTCTCTCTCTCTCTCTCTCTCTCTCTCTCTCTCTCACAAACATCTTTTATAACCTGGCGGTACATGCAAAATGACCCCCATCCCCTTAACAATATTTATTGCTCTCTCTCTCTCTCTCTCTCTCTCTCTCTCTCTCTCTCTCTCTCTCTCTCTCTCTCTCTCTCATCTTCTATAACTCGCCGCAGCTTGCGAAATAGCCTCCGTCCCCCTTCATATTTATCGCCTCGTCATATTCGCTGAAGAATGATGCAGAGCGAATGAATCCAGAGAAAACGATCGCAGACACTCAATTTGATCTCAGCCGGATGGTTTACGTCACAGACGAATTGCAACAATCGCCAAACCTCGCCAGGTGCCAGAATTACGTCATGGTTATTAGGCGTACGTAGAAAAAAAAACGGAAGTCCTTAGCGTCTAATTCCAGGTAGCGCTGATTGTGAATGATTGGGGGGTTGGATGATGTGTTTCTTTTAGGTGATGAATATTGCAAAAATTACTTTATCTCTCTCTCTCTCTCTCTCTCTCTCTCTCTCTCTCTCTCTCTCTCTCTCTCTCTCTCTCTCTCTCTTACAATTCCACTTTTTCTTGATTATATTTTCCATGCTTTTTTCTTTTTTCTATTTTTTTCAGTGTCACTCCTCCCTATTTCCCTCTTCTCCTTCTGTTACTATTATTTGTTCGCTCCCACCGTCTCTCTCTCTCTCTCTCTCTCTCTCTCTCTCTGAGCATCTTACCGTTCCACTTTTTTGTTATATTTTTCGCACTTTTCTCTTTATTTTACTTTTTTCAGTCTATTTTTCCATATTTCCCTCTGCTCCTTTTGTTATTTTTATTCGTTAGCTCTTGCTCGCTCTTAATCTTCTCCTCCAACTCTCTTATTCTTTCGCAAATTTTTCTTACTCTCCCATTCGTACTCATTATGCTTTTACTCATCTAACCCCCACCAGCCCTCGACTCATCATGCTTTCACTCTTACGCATCTACCACCACTCCTGCATTCTTACACTCTTTGACTCCTGCTACCCCTGTACTGTTACAGTCTTTGACTTCTTCCACTCCTGTATTCTTACATTCTCTGACTTCTCCCCTCTTGTACTCTTACATTCTTTGCCTCTTTCCACTCCAGTGCTCTTACATTCTCTGACTCCTGCCACTCCTGTACTCTTAAATTCTTTGACTCCTCCCATTCCTGTACTCTTACATTCTTTGGCTCCACCCATTACTGCACTCTTACATTCTTTGACTCCTACTTTCTTAGACTCCTCCCACTCCTGTATTCTTACATCCTCTGACTCCTTCCACTCCTGTACTCTTACATTCTTTGATTCCTGCCACTCCTGTACTCTTACATTCTTTGACTCCTGCCACTCCTGTACTCTTACATTCTTTGACTCCTGCCACTCCTGTACTCTTATATTCTTTGACTCCTGCCACTCCTGTACTCTTGCATTCTTTGACTCCTGCCACTCCTGTACTCTTACATTTTCTTTGACTCCTGCCACTCCTGCACTCTTACATTCTTTGGCTCCTGCCACTCCTGTACTCTCAATTTTTTTTTTTACTCCTGCCACTCCTGTACTCTCAATTTTTTTTTTTACTCCTGCCACTCCTGTACTCTTACATTCTTTGACTCCTGCCACTCCTGTGCTCTTACTTTTTCTTTGACTCCTGCCACTCCTGTGCTCTTACATTTTCTTTGACTCCTGCCACTCCTGTACTCTTACATTCTTTGGCTCCTGTTTTCTTAGACTTCTGCCACTCTTGACTCTTACATTCTTTGCCTCCTCCCACTCTGTATTTTTACATTCTTTGACTCCTCCCACTCCAGTGCTCTTACATTCTTTGCCTCCTCCCACTCCTGTATTCTTACATTCTTTGACTCCTCCCACTCCAGTGCTCTTACATTCTTTGACTCTTCCGCAGGGAGGACACAACTTCCGCACTATATCCCTGAATCCACGCCGAGGGGAAAGAGCCATGGTGATTAAGACCCATGACGGAGATTGGGCGCTGGTCACAGCCGAATGGGCGGGTCTATATAATGGTATTCCTTCAGGTAAGTTATGAACAACTTCTGTCGCAGTTTTCAGGTCATATGAATTACTGTTGTTATTATTATTATAATTAACCTTTTAGCATCGTTAAAAAGTCACCATTCTCTAGCCTTTTAGTCATGAGTTAATGTACTAACCTTTTCGTAAAATATATAGTCTTATATTTGTAACTTAGTGTTTTATATGTACTGTATATATATATTCATATGTATATTAAGTCATATGTATTAACCTTTTAGCCTTATTTGCGAGGATTTATAAGTAATGGTATTTTAGCCTTGCATATAAAGAGAGTCAGAAGTATTTACCTTTTAGCGTTATAATTAGTCAATGATGAACCTTTTAGTCTTTTTCAAATAAAGTCACTGGATACTAGCCTTTTAGAAAAGGGAATCATTAGTAGATCAGACCTCTTAGAATTAATACTTTGGGGTGAGTTCCCAAAGAGGTCTACAGTAAATAGAAATACGTTTTAGTTTGTAAATATCTTTAGAATACCCTTGATAATGAAGGCGAAAAACCGCAAGTCTTGAAAGAAGATTCAGCTCTTTGTCAAAGAAGATGCTTTACGACAGTCTAGGTTACGCCATAAACGCACTAAACTTAAAACGTAATTAGCTCAGATTAAAATTCTTGCATACAGGGACGTGGAAACAGTCATTTATCTATCCGTTAATCTATTCACACTGAATTAAATCGCGCTGCTTTACAGATAACACCTTATTTGTCAAGTGTTTTGCATTTGTCACTTTCTGAAAATGTCTTAGAATAGCGGCACCAGAATTCCCATCTATCAGAAATGACTGAGGATTAATGTATTGCTCTTTCTCATTTTGTCGCAGACCCTCGAAATCCATATGGTAAGTCGTCTTATGGACTTTGAAATGCTTATTTATAGACGCACCAACGCAATCAATAAAGTCATGCTTTAATATCACGGTTACGCTTTAAGGAATGCCCATAAATGCCCAAAAGTTCGTCTGTCGTTCCCTTCAGATGCACGAGACTGCAAACAACCGTCGTATGTCCACAGTTCCATTCGAACGATCCTGCGAATTATCAGGCGATAGATAACCTCTCAATAAAGGTTGTATTACACTTACTATGACATGATTAGCTCCAGTATGCTGGTTCTACGTCGGTATTGGTAACAGAGGAAAGGCGACCTAAGATTCCTATAGGGTCCTAGATTGCTTAACTGATTTTTTTTTTAAGTTCAGGCAGACGTTGCAATAATAACGGTCTTCGACGGATCTGAAATATAAAGATTTTTGTATTAAAATGCAGTTTCTGAACACATTCCCAGATTATCATGACTAGGTGTAATTATTGTGCAGAATCTCTTTTTATTTTTTTTCAGTTTTCATTAAGACTCCATCACGTTTAGAGAATAAGTATGTGGAAACGAAAAATAAATTTTGAAAATTATGTAGTCTTACGAAGACGATGGAAAGGGCAAACCACCGAGATTAGATTAACAGTTCAAGTTACCGGGCAATGCACTTGACTGTTTGCTCTATTTCTTTCACGTTGTGCACCAGTGGCCTCTTGTCAGCTGAGAAGAATCTGTCTTAGCATTTTTGTCACAGTACAGCAACAGTGTTTAACAATCACTTCATGTATTAACACAAGTATAGCTATGCCACTGCTTGTACCCTCTAAGCACTGCATTTGGTTCTATCGGGACGACTGTACTATTGCACTATCTACTCACTGATTTTCTTCGTTCATGTGATTACCAGCGTCTCTCTCAAAAATGAATTTTATTTATTCGACGTTACTAGAAGCTATCGCACCCATATAAACAACGAGTCCTGTATTCACGAAGTTCTTAAACGTCTTTGAAAGTAGGATATGCCCTTGTGCCATTAATGTCAGCCGCATATAATTGTCAATAATCTTCACTGTTCTTCATTTTAATGTTCAGGTCAGCCCCAGGTATTTTCCTGTAATTTGTGTCCCCAAGGTAATCAGTCATCTATTACAGTAGTTTTCCACTGGCTAAAGTATCCCCCGTGAGGGCTAGGGCCCCATTTTGTATATCACCTCCCCAATCTTCTTCCTGTGGCACCAGTGACGTCATCAGGATCTCGCAGTCAGCTGAACGCGGATTCTTTGCGGCTGAATGGGAGCACCTCTTCGCAGCGGGACATGAACGGTTCGGAGGCTACTCTAGTGAACACCGACACCTCTGCAGGCGTAGTAGGAGTAGCAGGAGGAGTTGGTGGTGCTGGAGGTGGAGTAGGAGGAGGAGGTAGCCGCGCCGACCAGTCTAGTATCCCAGTAGAACCTGCATCCCGGCCTGGTGCGTGATGACACAAATCTACGGTCAATTCCAGTTTGGCTTCACCGTCCAGTTTTGGCGCCTTTCTTCGTCTCAGGAGAGAGAAGGAAAACAATTACATTCTGTCCCATTTTCCCTCCAATATACTCCCACAGAAATTGATCATTTTTCCCTTTAGCCAGAGTTTTGTCCAGTTCAGGTAATCTCTGTGTATTACACTGAAAACAATAGGTCTCGATGATGTTAACTGTCATTTTCTGAGCGTGTTTCAGAAGCCTCCCCCAATGCCACATTACAGTAAATGAAGAGCAAGTATCTCTCATTCATTCTGCGACTTCCACCAGTAGGTCAATGATAGGTTAGAAGACTTTCTTTGCCTTCAGTACATCAAGATTGAACACAAACTAAATCCGCCAAGCTGGAGTTGACCGCAAGTGTACTGTCAAGCCTTGCTAAGCATCGAATCAAGCGGTTGTTGAAGCCTGCTCTTGGTCATTAACAAAAGCACCACAGAGGGTGAACGTGCCGCAGCTTCTTTGCCTGAAAACCAATAATGCTGGCAATAACAAGGACCATTTTTGTGGTGGGCCTGTAGCCTTTGAAATCAACCTCTCTCTCTCTCTCTCTCTCTCTCTCTCTCTCTCTCTCTCTCTCTCTCTCTCTCTCTCTCTCTCTCTCTCTCTCTCTC
The DNA here is from genome assembly GCF_040412425.1 of Macrobrachium rosenbergii. NCBI lineage: Eukaryota > Metazoa > Arthropoda > Malacostraca > Decapoda > Palaemonidae > Macrobrachium > Macrobrachium rosenbergii. The sequence continues at coordinate 41,536,099 of NC_089761.1, read as the reverse complement.
TTCTGTGTGCTTGCATTTAGAAAACTTATTAAATCTGCTTGTCGTATCACCTTCCGCAGATATTTCCATCTATTAATTTAGGGGTCTAAACGCCCTTATCATTTTAGCCATTTTTCCAAACTGAGAATATAAGATTTTTATATACTTTCTAGTCAGGTCTATTATTAATTTATATTTATTCCGACTCATTGTAATGCAGACTTCTTATTACACAACTTGTCAGAAAATACAAAAATCATGTTTTTTTTTCTATTTTGTTACATATCTTGAATGGTGATTCATGACGACATAATGGTTTTGTTTATGTGGTAAACACGTCTTCCAAAACAAGACTGTGGCTTGGGAATTTTGTCTACAATCCTTCTACACATTTTGGGCAAAGTTTTACAGCTTTCATGATTCACTTGACCAAATTCGTTTTAATCGGAGATAAGAAACAAAAGTATCAAAGATTCTGTGAAAAAAAAACAAGAAGCCAACTGAGTAAATTGACTTCCCTTTCGGGCACGGTTTCACAGCAGCCTTGATTCACGAAATCGTAATGCTTTTCAACGAAAGACATTAAAGTGAGAATTAGCGCAGTGTCAGAAGACACGAAAGCAACTTCGATCAGAAACTGAATCCAGTGTTAGCAAGGCTTGACAACTGCCAGTCCATTCCTAACTGATAGTCGTCCCAGGAGGACCGGTCAGCGCTTCATGGATTGATTGATTGATTGATTGAGAGTAATCTGGCGTTACACTGCTTGGGTCACTGACGCTGAAATCAGCTCTTCATCAGGTCTGGTTTTCTTTTGGGAAATCTTTGAGTAGCTCTCTCTCTCTCTCTCTCTCTCTCTCTCTCTCTCTCTCTCTCTCTCTCTCTCTCTCTCTCTCTCTCTCTCTGGTCTTAGTTATGAAGCTTGGTTATTCTTGGCAATAACAAAGGGTTCATAATCATCATATGCCCGTTTTCATCAAATATTATTGTATTTAAATATGGCTGCGAGAATTTTGTATATTTTACTTTTCTTCTTATTCTTCTGCCCTTTTACGTTGCCGTAGCCTAGCATTCATCTTCTTATCTTCCTCGCCCTTTACATTTTGCGTATCAAGTGCTGGAAACGGTATATTTCACATTTGTACGCCACTGGAATGCGGTGACATGAGATTGAGTGTGTAGGGAGTTAAAGACCATTTTTGCCATCTTTATGTTTTTTTTACTGTTGTGTCTTAATGCACACACATTTTCTGCTTTTTTTTTATCTCTTCATGCACACACATTTTCTGGGTTATCACAAAAGCTGAGAATTGTAACAATAACATAGATAATCTTTCATTCCTCATTTGCCTGTCATTGTTGAAAAACATTGGCAAGGTATTTCTGTGTTGTAGAACCGCACAGGAGTTAAGGATCGATAAGCTTATACCAGCTTAGCATTTCAGATAAAACTTGCCAGAAAGTTTGTTTTTTGCTTCTCTACGTCCATGACTAGGCTTTGGAGTTTTCTGCACCCTTCCCTGTCCTTTGAGTTCTAAAACATTCTTTATTTCTTGCGGAGAATCTGTCGCTTACCGTTTTTTGGTTCCATCCAACTTTTGGCCAGGGCTAGGTGATGTTGAATTATTGATTAAATACTGCAAACTGACCCTGAAACTATTAGCATCAACAGGAAAGACCTTTAATATAGTGCTACTGTGTGCTAATCTGCTGGTGATGGTTAAGGGGATTGTCTCACATAACCATAAAATAAAATCTTGCTCTGATCTGGGAGAAATACTGCTTGGTTATTCTGGAGTGTGTGTGTATAATTTAAACAGTAATTCCTGCCCCTTCTACAAAGACTTGACCAAAACTCGTATATAATTTATCTTACGTGTCAGTGCTAGAGAAGCTGTATAGTAAGTATATTATATATATATATATATATATATATATATATATATATATATATATATATATATATATATATATATATATATATATATATTATGATACTGAAGTGAGCTTCCTTTTTTAATCTCGAGCCATTTCGTCTTTTACGTTAGATACAGATCCCCCCTACCCCATCCACCTTTTCTGTGCCGAACGTAGGATGAAACTTATTTAGTCCTTACACTTGACAAAGTAAGTTCATTCATTTCTAACCTTATCGAGTCAAGTTATATGCTAATAATTAAAAAAAAACACAGCAGCTGATGCCAATTTTGTATACCCCTGATGCCCATACCTTCACATTTTCTGTAATGCTCCTTCTGCCTTCCTTTATTGTTGTATAACTTCCTCTTTTAGTCTTTCATCCATTTTGAACTTTATTGTGACCCAGTGCCGTTGACACCAGTCTCCTAAAGATATGTTGCAAGCATTAAGTATTTTTTACCAAGGCTGGTCAGCCCAGAGTTCATTGGTGTGCTTTTTAAGACCGAGCTGTAATCATTACCCTGGGAAGACTATCAGAGTATTCAGTCTTTTGAGAAAGACTTTTTATCATTTCTAGTGTCTGGAAATACATTTGGTTAGGTTGTTGTCAGAACACCACTTGATAGAGCTATGAACAACGTAGTTTTAAGATTTATATTGCCATTTGTCTCCTAAATGATGATGACATGATGGAAATGTTGTTCTTATTTGTTTACATTCCCTTTTTTGGCAACAATTCTCTTCCAAAAAGCTTCCGGACCTGTTCTTTATAGAATGTGTAGAAGATTTGCTGAGAGCAAGTAGTACTATCTGCAAAATAATTAAAGCAGGATAAGTCTAAGCCACCATGTTTTGGTCGAGTTTCTTGCTTACTAACACAGAAACTCGACATCAAGTGCAAACGTTGATTAGTATTGATCTGTCCTTGTACAACCCTAGAAGTTCTCTGCGTAAAAGTAGGCATGACTGTTTTTATTGTGCTTGACATGTAATAGAGAACAACTAGTGGAGTTCCTATATAAACAATGATCCTTTAGTACCTTCCAGCACCTGCTCATGTGTGTTTGCTGGCCTGTGACGTATCACTTCCCAAAAAGACCTTTTTGCCGTTGGTTCTTTGCATTGTAACTGAACTATATCCAAAATTCTTAAAAGATTTTTCACCTCGTCTCGCCCATCTCTCATCTAGTGGAGATATGGAATACGAGACATCTGAGTCAGCACTTTTGTCATTTCAAGACCCACAGAGAAATTTCAAAACAGGTCTTTTGCTTTACTGAAAGAAGTTGAAGATTGTGTGTGGTCGTTCAAGTCTTGCTGTAAACCAATTGACTGGCATCAAAAAGCAACCAGCGGTTTCTCACACATACACACAGGCATGTCGAGTTTGCAACCGTAGAAACTTTAGCTTCGAAGCAGCTGCTGTAGGGTGGAAGAAGGGTAGAAGAAGAAGACAAGTGTCCCTAGCAATGTTTAGAAGAGAGCTTGGCTTTTCCACCTGCTAGAGTAGATGGTAGAATTAAAAGATTGGATATTGTGGTCTGTGTCTAACGCTGTGGTGTGGCAGGTTGTTCACAAGAGTTACTTTTTCCATTTTAATTTTAAGACGATTATATTGGCCATGGCTCAAGGAGTTCGGGCGCAGTGTTACACTCTTATTCATGTGAGATTTGAGGTTTATTTTCTGCCCTTGTGCAATTTATAATTCATAACTTCACAATTAACAGTGGCCAAGTCTTCATCAGTTAGGTACATTCATTGCCATGTAATAAAAGTACTACCTTCAATTCTTGTAACTATGAATTCTCACTCTTATGTTTGAATTCCCTTTATCAAGGTAACTGGGGTATTATCAAATGAATCGCTCGGCAATAAGGACAATAAAATTGACATTATACAGAATTGTATTCCATAACACTGATCAAACTCCTTGAGCCATACCTATACATAGTTAAGTTAAGCTTTAAATTGCTATGGAATAGAACAGCTTAAGTTAAAGACATAGTTGAAATGTTTTCTTTTCTCATAAGCTAAATAGAATTCTCTCTCACACGGACACTCAAATACTGGTGAAATACAGCCAGGAAGACATCTTAACACTCGCAAATAATCAGACAAAATTGAACAGGTGATATATTTCTCAGTGTGTGGCATGCAGTTAATCCCATATATCTAAGTCGATGGATGATTTAAGAGCAAAAATGGTTATGTTACTCTTAGTTACAAAGCTGTTTTCCTGAGCAGTTCGTTCCTCTCTATTCCTCAGTTTTATTGTCCGAGGTAAACTCTCTCTCTCTCTCTCTCTCTCTCTCTCTCTCTCTCTCTCTCTCTCTCTCTCTCTCTCTCTCTCTCTCTCTCCGTTTTATTTTATAAAGAATCATTCTCTCTCTCTCTCTCTCTCTCTCTCTCTCTCTCTCTCTCTCTCTCTCTCTCTCTCTCTCTCTCTCTCTCTCTTACCCTGGGTTCTGTATTTCAATATCAAACGTTTTAATTTCACATTTCTTTCACGTGTTTAGCAGCGATAATGATAGTTATCTTAAATATCAGTTATAGCAAAGAACACTTGAATAAGATAAAGATATTGTTTAAAAAATGTCTGTATAGTAAATTTTCATTGGACAGGAAAATCTTGGGTCACGAATCGCATTTTGAAGTTTGAGTTCAGTGATGATTTTCACTGCAGAGTATTGGATTAACTGTATAGCCACATGATTAAAAAAAAAAAAGCTTTAAACACCAGCTCATACAGAAAAATTGGCCGAAGCTTCCCGTAGATCATAGTGTTTCTCCATATTATTAATAAGGCGTAAGCTCATAAATTACTCATCACATGTCTTTTTTTCTCAAAAAACATTGTTTTCTGCAGTTTTTTCTGCAAACAGTGATAAGCATTATTTTTTTGTAGATTATTTGCTTTTTTCTTAGCTGCAACACTTTTTGTATCACACACAGACACGTTTTTCTCTGTATGTATTCAACACGATATGCACAAAACACTTGAGTTAATTACACTTTTTTTCCTTCTACATGCGGAAGGTGACCAGAAGACATCTAAATTATCAGGTCTCAGACTCATTTGAAGCATATATGAGATAAAGTACAGATAATTGTCTCCAGAGTCTGCAGTCAGCTCATTTTCAGTAATCGCGTACTATTTGCATGTTTGGGAGATTTTTTTACATTTTTTATTCATTTTTTTATGTTCTGCACTTGTAAGCCTTATCTCAACGTTGCTGTAATTAAATACACCTCATTTGCTTAGCAGTGAAAATTAGTGTGTAATAGATTTTTTTTTCGAAAAGTTATATTCAGGGCACATATGCCTTCATGGTCTTTCCAGAATTCAGGAGATATGAGAGACATTCTCTCCAAAAATCCTGATTAATGGGGTCCAGATGAACGATGGAAATAAGACTTTTGAGTTGGTGGTGCTCTTAAACTAAGTGATGATGATGAAGATAATATTTGGTGAAATTATTTAAATTTTTATAACCACCTCAGAATCAGGATTTCAGCAAAGTTTATTCAATTTTTACTGCATCTCTAGTTTTTTAAACATTTACATATTTTCTGGAGACCCCGAAATATTATAACTCAAATTTAATTTTCATTTCATGTATTTTCTTATAGTTCTGAATAACAGAAAAGATTATTTCATTCATTTTTATCTTTAATGGCATTTTCTCCCAGAATGAGGCATTTAACTTCATTGTTTTTGTCTAATGTTGATTTATACATGCCATCATTTGATGTATGTATGTATGTATGTATATATATATATATATATATATATATATATATATATATATATATATATATATATATATATATATATATATATATATATATATATATATATATATATATATATATATATATATATATATATATATATATATATATATATATATATATATAATATATATATATATATATATATATATATATATATTATTTATATATAATATATATATTATATATATACATATTTATATGTGTACAGTAAATAGGTATATATAAAAAGCCACCTACCCTCCAAAAATGCAAATTTCCTACATGATTACGGTTCATGAGCTGAGAAAATAGTGTTTTTTATTCTTATGCTTCTCCAAGAATCACAGTTCATCAAGGTGCCTCACTTTGTAGAGAGTAATTTTGATTCAAGTAATTGTGTCAAGGAAAATCTTTTTCTTTCCTCACAACATTTTTGCAATGACAAAATTCAGAATACATTCAGACAATATAAACAGCACCTCAGTTACTTTTATTTTCTTGTGGTTATGGTGTTCTCATTTTTCATAATTTTTTTACATTTTTTACGTAGCTGTGTGTCTTTTTCATTTCATTTTGTGACTCCTTTTCATTTCATTTTGCCTCTTCGTTATTCCGTTATTTCTCACAAGCAGACATGTTTCGAAAAAGCATCATGAACTACAACAACCTCGCCTAGATCACAGCCTAATATATGTTCATACGACCAAATTGATTTTGCTTCCGAAAAAAAGAACGGAAAAAAATTTTTCACTGACCAGAACTAAAAATTTTAACTTTCAGTCTCCGAAAGATGAATTTGATCTATATATTAGGCCTCTAACGCTAGTCTCTTCAGAACATCTTAACATTGGCCGCCACGTAGCATTCTGCTTGGGGGCTGTGAATGACAGCCTAAATAAAATTCATAAATTAAGAAGCTTTAAAACACACTATTAGGTCGCTTTGATTTACAGTGTTTTACCTGAAGACCATTCCCTTTTCAAAGAGCTAGAATGGAAATTTCAAAATGTCTAAATTACAGTCTTGCATAATCAGTAGCTACGGGTAGGAAGAACTTGGTAAACATAAGTTGCAAAAGTGATCATATCCTTTAAGATTAAGGAAAGACTTCTATGATCTGATTATTATCATTGAAAGGGAAAAGGTACATTCTCTATAGGCTTTTTCAATTGGTTTAAACCACAGAATGTTACTGGCGCATCATCTCTGTGAGCTCGGTGAGAATTGGGGATTTTGCAGGACTCGCTAGTGTTGCAAGCGAAGGTTGGAAGACGCAGAATTTCAAGTAATTTAAATTCAGTGATGATGAACTTTTATGATTATTCGATCTTCCCTTAATCCGTGAGGTAGCATAGATTTACTAGAAACAGCAGATTTTTCTTAAAGGTATTTTAAAATTTTTAAAAATCTTCAGTAATTAGTATCTTTGCCAAATAGCCTCGAAAATGGAAATTCCAATGGAACGTTTTCGTATTTTTGTTAGCTTCAAGGCATAAGGAGTAATGATATGCTTGCAAATGAACTAAACCGAGTCCTGGACGCCTCACTTACCCGTGCTTTGTCCCTCTCCCAGTCATCCTCATCCACAGACTCGAGGAAAGCAGTTGTTGGCGCTGAAGAAGTGATGTCAAGAGCTTTAATAAATGTCCTTTTCTTTTTCGTGTTTTTTCCTTGGATCTGTTAGAAGTTAGAGGGAAACCAGGATCCCCGGGCCATCTGCTTCTGCACATTCACCAGCTGCGACAGTACCAGTATCGGTCGGTGATTCTCCCCTACGAGAGGCGAGAGTACACGTTCTGTTTGGGCGGCGTCACTATAGACATGGAACGCGGTGTTCTGGAGGTGAGCTCAGTTAAAGACGTTACTGTACTAGGACGCTTCCTTCTTGCACCGCTTTGCTGCATCTCAGTCAAAACGCTAGACTTTTTAGTGCCCTGTGTTTGAAAGACTCTCGAGTTCTTCCCAAAAGGAGAATAATAATTATCTAATTTTTGTGGGTATTGTCTCAAATGCTCCCTGATATTCACTACCTCTCTTTTTAAGATCTGTGCAATGACATCCAACCTTTAGTCCAGCCTATCTGCGATTTTGCTATCCCTTTTTGTTTATCACTGGGTTGTGTTTTTCCATAGCCTCAAGAAGGCTTAAGCCATCATGAGAATACATTCTGTCAAACTGTTTTATAACTAATTACCAAAGTGCAATGGCACGTTGCTGTAAATGGAGGTATCCAAACATATTCTTTCGTTATTCTTGTGTAACCTCATTTGTAGATTCAAGATTGCATCAGCCATATTGAAACTCCTAAACATAACTCATGTTTGTAGTGTATCAGAGACATACCGTGTCATTATCACCGTAACCATAAGCTCCGGTTGTGTTCAAACGTACCTACCCCTCCTGCAGGTGAGCATGGGCAATCCTTCTCTGGTCGAGAACATCCTGTTGGCCCTGAGCGCAGCCGTTCTGCACGTGCTGTGTCAGCCACGCCCAGATCGTCCCGTCATCGGACAGACCAACAGGATCCCCGTTGAGAAGCTGAGCCTCTTACACGCCCTTGGCTACTACGCCGACTCCACCCCCCACAATTCATTCCTGAGATCCTGCACTGGAGACGGATGCGGTGGATGTGGGTCCTGCGGCGGATGTGGAGGCTGCGGGGGCTGCGGAGGCTGTGGCGGATGTGGAGGATGCGGTGGCTGTGGTGGCTGCGGAGGTTAAAGAGCGCCGGCGCTAGGGATCTCCATCGTCTGCTGTTTTTTCCTTTTCTTGTAGGTCTATGTGGATGTGTAGGCCCAAGAAACCGTCTCTAATAAGCCCTGCCGGTGAGATCTTTTCTAAACTCATCAGGAGCATCTTCTTTGCATTCCTTCTCAAGGAATCCTACACCAGAAAGCATCTCAAGAAAGAAGAACGATTTCTACCTGAAGAAAATATTCGTAACTGGGCTTCCGAACTCAGAAGGGTGGAAACCCACAAGAAAACAACAAAAAGTCATGCTCTCTTCTCAAGGTTTCTCCAATAGCCAAAGATTTGTGCAAAGCTATAACTTTTTTTTTTTTACATATACGTATTCCTCAAAGACACGATGGTGAGAATTTGAAATCCTATAATCTTGTATTTTTCATTTAAAGACTTTATAAATGCATATAAATACTGACATACATATATTTTGAGTAACAGCCGTGATCATCTGGAGGTTCCGCGGGTCTCTAGATCATCAGAAATCACTCACGTGGTTAGGTGGAAGGGATAGAGAAGCATTCTTCTTCTTGCTGGATCCCCAAAACCAACGATACTGAGTAACCGGGATCAATAGAGTTCGGGATTGTGTTCGTGAATGCACTGTAGGTTTTAAGCACTCTTCTTTTTTTTTTAATCATGCCTCTGGTACTGTATCGCAGATTTGCCCTTAACAGCGTTACGGAATACAGAATGAAGTGACCATCTCAAATTGCTCTTCTTTACTGTTGGGTGGCCCTTGTATTAGTAGGCTTACTGGGCATAAACTTTTCCAAGTCTTTTTTTTTTATATGTAAATGGATACGCGGAGTTCGCATCAAGTTCTGACGAACTATGCCAAAGGGGTCTTAAAATCTGCATCGCACAAAGGGACACATCCGGGATTTATAGCTACACGTGAACAGGTAGTTCTCAATAATACTTTGTGAATAATAAAGGAATAAAGTGTGTATATCTCCAATGCCAAATTTACCAGGGCTAAGTTTTTATTACCGTAAGCACTTGGTTTTATTGTGAAGGTACTGTAAATGTAAAAATCTTACTGCACAACAATATTCTACCCTCTGGTTGTTCTGGGCAACTTCGGTTAGTTCACGTCTCATTCCGTTAAATAGGAAAAAAAAATCCTTTTCTGAATTTACCCACCGCTACATACTTGTATCAGAAAATGCCCGTATGATTTACGTTGTAAAATGCTTCTAACAGACGGTAAACATTCGTTCAACGTACGTGAATAAGCAATCGCGAAAACATTGATGAATGTTTTCTTCAGTCTAGTCTCGCAACATCCAGCTGAAGCAGTGCAATTGTGATGACGATTTTGTATTGAACATACTGCAATTGCAGCAGGTCTCGATGATAGCAGTAAATGTACGTAGCAGCGACACAGCAACCAAATTAATTTAAGCGAGTTAGCTATTGTAGACATTGCAGCAACGCGTAAAGCAGTTCATGCAAGACGACTTTTCTTTTACAATTTGACTTCTTTTCTACCAGAATAGGATTTTAGACCAGTACAACAAGTTTCTTGAAATTCAGGGCTTTGGGGTTCGTTTGGGAACCATCGGGAACAAACGACGGTCAGTCTCGTCCGTGACGCGCTGTCACGTGACCAGTCACGAAATTGAAATGGTAACAAGATGCGTCGTTTCATAATCCATAAGGATCAGGATTTTTTCAGAACTTTGAGTCGTTATCATTGATTTTCGACCCCAGAAAAGGTGGGTCGGGAGATCAGCTATTTCTCATCCAATTTGAATGGCATTTTCAAGTTGCATCAGTAAACAGTGTGAATAAAATTACTTGTACTTGCGATATTTCCTTCACTGCATGAAGATAAGTTTCTTATCGTTCTCTCGTCATTCTTCAAAATTTCAATGTTGACGAGCTAAAACGTCATTGACAAAAAGCATTGCATTTGAAAGTCTTGGAAAGTCCGAAGTCAGTTTGTACAGCTTTGATCGGAATTTTCGTTTAAGATCAGTGTAATGTTAATGTGGACTATTTTCAACTTGCAATGCAAACGAAGGAATTGTAGTACACTACAAAAGAAGAAAACACAAGGTAACAAAAGCTTTTGTTTGTTCTTTTGATGTTTTCTCGAATGACCTTCATTGCCCTGAATGACCATCTTGTATGACCATCTTATAAAGTATGATATATATATATATATATATATATATATATATATATATATATATATATATATATATATATATATTATATATATATATATATATAATCATCAAACAATATATATATATTTTAACTTTTTAGAAAACGTTTGTACCCAAGAGGAATGACTTTGATGAAAATCTTCTTGATTTAATCGTAGGCAAAAGCAAACTAGGAAAAATATTTTGAGAGTTTAGAGAAATGTTTGTATCACAATAGTTGCTCACTTTATATAATAATAATGTTAGAAGCTTATATAAATATATAAAAGTTTATCTATGTATACATATACACACACATAAACACAGTCTTCTGTATATAGGATGTAGTTTTGTATATCAGGGGTAAACGTAAGGTGTTATATTTTTAAACTGAAAACAAAAGAAGAGAAAAATCGTGTTTGTTGTTTGGGCCTCATCCGCGGGAAAATGTTGCTCGATGAACGATAATAGATATTTTTAGTTGCGGAAAATAAATAATTCAGTTGTTTCTAAATCGTCAGTGCAAGAATAATTCATTTCGTAGTACTTTTTGACATTTCTTTAAATCTTATGTAGGGATAAAGAAAATGTTTTAATTTTACCGATCTGTGTTGATCTATAGATTTCGTAGTGTCTTCTTCAATCCCGCAGTTCTCCTGCGTATGCGTATAGGACCAAACATCATCGTACCGGTAACCACCAGAACTCTCTTACTTCTGACCCGAAGTGTTAATGGGGGAAAGAAAGGTTGCTATTTTTCTAACGTCGTGTATTGCAAAAGGTGAAAAAACACTCAAATTTTACGAAAGTATTTTGTCTTATCAAAAAGAGTCAATTTGTCCGTTTGTGGATATTTTTTGCAGATTGTAAAAGCGAATCGTCGATTAGCCGAACATATGTTCTTGTGTATAATAAAAAAAAATGAGAGGAATTATATTGGGATACTTTATATTAAAATGCGTTCATGAGAGATTAAACGTTAACTGTACATTTTCACAATGTTTTTGAACAGCTGTGACTCCTCCTTAAACTGTTCAAGCGAGTATTTTGGAACGGCAATTAGTCTGGTATTCATTGCTAGCGTGCTGAAAAACATTATCAGCTCAAGATAAACTGTGTGCTCATGAACTGTGAAAAAAAAATAACTTGAACTAATCCATTTTAGAGTATTTTCCAAGAAATTATCTCTCTAAAAAGAACCACTTCAGACATACACATAAACACATTTACAAATAAACCGTCAACGCAAGTTCTGTCTGTCCCTCTAGCAACATTTCATTGAAACTTGTGTACATCCACATTGCGGTTTCAGGGCTCATTTCAACCAGTCGGACACAGTAATTACACAAACACACTTGGTTACTTGTCACAGAATTAAACTTTGCGAGGAACTGTGGCGGGCAATCATTCCTCGAACGAAAGTACAGCATTTATAGATTGAAAAATGCAGTTAGTTTGAACAGATAGATTGAGTTGTCCCAGTGCCATAATAGGTCTTGATCTTTGTAACCTGCAAATGAAATTGTTAGTTTTTATTTGTTAACTAACCTCCCTTATTTTCCTTCACAGTCGATCACTGAAGAGGAAATATTTTATCTCGGTTTCGTCAGCAGTTTGAAAGACGATACAGTTATGTAAAATGTAATAATTGCGCCACTGGAGGTCAGTAAATCTTAGTACTTTACTTAAAGGAGGCAAAAGATTACTGTAACGTTCAAGGAAGAGGTCTGAGTAATTTTTCCAACTCTTAAAAGGAAATGTACCTTATTACAGGAGTGTTTCAGTACTAGTTTCTATGTTAGTAAATTGATACGATCTAATAAGTTTTATCGAAAAAAAAAAAGCCCTTCGGACCAGCCCCATGACGGGTAAGAATTTCAACTCGTGGCCTGCTAAAAGTAATTAGAGTAATCATAGAAATAGAATTGTAAATAGGAGCTTCATCATCAGAGATTGTGAATAGGAATTTATTTATATATTCAAACTGGGTTTTTATCGGCTATTTCTGCACCATATAAATTTACAGAGGAGTGACTGACCTAGTTTAACATCTCAAAATCTTTTAGGTCAAATCTGACTTTTTTTTATATGAATTACGTATAGCATTGTAATATGGTGTATTAACTTCGTCATGATGTTGAAAAGTTAATGAAATCTAATGTTGTATACTACATTTTAAACACATTTCCAAAACACTTTCACATCTCCAGACACGTAAACAACACATTTACGTCTGAGGGGGGGTTTTATATCTTAAGGAAGAGATAAAATAAAAAGTTGAGAGTTAAAAGACGCGGATATATTTTCTGAAACTCTTTTAGGCGAAAGTATAGTATTTTTCTGAACATCTGTGACCATTGCCAAAGCAATGTTGTTGTGCATATGTATATGAATATTTATGATAACATAGGTGGAATTTCTTTTACAATTTCGGGGCGGGGGTGGGGTGGGTTGCAAATAACAGAAGAAGCTCACTATCTCGTTTTCATTTTTATTTGAAGTATGCATGAATGCTGTATTGTACTTTCATAGACCTATTACCTAAATGTAATTGTAAAGTAGAGGGCTTCGGGGTCATCCTAGTTGTAGGTCGATAGAGTGAATGTGCTAAGAAACACAGTAGAATTCTATGGTAGACCTTCGTGTAGGTATTATACATAGGCATTTAAGTGAATGTATGACAGAAAAAAAAAATAAAGCTTCAGTGTGCAGTCAATATGCAGCCATAGTCTCCAGGGATCGTTCTGTGCAGAGGAAGAGGTTTCGAGTTTCCCAGTCGACTGTCCCTTATACTTTGCAGTCGTTGATTGCAACGGGCAATGGTTCCAGATACATACAGATACCAAGTGTCCTCTGAATTAACCTTGCCTCGTACAGACCGTATTGAAATTCTTGTAAGAGCATCAAGTACTACAGAAATCGGGATGTCTTCATTGCTTACAAAGTTGTTCAAACGATTCCCATTGGAAAGTCATTATGGTTTTATCTGGACATTTTATAAAAGTGTGTCGAGGGTCTGAATTACATTTTGGGAATGTTAACGTAACGTATTGTATATTTGAAACAATCGTGTCCGCGTTCCAGTCTCTCCCATAGAATTCCATTATAAATTGTATATCCAACAGCCCAAATATTCTGGGTAACTGCGTCATTGTTCCAGAGCCTCTTATGGATATTCACACCCATTATCTTATATATTCTGTATAACTTTGTTATTAAATCTCTATGGAATTGCAGACGTGACAGCTAATATGTATTGAATTTTTGTGTTCCAGAGCCTCTCGTAAAATTCCACATCCAACTGCCTATATATTCTGAGTAACTTTGTTCCAGGCCCTCTCATGGAATTCCAGGTCTAACAGTCTATAAATTCTGGATAACCCTTCCTTCATGTTCAGAGCTTCTCACAGAATTCCACATTCAGCATCTTAAGGGTTCCGAATAACATCATCTGTGTTGCAGAGCATCTCCCGTTGAGACGAAAATCTCCCTTCTGTACAGGAAGTTCCCTGGGGCTCAGTGTTCAATGTTAGATACCGATAAACAAATAAAAAAAAATCCCGTAATTGCTAACTTCAATTGACCTTGTAGAGTTAAACCCATTTCGCAGGCGTCTGCGAAATAAATAAAGACTTTTGTGTACTACTGCACTCTCACCATCCACTCACTCATGAGTACGCCCCAATGTTCTGTAGACTGCTGACTTCTTGAAGTACTCTTTCTCGTACGTAAGTAAATTCTTTGAAGCACAATTGCTTTTTCAACTCTGTGAATATGAAGATCGTGGTTTGGTTCTCTTCTCAGAAAAAGAATGTGACTTAACATAATCTGGAAAATACGAAGTCAGACGTTATTTTTAGGTTTCGTGCATTCACCTTCTGTGATTCAGATACGATCAGTCTTGAAAATAATTGATTGCTTATTCCTTTGACGATTAGCAGAGAGAGAGTAGGTTTGCCTTCTGTCTCAAATGTGCGTCATTACTGTGATATAGCAAGTGACATGTCTTAAGGTACTACCCACTGGAAGTTATCAGAAGTATGATAACGAAGCCAAAATATACCTAAAGTTAGTTTTCAGTATATTCGTGTGCTGTAATTTGCTAGAAAATTTTCAAACGGATTTTATAAAGTGATAGGCATAAAGTGAATTTTCTCTTTACATGTTTTCAAACCTGTTATATCTTCAATGCAACTCTCTTGATTTTTAATCGATTTAGTTTTCTCAATGTAAAGAGAGCCAGGTTGTAAGAAACACAGTAAATGAAGTCATTTTCAGGTGTTTAAATATTTGACGAATAGGGTTTTTGTAAACGCTTGGACAAACTTAAGTTATTTATGTCGTTAAGGAAAAATAACTTGTGTGACAATTTGGGAAGGAGACCCTGTTATGAACGAATCTTGTTAAAGATACTGTGTCGCCTTAATATTTTACTTATTCCTCAGGTTACTAATTTTTTTTCTTTCTTTTTTTATCTAGGTGAAAAAGTTCAATTAGCTCACGTAACAGAAACAGACACTCTCTTTAACAAGTTTTGTATGTAATAATGTGATTAGACTCATGCTTTGTTTTAGGAACTGGTTGTTTTTTTAACGATTATTGAATAATTTTTTTATGAACTTATGTCCATAAACAATGTAAGTATAGGCTTCATTTTACAATAACAGTGCAAGGACTTTTTTTCATAAATGTTTTGTCAGAAAATTGTATTATTATTATTATTATTATTATTATTATTATTATTATTATTATTATTATTACTCAGTAGACATACATAATGAACTTTTGGCCATGAAATCAGTCAGTTGATTCGTTGAATGTTGCTGATTTTATACAACATTCGCGTCCCAAAGACAAATACAATATTGTGGCAGGTTTATAGGTTATAATAACGTAGTACAACGTTGGAGATACATTTAGAATGCTGTGTTAAGGTGCTTCATCGGTAATATGCTGCTTGAAGAGGTCGTATCCACACCTCTTTCGTCCTAGAAAAACAGCTTTTGCTGCTTTGGATAAAGTAGTGTAATTCAGCAAAAAAAAAGTAGCAAACGGTAATTTTTGGAATAAAGAAACTTGCGTTACTTCGTCGCTTCTCCCACAATCCTTTAGGGAGTCTTAGATTTCTGTGTCGAAAGACGAGTCGGTTGTGTTTTCTGACTTATTAACTTTTCCTCGGTGGCGTTCTTTGCAACTGTAATTTCAGATGCTTGCGAGGAAAGAGAACAGAATGTGGCTTAGACTCTCTCTCTCTCTCTCTCTCTCTCTCTCTCTCTCTCTCTCTCTCTCTCTCTCTCTCTCTCTCTCTCTCTCTCTCTCTCTCTCTCTCTCTCTCTCTCATACAGTTATTCTGCCCGTTAGTTATCCTTTTAAAATAACAGAAGACCTACACAAAGAGAACAGGTGATGCATCATAGGAAATCATTGACCAGTTACGAACGCAAATTCATCCAAGATGATCTTAAGCAGCTGGAGATTTTTCTCTTTCCTTCTTTATTGTCATTTCATAAATATTTCTTTCCGTTGGAATAAATTATCTTCCTCTGATCGCTGCGTTTTTACTCAGACTATATTGGCCTGAGGTAGTCTGTAGTTCATTTTGGAAAGCTGAAATTTCATTTTCAAGGAATTCGCTGATTGGATATGGAGAAAAGATAACATTTATGTGTTAGTTGTCAAGGCAAAACAGGTCTTTCTTTAAAGACTTGCGTTAGCCTTAAAAGACTAGAAGTCAATCATTGTTTAAATTTCTAAGCATTTGCTGAGGGCATATTGTCTTTGTTTACCTAGTTTCTCCCTTTAGCTCTGTGACTTCTATCCGTCATGTAAGTTATTCAGAGAATGGTCTTTTTACAGATAGGCATCCACGACTGATTTGCAAAGGTGGCCACATTCTACTGTGACTTGAAAATTCTCTTCTTCTTCTTCTTCTTCTTCTTCTTCTTCTTCTTCTTCTTCTTTTTCTTCTTCTTCTTCGTAGAGGTGTAGGAGGGGAGGGATTACATTACGCTTAGGCATTCTTTATACTTACTTTTATATTCGTTGCTGCAGGCTTATATTGACTACTAGAATTAGTTTCCTGACAATGCTGTTTCAACTAGCGAACAGAACCCGATGAAGATTGTTTAAAAAGTTTCACAGACCTCATGTGAAACTAAACCCCCTATCGTCTTCGCACTCTTCTTCACCTGAAATTTTACCAGTCTCTCTCTCTCTCTCTCTCTCTCTCTCTCTCTCTCTCTCTCGGCATCATTTTGACTGCACTTGTTTCTCACTGGGTTTCCTTACGAATAAAGGGCTTTTACGTTTTAGATTCCCATTAGTGGTTGAGCCTTAGTATTTGTGTAGATATTTATACACGCCATAGAATGTAGTTACTATATTTAAAAGAAAGTCTCTTAGGAATTAGTGTAATCGTTTTGAAAACGTGGGTGTAGAATCTGTACAATAATAGAAGGTTTCGTGAGGATAATAAGGATTGCCAGTAGCATAATTTTTTTTTTTTTTTACAATCTCAATATGTCGTAGACGCATAGCCCCGTATTCATTACCTCAGTTTTTATGCGATTTTGTATTAAGAACAGATCATTTCCACTGACTTTGCTGATAACAAGCGAATCTGAACATCTGATTGGTAGATTTGAAATTGTGTACCAGAAGAAAAACGCACTAACTCGAGCCTCTGAGTTCATGAAGTTCTGGGTATAATCGACAGAACTTGGGCTGTTAGAATTTGCTACAAAAATGTCGATTTTCAAATAACAAAGTAGAATGATTACATTCCTCTAACAACGGTTAGCTATTTAATACATAGCTCTCGTTCTTGTTTACCTGAATGACCTTGTCGAAGTTATTATTGTATTCACGCAAAGTAGATATTAAGGAGTAAGTCTGACCATGAAAGAATGAAGCTCAGTAAGAATTTGCTTAACATGTAAAGGCTCTTAACGAATAAGGTATTAGTAATGCTATTTATGCGTATATATTGTACTGAGAAAATTGTCCCCTATCCTGTTAGTTTTGGCTGTTAGTGTTCATTAGTATTACTATATTATGATGAGTACACCTTGCTATCAGAATCACATTTCTTTCTGTACTGCTTTAAATCCCCGATCGTAACGTTAGCGACTGTCTGTCTCCTTCCGTCTGACAGAAGGCCTTTTTTTTTTCCCCCCAATGCGTTCATTCGTCACAACAGATTCGTAGAGTTATTTTCACAAACCCGAAGCAGCGACGCTGTAGCGACCTTCCTCTGTCTGCCAGGCACCGTCAGACGGAAATAGACAGACTCTACGTACTATTCAGTTAGTGATCTGTCATGAGTTAGTACTGTAAACAGTTGTCATATCTATGAAGTACTGTTTCTCAAAAAAAATAAATAAATAAATAAATTACAGTTCATGCGATTTTGGATGTCGTTGTCATGAGCAGAATTTTTTATATACATTTACTACTTTTACAGTAGTAGTTATACATCTCAAATGGTATTTTTGCGTGAGCGGTTCTTCCAAGATATGACTGTAATTCTATAATATTCGATTCTTTTTCGCTTGTAGTACCTTTTTATTCTGCGTAATGTTATAATGCTGGATTTACTGACCAGCGAAGACTGGCTAATTCAGTCTTAATCATTGATCAAATGTTTCAAGCAAAACCAAGGGGTACTTTTGTAACTTACCCCTGTATGTGAAATGGGTAATTACCTGTCAAGATTTCGCCAAAGATTTAAGTTAATGATCGTTATTTTGTCCGTCGTTTCTTTTCATTTTTTTTTATAAACAAGTATCGTCACCAATCTTGTCTCTGCCTCCCATTCTGTCATAACGGATATTTTCCTGTTGAGAAGACACATTTGATAATTAACATGTGAAGTATTGTCATGCCACATTTGATCTCCTATTGATATTTCTGACCCTAACATTTACTAGAAAGGTGCATATTGGATAATAATGTTTCTGTATGCCAATAGGTATAATGTGAATGGCATTTTAATGAGTCTGTGGACTATAATTTTTCACTAAGCGTCAAAAATATTCACACGCTCCTCGGGTGAGTCTCAAGCCTCCTTGTAACCCGTTGCCGATCGCACGCATACAGGATTTGGCCTGAATTATTGACTGATTGCTTTGCATTCCAGTTTAGTATATTCAGTAAAAACATAAATTTTGTGATTCTTTCAATAAGGATTCAGTAAATTTGAGACTTTTTTTTCAATTTTGGGTTCCTCAGTTGAGGAAAGTCTAATTCATTTCTTCACTTCTCGAAGCAAAGTTTGAATGGAAATGTCAAGATGGGCGTTGTGAGGAAAACTTGCGGTAGCCCGTGAGAGTATGGGATAGGCTTAAGTTGTAACCAAATTGTTTATTGTTTATATATATATATATATATATATATATATATATATATATATATATATATATATATATATATATATATATATATATATATATATATATATATATATATATATATATAGATATATATAGATATATATATATATATTTTCATATATATATATATGTATATATAATATAAATTTATATATACATATATATATATTATATAAACATATATATATATATATATATATATATATATATATATATATATATATATATATATATATTCATATATATATTATATATATATATATATATATATATATATATATATATATATATTATATATACTTTGAGATGTGTATAAGTATATATATAGCTGCATGTATACATTTAAAGGAAAATTATACATTGGATCAGAGGTATAAAAGAAAGATATATATATATATATATACCAAATTAGTTGTGTTATTTGTTACTTTTATCGCAGAGTCTTTTATATATCAGTAGATTTAACATGCTGTAAATTCTTATAAATAGTATATAAATTATATAAAAACAATTCTTGTAATCAGTACCAATCTATATATATATATATAGTTATATATATATACACTACATATTTATATATATATATATATATATATATATATATATATATATATATATATATATATATATATATATATATATATATATATATATGAAGACACTGAATACAAAAATTGTGAAGGGATTTGGTCATGTTACAACCTTTTTTCACCTTCATTAAAAGGACGTTATATTTATTAGCCCATTTATTTAGGAAAATTTATATTTTGGGAGCTGAAGAGAATTTATTGTTACTGTTTCTGACATACATCAGTTTCCATAAGCATCATTCACCCCGAAGTATTTTAACTTTTTTTCTCATCCTCTTCAGTTTTTAATTAAGTCCCAATTTTTTTAATAATAATCTTTTCTGTTCATCCGTTTTGGAATATTCTCTTCAATTCCGCCATCTTTCGAAGCGCCATGTTACTCACTTCACTTTATATTAAGCAACTGTAAAGTGGATATATTTACTGAATATAGGCCTAAGATTTGCGAACTTGTTTATATCTGTGTTAATGGATATCACGTACTGTACTGAATTAGATCGTAATGTTTATATGCCCTAAAATTTATGCAGTCATACAGTGGTATGACGTCCGTCCGTCATTTATTTCGTCTTCTTGTGTCAGTCGGTTGCTTTCGAATTTTTCTGAAAATATTGAGTGACGAGTTGATGGAAAAAAAGGGATGATGCCGATTGTGAGTGTCATGTATTCTCAAATAGAGACAGTGAGAATGTTGTTGATAACGCTGTTGACTTGTCAAACGCTGCTTCCTGAAGCGCAGTATTTTTGTTGCAAGATCATGTCTACAAGATGCTGAATATGTAATATTCTTGTACTTGAGTCGGTTAACTTTCATTTGTGGTGAATAGCATGTTGTGATGACTTGCGTTTTAATCACAGATTTTAAATTAGTATTTGGGTAGCCTTGTATGTGTCAGGTTTCCTTTTTTCCTTTTTTTTTTCAGAAAAGAAAATAGAAGTACATGTTGATTACTGTGTATGAGGTACTGTAGGTGACAGAGTAACTAATTATTGTGAGATATTCATTTTTTTCTATATATTTTTAAGAAGACTTTCAGCAAAATTATTCTACCTTGAATTCAGCCTCAGAAGAATCTTGCATTGCCATCAAGTGTTTCAAAAGTGAGGTGTTGCAATGAAAGGCATTAAAAGTAACTTAACTGTAAAGTTTAGTTATTAATAAAAGAAAGGTACACTTGTCTGTTGTATAAAGTTATGTTCTGCCTAGTAATAAGTGTCAGTTTTTATGTCACTATTTTTCTCATTTCTTTGAAGGATGAGATACTATTTCTTTTCCCTTCTCTTATCTCTGCTATGTGTACTGTTCTCTTTCCTTCTTTATTCTTCATATTAGTTTTAATAAGACAAGTTAGTTCTGCACTCCACGTGGAACAGTTTCGTGTCTACAAGGTGACCATATAATTCCAAATTCATTAACTAATCTATCCCTTTGGAATCAACATTGCCATTAATTTATTTGCAGTGCAAGTGATTTTTTATATCAAGTGTTAAGCTCGCAAATTATTTTCGCTTGCGGGCAGTCTGGGACAATCGTGTGAACCATTTCGTTATACAACAGTTTTTGCATCATGATTTACCTAGAACAGAGGCCAGTGGGACGGGCAATGAAACGTCCTTACCTAGATCATTCCCAAAACTCACAAGATCTAAAATGGAAGGAAAAGTTGGCTGGACCCCAACGATAGGTATTTTTGCTCCTAGCTGTCCAAAAATGTATTCTAGATATAGTCTCGTGGTATGGGCAGGGCAGCATTTACGTAAACTCTCCAGATTCTTGAACAGAGAAGATGTAAATCGTGAGAATCCGTTTACATGCGTATTAGGAGCCGTCGTTGAAAAGGCATCGCCTCCGAATCAACTCAAGTCAACCTCATTCAGTTTATGCCTGAAAGACCTTGCAGTGTTCAGATGGCATGGCTTGCTCTTTTATTGAAGTATATACAGTGTATATATATATATATATATATATATATATATATATATATATATATATATATATATATATATATATATATATATATATATATATATATATATATATATATATATATATACAGTATATAGTTATTTCAGTTCTGTGATTGAAGCTTCGTCTTACCCACTCTGTCAAATTATAATCACGTGTGTATAAGGAAATCTTAACGAATGAAACACAGTCTACAAAATCTCTTTATGTCTTTAAATCCGAAAAATGCGACTCTCTCTCTCTCTCTCTCTCTCTCTCTCTCTCTCTCTCTCTCTCTCTCTCTCTCTCTCTCTGTTCTTTAATTTTTTAATTGCCTCCTCAGCACTTACGAGTGCAAATAACCAGCCAAAAATTGACCGGGACTGAAGGCCTCGATTCAAGGAATACGTATCCATGCTTCAGACTCTGAAATATTGTTTGTATGAACCGATTATTTAAATAGCACATCGTTCTTTGAGTTCCACTGCGTCAGCGACCGTGCTCAGAAAGAACGCGAGTTGAAAAGATACGAGACATTCTCTCGTATTTCGAGAATCAATTCAGGACCAACGCAACTGTCTTATCAGCGTCACGAATTTAGAACGTCATTGAATTTTTTTGTTTTTTCCTACCTGGAACAAACCGGGTTACCAGTCATTCACCACGATTCACGCCATCCTATGCATCCGAGAAGAGCTTCAAGAACTATTACAGGTATCCGCGAGATTCGAGATCAGTATATATAAGAATATTCGAGGTGTGTGCAAGCAAGAGAAGCCGCCACTTTTCACTGTCGACTTCGGCGACTTAAGGCAATCATAGTATCCTGTATATTTCATAGTTTTACTGCTTGTGCGTATTACAACAGTATGTTTATATGTTCTCAATGTATGATATGTGAGGGTACAGAGAGTCGTGTCATAATCCTTTATCATAGTGATGAAGGAACACTACGTATATATAGATACATGGAGTCATATTTTTCGAAATACCTCGAGTCACCCTAATGTTATATATACATATAGATTTGCATCTAAAAAAAAAAAACAAACAACGTTCCAGAGAGAAAAACGTTGTCACCACAGCCGGTACGTTCACGAGACGTTTGCTTCATAATAATAGCGTGACTCTTGATTGCATTTTGGAAATATATCCATTAGTGTAGCATTTGTAGCATAATAAAAATGAATACGACTAGCAATCACACAAAACCTCATATCTTAGGAAGGAAAGAAATTGGGAATCATGTGAGGGTTTTATTTTTTTTTCTATTTTGGGGGAAAGAATCGTTTTTGCCCGGTACTTTCATCAAACCTTTCCTCAACTCTGGTTTTGTTTCCAAAAGAGAATTCTTGAAATGTTTTAAGATTTTTTTTTTTGTACTAGTTCGTTGTGGGTTAAAAGGATATTTGTAACCTTTCAGGTATGGGGTACCCGTTTTCTCTCTCTCTCTCTCTCTCTCTCTCTCTCTCTCTCTCTCTCTCTCTCTCTCTCTCTCTCTCTTCTAGCACTGTACGTGTTGATGAAGTTTTAAACTACATATTCCCAGAGCTGGGGTCATTTCAGACCCTTGCCGAGCAGGAATCAGATTTGTGATGGTAAGAGTTTTAATGCATACTTGCACGGAACTAAATCATTATAGGAAATATACAATTTTGAGGGTTTCTCGTTTACGCGAGAATTAGATCATAAGCATTTTGTAATCATTCATATAAATTCACTTTCATCATATGAGCACAATTTTCATGAAGTGTCGTGTGTGGCAAGTTTTCTTGAGTGATCACAAAATGTTTTTTTTTTTTAAATCCACTGGTGTATCTGATAGAATTGATGATTTACAAATATGCTTAAATTATTCATTATTCATAAGCAATGCTTAGAATTTACGGAATAGACGCCCGATAGGCAGTAAGACAATTATTGTAAAAAAAGGAAAGGATTTGGGGTAGAGATATACAGTGTTTGTTGTTATGAGACTATAATACAATTTTAGACATGACGACATGCGTAGGACTTAGTGCAAGATACATGACTGCTTGCAAGCAGTATGAGATTGCATTGTATTCCTGTGACTCAATGCGCTTGACCGTGATCGTTTTGACACCAGTCTGTCTCAAATCAGTCAGCCATGTTGACTTGGTGTGTGTTGCGCAGGGTGGAAGTTCATTTATTCCCCCATCATACCGCAGTCTAATTATATTGTTTACAATCTAAATTCATTTCTCGACAAAGAAAAAAATGATGATTCAACCATTATTTGACAATCAAGGACAAGCATTATAATATCGTAATTTTGTGACGCAGTTCTCTAATTTTAATGTATTCAGTTTATGTATGTATGTATATATATGTATATATATATATATATATATGTATATATTATATATGTATATATATATGTATGTATGTGTATGTATATATATATATATATATATATATATATATATATATATATATATATATATATATATATATATATATATATATATATATATATATATAATATATATATATATATATATATATATATATATATATATATATATATATATATTACTGAAAGTAATACTAATGCATACGAACTGGTCTGTTGTATTCGACAATGAGAGCAGGCAAAGAACGGGTGACAGAGTGACGCCCTTTCTCTGATCCCCCCCATATGGGTCTAGTTTCTTAACAGCAAAAAGGGTTTGATGATACTTTGATTCACATGAGACCACAATGTTCTTCCCAGTAGAGATTATTAAACTGAAAAAGTAAACAATCCCATTCCCACACTACATGATAGCATTGTATAGATCAGTGTGTGTTGATTAGATGTTTTATATGGAGCAAAGATGAGCGATGTCTGTAAAAGAAGTGTGTAATAATAAAGTGTTGTGTTGTAATAAAATGGCTGTTTCTATCAAGTCCTCCCTCGTCTGTTGTTGTTATTATTATTATTGGAGAAATAAATCCACGGTTATGAATGGGTACATGTGATTGAAAAATGGGAATCGAACAGATTCCCGAAAGCTCTCTGTAGAGATTTTCCTTTAAATATATGTACCCATACATAACTGTGAATTTGTTTTCCATTTCAAGATTCATGCTACTACTACTATTGTTATTATTATTATTATTATTATTATTATTATTATTATTATTATTATTATTATTATTATACCCATACTAACTAAGATTACTGATAGGCAGGGTCGAGATGTCAGCCCCCAACCTTCGGGATGTTACCTACTGTACCGAAGCCTGAATCAAGACGCCTGTAGTCTTGTGTACGGTTTAGTAACTAGAGGGACTGCCCAAAGCTGACAGCGGCAAGTTTAAACATGAAGTTCATTATCCTAAGACTGACATGCTTCCGCAAAAAGGAAAAAAAGTATGGGTACATATTTTATTATTATTATTATTATTATTATTATTATTATTATTATTATTATTATTATTTCAGAAGATAAACCATATTCATATAGAACAAGCCTACAGGGGCCATTGGCTTGAAATTCAAGCTTCCTAAGAATATGGTGCTCATTTTAATAACTTAAGAGATGTTAACTCTAAAAATAAGCTTCCACACTAAAGAATTACCATTTGTAAAAGAAAAAAGGAAAACATAAATGAGAATAGCTAATGAATAAATATGATGGATCAACAAAAATAGCTACATACCTAGCAAACTAAGGTAATGGTGTATGGCACTTACAATTAGTTTCACGGCCCCATTTAGATTTATGAACAATAGCACCAGTATCAGTATGAAACACTGAGGATATTAGGGTCCTGAGGAGCCTGTCAGCCATGAATAACATGATGAAATGCTCACAAGAACAAAGTTTCTAAAAGCAACATACAACTGACAGAAATCACTTGTCAGTGAATTACGAAAATTACAAAAAATGGAAATGCGTTGTTTTCCATATCCTAGTGAGCTAACAAAATCCTGTTAAAATGGCAGAACTATGAGGAACTTTCTCTTCCAAACTATTGCAACGAGTCACAAGTCCAAAATCAACTTGACAGATATCGCGATATATATATATATATATATATATATATATATATATATATATATATATATATATATATATATATATATATATATAATATATATTATATGTACATTTATTGTTATATATGATTTATATAAGAACATTTATTGTTAGTTGGTGGGTGGGTCAAAGGAGCAGGTGAAGGGGATAGGCCACTAACTTCATCTCAAAATATTCGCTGCTATCCAGATGGGTAACTCCATCCAGGATACAACGGTTAAGCGGAGAGGACATATGGTAAATTTAACGGGAATTTCAATGTTCAATGATTTTACACTCATATTGTAATCAGAAATTATCGATTGCACTGTTTCTCTCCATTATCTTGTATAAGATTTTAAGATAGCCAAATGTAGTGTTCATCACCAGCAAACTACACCTGTTACACCCACAAAGTAAATTCTGAATAGTTGTATAATTGGATGAAATCTAAACTTTTGGTACTGAATAGTCATTAATGGTAACTTTCAAGTTGAACCATGTGTTGCAAATAACAAGCATATTTACATCTTTTTTGAGTAAAAGATTTGGTATTTTAAGATACTGTAGCCCCTCCCACCATCTCTTGTCAATGTGCGCACACTGCCGAGTGCCTAAGTGCAATTGTTTTTGTTTACCAAAAGGGTAGCGCTTGCGATCATACGTTGCAACGACCCTCGTAAGCGCGGGGAAAGAAGAAGACCTGTATTATCGTCATAACTGTATATGCAGAAGCCATATCAAGAAAATAAAGAAAAACTGATAGCTAACATTTTCTATTTGCAGATCTAGCGAAAGAATGAACTGGAATTAGGAAGGATTTAATAAAAAAAAAAATATAAGGTATTACAGAGACGATAAACTTAACCAAACACGAGCAAAGGAAAAGAACGAAAAGGGAGCCGTTTCAGAGAAATTTCCCGTCTACTACTACTACTACTACTAAACATCAAGGAAATGGAAGCCTGCCAGGAAGTCGCGATAGCTATGCGATATTAACGATTCGAATTTTGTGTTTATAACATTCTGAAGAGTAACCATCTCGTGTAAGTAGGCAATCCTGGTGTTTCAGCTATTCGTGCATAAATGTTTACAGCAGGATTTAGGCCTACGGTGGCATTGCCCAATTTATGGGGGGAAAGGTAGCTTAATAGCCGAGGCTTATCAACTATTCTGGACTAGAAGTCAGCTTGGTGGTCAAGACCTCCGTAGCGTTGTTTAGCCTTGACCAACTTAATGGAAATACATTTAGATAATGAAGTATGCATGTGTGTGTTTATGTGAGCGAGAGAGAAATCTTTGTAGAACTCAAAAGGGTAGCAGGTTACCTGTAGACGTAGGCTAACAATATGCTGACTAGCCTGTTGTGAACAAATACTAATTTTATGTTAAACATCATAGCATTACCCAGGCTAAGCAAAACCATTGTCTAGAGTTTTCTGTATTTTAAAAATTTTCCTAGGGTGAGGTCCCACGGCCATACCACATTGAAAGCACCCCGTCTCGTCCTAGGGTGAGGTATAAACCTAGTGGGGGAGTCCTTAGCCCCCCCTCCCCAGCCAGATCAGAAAACAAAATCCTAGCTTAGGGTAGGTAAACATTAGTCTGGTTAGGTTAAATTCCCTTTGAAATGCCTACTGGGCCTACAGTAGCCCTGACCCCTCACTCTGCATTCACTCCCCACTCATTTTTCTGAAGTTAAATAGTACAATTTTTATGAGTTTTGATGTGATTATGTCAAACATTTCTGTTTTGTTAAACTATAACAGACTACACAGTGATGGGGCCACTGTGGGAAACTTGACCTTTAGGGTTGGGGAACAACAAAAGGTTGATACTATATTTCCTTCTCAACATCAAATTTAAAATCAGGAATGGTAATTTTGTTTTTTGCATAGAGATTGTAGGATCAAGTGAACAAGTTGTGTTTCTGCTTATAGAAAATGAAAACTTACATAATCTTTTAGGTCCATTGTTGTCTTAAAGGTGTTCCTGAAGTTTGTGGACATTGTTTGGAAGGTGTTTGACGCTTGTAGCACAGACTGTAAACAGAAGGGTATTCATGCATTTTTCCTTTTAGGTATAGTAATAATTACCTGCTGTTTTCAACCACTCAACACTTCACAAATGCTTATTCCAGAGTACTGGACTTCGGACATTTTTCATGACAGCTTCTTTAGTTGAATGATAGCTGCCATGTGTGTGTAAGAAGTGCTGATGGAGCACCTAAGAAGCGTGTAGTGTAATATCTTTTACATTTTAGAATATCTAGATTAACTAATCATCTGAAAGTAATCTTTCCACTGATGATAGCTTCTCCTCCACAAAACAGATTTTTTTAGTCTGTTATCAGGATATAGAGAAAAGTGAGTGTGTGCTTTCAAGTTGTGTACCTCCCATCCTTAAGTTACCAGTTAGGGGTGGACCAGTTGGGTTGTTTAAGGTTAGTTGAGATGAATCTCTGTATTCACTTCTAAGATTTATGGAGCTCTAGGTCAGATAACCTAATGGTTTCCTAAAATGGTCACCCTTTAACCCTTTACTTTTAGACAAAGGGAGAAAGAAATGTAATGGGTTTAATGAGTGAATCAAAAGTCTTGTTAAAATAACATCGAAATCTATCATGTAAAAATGAATGTAAGTCTTGTTAAAATAACATCAAAATCTATCATGTAAAAACCTTATTTCACCCATAAAATCACTTGTTTGCAGAACCTTCAGACTTCCAGTTACTGCTGTAGAGTATTGGAAGTATAGTGAAAGTATATTTTTAACACAAAGTATGCTTTGAATCAAAATACACCATAATATTTAAAAAAAAAAAATTGCAGTGTTGATTTGTACATTTCTAGAAAATTCTTAAAAATAATGAACAATTCACCATATATATACAAGATATCAGTCAAACAAGGAAGGTCCATTCAGTGGCTAAATAAGCCAAAATTGTATAAACTACAACCAGTTACTGAACAAAACATGAAAGAAATCATATTGTATGTTTTTGCAAAAAATTTTGAGAAAATACTTTTCATTGGTTAATTGTAAGTTGTAATTAGTGGCCTGCAAGAAATAAGCCCATGGCCTAAAGCTACCTATAGACTATGAATTAGTTTACCCCCAATTTAACACTAAAAGCATTAACCTGGTATAAAATTCCTGAAGACTTACAGGTAAACCAGTGATGAAATGAGTTTTAAAGGAAGTTTAGGCTCTGAGGACAAATTCCCCAGTTAGTCAAGGCAATAGTTGAAGCATATGGCTCTGGGTGTAGATAGTTGTACAAGGATGGCAGTTGTTATTTGTGCAGGTTGTTGCACATGCCACATATAAGAGATATTTCTTTTGTAACCTAACCTCACTTAGGATCCAGCATACTGTATGAAGAGAAGTGGAGATGTTGCTCCATTGCTGACATCACCAAGGCTACAAACATAATGAGATGCTGTGAGCATACTCTGTTATTTTAACAATTAGCATTTCATGTGTATTACAGAACACACACAGTATTAACAAACCAAGATACAGTATATGTATGCATTATATTGATATGCAAGAAGTTATCTCCAGAAATTATTATTTAATCTTCAAACATGAATAAAGAAATTTCATGCTTGTATACAGTTGTGGCCTGATGTAACCTTATTTGAAGAACTTAGTGTTAAGGTGATATGTCAGCCACATAAAATGCTTAAAATGTCAAATTTACAAACTTAACATTAGTTTTGGAGGTCATATGTTAGTTCTTGGTTTCTGTGCTAGGCAAATTCATCACCCACATGAAACGCTCAAAATGTCATTTAACAGTTAAAAAAAATAGCCATTTTTCTGAAAGCCAGATGCGCTGATAAGCTTGGGTACAGTATATTCATTGTCTTGCCTTCAAGGAGGATTAATAGTCTGATGTTAACTAGATTGGAAAACTGGAAACTGCAGAGGCCTGCTAAACTGACTGTTAAGATTACTAAAGTCAATTTTGGTATATTCTCTCTCTCTCTCTCTCTCTCTCTCTCTCTCTCTCTCTCTCTCTCTCTCTCTCTCTCTCTCTCTCTCTCTCTCTCTCTCTCTCTCTCTCTCTCTCTTGTCACCATAGGATTGTTTTAACTATTTGCAAATATTTTTAGTTCTTTTCCTTTGCAGTCTGATGTTGGAAACTAATTACCTTCCTGAAAGTCCACCTGAAAGCCCTGTGATTATTGCAAAAATGGATCCGGCAAGGCATAGATTCCCATGTTGCATTGTTTGGACTCCTTTGCCCTTGTTGTCGTAAGTACTTTATTAATTATAAAATGTTTCAGTGTTTCGATGTAAGGATAACATAGTTTCCAAATCTGTAATTTTATGGTTGTAAGTTTGGTAGCAGCCGCACTCTACTTTTATTTGAAAATGCTTATCACAGTGCAGGTAGTATTTAGTTGTTTTGAAGGTACAGTACAGCCATTTGATAACTTATGTGCCAAAATATCATTGTTTTAGAATCTCTGCATCACTATCAGCAAAGCAAGAGTCCACTGCAAAGACATTCATGGCAGTTTATCTCGTTTGTGCTGTTTTTATGAAATATTGTGACACACTCTTATTTACCATACTGTACTCACTTAATATATGTAGATGTGCCATTACTGTGTGCAAACCTCATTCGACTATTGCTTACTAATCTGTAGAATAAGCATGCTCAGCCAAGAGTAGTTGTTGTGTGGGTTAATGAAATCATGAGTTATTTTGTCTTCTAAACATCTCAGCTGCTAGGGGAGCCCCAAAAGCCACTTCATTTGTTATTACTTGGCTCCGTCAACATAAGGCTGTGGTTAGTTATACAGTAACTTACCCAGTAATTACTTAGCTAACAATTTCCTGCCAGCTAAGTAATTACTGTGTAAGTGTATATAAAACTTTATTTTATCATGAGAATGTGAGAATTTTTGTCAATTTTTGTATATAAAACTTTATTTTATCATGAGAATGTCAATTTCGTTCCTTCTTATTTTTGTCACCATTTGATAAAATCAGCATTGTATATTGATTAAAATATATTGGTTACTGAACTAGTAAAAGTAGAATTTTGGCACTCCTTATTACACTTTGTTGGAAAAAGGTACATGTGTTAGTTAATGATGCAACAATGTTTAGAACACTCTTCAGTATATATCTGGTTTGTTAATGATGTAATGATGTTCAGCACACCCTTCAGGATATATCTGGTTGATTTGATTACGTGATTCGTTAGGGAAGGGCATTTCATGGCACCCATGAGGTCGAAAAGAATTGTACAGCTCTCATTTTCTGATTCACAGAATATCAAAAAATACTCTGTGTCATTTGAATAAGAACTGTATTTCTTGTTCAGGCTGTTTATTTTGGCCTCTCCACAGAACCTCAAGTATTTATGAGAGTGATGGCCTCAGTGGTGATTCTGCACCACTCAATAAATTTGACTACACTGTTACCTTACTTCTTACATAATCCAAAACAAATCAAGAGAAAGGTGTTCACTGGATGCTCCAGTGCTATAATATTCAGATGATCAGGTTGAGTGTAGGAAAATCAGGTCTTCTCCCATCTAGTCCATACTGTGCTTAAGTCTACAGATAAACACAACTGAAGGAAAGATTTAGCTAGGATGACATGAAATGGTTTGATGCTTATACCCGTCTTACGTTTGCTTGGAGGTGTAACCACTTTCATCAAATCTGTAGAGGTTATTCATCAGTTATTCTGTGTCACTGAAAAAACTTGGCTTAAGAAGGAATGGCAAAATGGGATCCCTGCAACTCCAGAACTCCAGTCCACTGAAATTCCATTCAGTGAGTTGCACAGAGAGGATTGCAATATTGTGACAGGAGTGACCTTAGCTCCCTAAACTTCAAGCCTGTTCGTAGATGCTTCACCAGAAGTCTGGGTACCTCCATATTGACAACATGTGGTTAGTGACTATGCATGCAGGAAGAATGCTCCTTTTACATCAACAGGTGAGAAATTTTGGCAGTCAAAAAAAGTACTGTAACATGTAGAATAATTGACAGTGGCTGCACGCCTCAAGAAACAGCTGAAAACCCAATCAAAGATTCTTTGTATACTATTCTCAGGATCTTTTACTGAGTAGAAGGGATAAACAGTTGGTTACTGGTTTTGTTCTAGGAAGAAGCATATGACTGACACTTTGTTAGAAAGTGTGGGCCAGTTCTTATGGAATGGTTGCCTCACATGAGCTGTCCAGGTAGCTGTGGAGTACAGTATTTGGATTATAAACCCCCTCCCCCCCAAAGACAGATAATCTGATTCACAGCTAAGAGAAGTTGAAAGAACTCACATTTACAATATTTGCATAATGCTGACCATAACAACAGTGTTTCACAGGGCTCTTGTCACTGCTGTCTGAGATTCCCAACACCTTACTCATACCAGGAAAGTTGAGCCATATTTTGCACCTGGTGCAAGGGGAGAAATGTTTGTTCCTCTATCTCTCTGCCACCTTTCCAGTGATTGACAGTTTCTTTGTTGTCCTCAGAGATATAAAAAAATTTTGTAGTTGTCAATAATCAGCTTTATTGAGGATTGTCAAAAGAAATTGATTGATCTTGCTGATTTGTTTTCCCCCAAGGGACAGCTTGATGATCTTTAAGAGGGAGTACCCAAATTGTACCCAAATTGACCAGCCACTCTCTTTAATTATAAGGAAATTACACAATCCTTTTAGACCAAGCTGTATTCTAGAATCTTATGCTGAAGACAATGGAACTTCTACCATTTTCAACATGGTGTGTGGAATTTGCAACCAAGGTTTCACAAGTTTGATGCTGACTGTTAGTGATTTTGCTTTTCCCACTGCATTTCTTAGCAAAGAAAAGTATTCCTGGAAAGGTTAGTGTGTTCACATTTGCTTTTTTAATCTTGTATTTCATGAGGAAAAAGGAACACAGCACCCACTGAGAGCCCTGAAGAAAATTTAGCCAAGGTTGTTTAAGATACTTTGTCATGTGACAACTCCATGTAAGATCTCTGGAAACACCATCTTCTAGGTAAAAGAGATGGTTTTGACCAGGTTACAAACTTTGGAAAGGCTAATGTTAGTGAGGCCAAGGGATTATCTCTATTACCTCAGTTTAAATCAATTTTGTATTTTTCTCAAATGATATACAGTATACTGGCTATTGGAAGTGCTAATCAAGTTTTGCCATGTTTTGTTTTACAGATGCCACTCGTGAGTGTATAGTTACATTCTCAGTAAAGCAAATTTCTGCAGGCTTTTTGGTGGTTAGCTGTCTCTGTTGGTTTATTTTGTCTGCCATTTCCTTCCACTTAGGAGCATACGTGATCCATATACAGCATTGCACAATTTAATCATTGTGAAAAATGAAGTCATTCTCATTCAAGCATCTTGTTAGGGGTGCCAGATCTATAAAGATAAGGGTACTTATTACAAAGTTGACCATCCTCCAGCCACACTGTCACCCATTTGAGTAACTGTTTAACATAGGTACAGGAGGTTTATGTACATTATATTAACACAGACAATATTGTTTCATAAATTATATTTATTTACTAGATGGCCTGCACTGAGCTGCTCCAGTTAGTATCATGCACAGTTCATTTACCCCACTGAGGCAGCTAGTTACATACTGTTTAAGGTAATGGGGCTCCCCTTTGTGGTGAGGATGCTCTCTGGAGAAAATGAGGCAATTGTTCTTTTACACTGTATATCAGGTAATGAATATCTAGGATGATTATGCCATTTTTGACATTAAGAAATAAATTAAGAGGTTTTATTCATCGAATATAAGAATTATTTTTAATGATGTACAGTATTGCACTTACCCTAAAAGAGCAGTCATGTAATTTTAAATAGCCTACCATAATACAGTATTCTGTGATTATGAGTTGAAAATTGCATTTCTTGTTACTGTTAAGTCACTCTTGAGTTTTATGTTACAATATGAGTTTAATAACTGCATTATAGATTTGAACTAGAAAGATCACTGAAGAATTGCATTATTTTTGCAGGTGGTTTTTTCCATTCATTGGCCACATGGGGATTGCCATGACTTCTGGTGTTATTAGAGACTTTGCTGGACCATATTTTGTATCAGAGGACAACATGGCTTTTGGATGGCCGACAAAGTATTGGGTTTTAGATCCATATAGAGCACAAGGAGGACCAAGTGCATATGATCGAAGTGTATCGCTAGCTTCAGAAGAATATCAAGGGAGAATGGTAAGCTTTTATGTTTTGTAACATAAATTTCATGTTATTTTTACATGTATAAATTTTCTCTTCATGTGGATTTTTTATTTTTGCTTTTAAGTGATCACATGATGTGGGATAAGAAGTGTGATAACAGTTTTCAGTACTGAAAATGCTACTTGTTTTAACACAAATCCATTACTTCACAATAATTTAATCTGCGTTAGCAGCCATTTCTAAACATTCCGCAGAAGAAGAAGAGTTCCCCTCTACACTTTTCTTGAGTATGCCTCTACTTCCCTGAGTGCCTCTGATAGTGAAAACTGGTAATTGCCTCTATATCTGGTGTATCACACACACCTGCAGTGTTTTCCTGAAATTGTGGCAATTTTCATTGATATTATTTTTCAACGTCCTTTGTGATATTGTTGATTAAAAATTTGGTAGTAGTAATTACCCCATAATATCTCTTTGTGTGTGTGTGCCTTTCTCTTCAGCTGTTGGACATCTGTTGCAAGTGCCTTAACTTGTTAATTTGACACTTTGAAATACAGTAGTCCATTTGCCTTTGAACAGTCTCACCAGTTGTTTTTTTCTACTAGTTAAATTGCTGGTTGGTTTGTGTTGGGTTATTAGGTGTAGTATTGCCTTTTTTGATTGCTAAGATAAGTGCTTTTGTATTTCATTGACTTGTCATTATCATTGTTCTTTAGGCTTAAGTTTTGCATATACATCCAGATTTATTTTACTTTGCTTGTGCTGAGTTTTGATTAACCCTTAAACGCCTACTGGACGTATCATACGTCGACTAAAATTGTCTGTTGGGTGCCAAGTGGACGTATCGTACATCGACTACAAAAAATTTCAACCTTCGGTCAACTTTGACTCAACCGAAATGGTCGAAAAACGCAATTGTAAGCTAAAACTCCTACATTCTAGTAATATTCAATCATTTACCTTCATTTTGCAACAAATTGGAAGTCTCTAGCACAATATTTCGATTTATGGTGAATTTTTGAAAAAAACTTTTTCCTTGCATCCACGCGGTAACTCAGCCGAAAATTTCAGAAATTCTTTCGTCATTTTGTCATCATTTCTGCACTGTTTTATATTAGCCATTACATAAAGTTTTATATATGAAAATGTGCGCTATTTCATTTAAAATACAACAAAATACAACCCATGGTTGTAGCTTTTATCAGTTTGGAAATATTTTCATATAAATCTCGATAACTGCCAAAATTTCAACCTTTGGTCAACTTTGACTCGACCGAAATTATCAAAAAACGCAATTGTAAGCTAAAACTCTTACATTCTAGTAATATTCAATCATTTACCTTCATTTTGCAACAAATTGGAAGTCTCTAGCACAATATTTCGATTTATGATGAATTTTTGAAAAAACTTTTTCCTTACGTCCGCTCCAGAAATTCTTTCACACGCGTTGTCGTAATGTTTGCACCGTTTTATATTAGTCATTACATAAAGTTTTATATATGGAAATGTGCGCAATTTCATGTAGAATACAACAGAAAATAACTCATGGTTGTAGCTTTTATCAGTTTTGAAATATTTTCATATAAATCACTATAACTGCCAAAATTTCAACCTTCAGTCAACTTTAACTCAACCAAAATGGTAAAAACGCAATTATAAGCTAAAACTCTTACATTCTAGTAATATTCAATCATGTACCTTCATTTTGCAACAAACTGGAAGTCTCTAGCACAATATTTCGATTTATGGTGAATTTCTGAAAAAAAACTTTTTCCTTACGCTCATGCTGCGTAACTCGGCCGAACATCTCAGAAATTCTTTCGTCACGTTGTCGTAATGTTTGCATCGTTTTTCATTAGTCGTTACATAAACTTTTATATATGAAAATGTGTGCAATTTCATGTAGAATACAACAGAAAATAATTCATGGTTGTAGCTTTTATCACTTTTGAAATATTTTCACATAAATCACGATAACTGCCAAAATTTCAACCTTCGGTCAACTTTAACTCGACCGAAGTGGTCGAAAAACGCAATTGTAAGCTAAAACTCTTACATTCTAGTAATATTCAATCATTTACCTTTATTTTGCAATAAATCGGAAGTCTCTAGCACAATATTTCGATTTATGGTGAATTTTTAAAAAAACATTTTCCTTACGTCCGCGCGGTAACTAGGCCGAACATCTCAGAAATTCTTTCGTCACATTGTCGTAATGTTTGCACCGTTTTATATTAGTCGTTACATAAACTTTTATATATGAAAATGTGCGCAATTTCATGTAGAATACAACAGAAAATAACTCATGGTTGTAGCTTTTATCAGTTTTGAAATATTTTCATATAAATTACAATAAATAGAAAAAATTCGACCTTTGGTCAACTTTAACTCGACTGAAATGTTCGAAAACTGCAATTGTAAGCTAAAACACTTACAGTCTAGTAATATTCAATCAATTAGCTTCATTTTTCAACAAACGGAAAGTCTCTAGTACAATATTTCAATTTATGGTGAATTTTTGAAAAAAACATTTTTTTATGTCCACGCGTTACGGATTCATGCATCATATTGTGATAATATTTTCTCTGTGTTGCTTTGATCGTTTTACAATTTGTTATATACCAAAATCATCGCAATTTAGTGTACAATACAAAGACAAAAAATAATCCGTTAGCTTTAACCGTATTGCTCACAGCGCGATTTGTATAAAATTATATATGAAATTTTTTTTTTTGCGCTGTCATATATTTCAATATTTATATATGATAATGATATTTTTTTTCATTTCTGATGGTTGCATACTAAACTTCAGGCAGTGACAAAAAAAGGAGCCGAAAATTAACTGTTAATCTTAAAAACTAAGAGTGCTGTGATTTTTTGAAAAAACTTTTTTTCCGCTTCGGCGCTAACTCCCAAACGCCGCTGGCGTACGGGAGACGTTTTTGTAAATAGAGGCTCGGCGTTTGAGGGTTAAGTTTAAACATTTATTAATGTTAGTGTATGTTTGCTTTAGGCTAGCATTTCTGGTAGTGATTAGCCTTGTCTTTCAAGTATTGAATTGCTTTTATACTGAGTATTAATTGTGAATTAAGGCTCCTTCTGTTTCTTCTTGGTAATTAATTAAATTATATAGCTTTGGCTATAGTTCATTGTAAATTTAACAGTTTAACCTTTCACTTTTTGTTAGTTTTATTGTCTCCCTCAGGGCAGTGTACTTTAATTAATAAATGCTTACATGGTTTCATTCCACATACAACTACATGAAACTGTTGTGAGTGTTGAAATATGTTAGATCCCTTCACAGATCCCTTCACTTGAATTTCATTCAATATACTACCATATGAAACTGGTGTAAGTGTTGAAATACGTTGGATGCTTGCACTTGAAGACAATAAAGAAAATAAGGATGTAGATAAAGCAGCCAAAGTTCAACCCAATAGTTGACTGCTTAGATGGACATGAGTGAATTATTACTCAGGGAGAGGTTGGCACTGCTGCATTTGCTGGAGTGGTGCCAGCTTGCTTTTGGCAGCCAGTTCTCCATGGGCAGATGTCAAGCCTTATTTCCGTAACCTTTCATCCAACCATGCTTCTGTGCTTTATGTTTGCTGTGCATACTGTAGGCTTGAAAGTATCAGGATGGATTAGAGGGATAAGTTCTTTCATGTTTCTGATCTCATGATTCCTGATCTTTTACCCTGAAGACTTGGTTTGTTAGTTGGAGGAGATTCTCACCTTTTTCTAGCCAACATCAGAGATCTCTCACTCCACATCTCCCTCAGTCTTCAAATTCTAGTCCAAAAAGTCCTTACTCTCATTACCAGTGCTGCACTGCCTCTCAACCATGTAGCTTCAAGTCGCC
Organism: Macrobrachium rosenbergii; assembly: GCF_040412425.1. Classification (NCBI taxonomy): domain Eukaryota; kingdom Metazoa; phylum Arthropoda; class Malacostraca; order Decapoda; family Palaemonidae; genus Macrobrachium; species Macrobrachium rosenbergii. The sequence continues at coordinate 41,498,540 of NC_089761.1, read as the reverse complement.
CTTTTGATCGAGTGGTTTAGGTCATTCCCAGTATAATTTGCTAGGGAAGAAAGTTCTGTTGTCGCAAGTCTCCTCCTCAGTCAGGGTCTATAATTAGAGGTTTTGAATTGCATTCAACTGTCTCAGTGCATTAACATACTGTGGCTTCAGTTGCTATGTCATATTGATTACTGTTGTTTATTCAGTTAATTTCTTTTAAATATACTTTATATATTTTCATGTTAGTTGATTTTAATATTTGACAAGCTTTTCTGAAGTAAAATGCTAGCAGACTGAAAAATTTTAATGGATTACAAGTAATGTATATTGAACAGTGCAAACTCCCCACCATGTATCATGAGAAATTTTATTGGTCAACAGTGTCTCAGTACACATAAATAAATGGAAGTACAGCTGGTACATTATGTCAGGATTTTGAGAGTATTGGATGGAGATTTGTGTAGCAGCTTGTTCTTTAATCTCACATAAAGGACTGACTAAATACCACAATAGAGAATACTAGGTGTATGGAATAACAATATATTGCACTGTTACACTTTGTAGAATGTCACACAAACTTCACATCTCAAATAGAATGACAAGAATAGAATAAAGATCAAAATTCACACAGTACACATCTTTCAAATGAGAAAAAACATTTTAATCTTCAAAACTTGAAAATATTTTGCATACTGTTATCACTTGTAAAAGTAACATATGACCATGTTTGATTACAATAGTCTTGCTGTTGTAAGAGCTACTGTTATAGAAATGAATCTTTGTGGCTGCATATTTTTATTTTTTATGAGGCTTTTTTATTTACTATTTTAACTGGGTGTAATTTTACTCTTCATTTAGAGGTTACTTACAGTAGTTCTGCTACTGTTTTAGCAAAGATAACCTTCCTTTTGGGTTAGGATGGGCCTGTGAAAAACATGACCTTTAGCCTCTAGGATGCATGGTAAATATCAGACTTATTTCAGGGAAAAATAATGTCATTGATGCTGGGAAATACATCGTTTGATGGGAGAGAAGTGAGTGTAGCTTGTAGGAGAGTTACATGGCAAGGGATCTAGGATGAAATATAAGTTGTAGGTATAAATAGGAAGTTTGACTGTTTCAGTTACGGAGTAAGTATGGAAGGAGGAATAAAAGAAAGAATATGGTGATTCATTCCTCTTTCCATTCCACTCCCACCTCTAAAACATTTACACCACCTTTTCCTCACAATTTCCTGTTAACACTAGGTGACAGCATAAAGTAGTTCCCAGTGGCCCCTTTTCTGCACTCCTTTGTAGCACTTATTCGCAAAGAGTAAAGAGATCAGGGTTGATCTTTGATAAATTTATTGTAAGTTTTTCTGGTACATGTGCCACTGTCTTTACTCTAAATAGTGTTATGAGTCTTTCTGGTACACCCGTGACTCTGTAATGCTCAATTAATCATGTCTCAGTAATATGGGGAAATGCCTTTTTGAGATCCTCAAATATATAATCTCTTCACCTTTGTTAGGTCCTTCCTCTGTGAGTTGGCTTATTATGCAGACTGCCTCTGAAGTTGGCATGAAGTCAAACTGGCAGTAATCAGTGTTAATATTCACAGCCTTCCTTCAGCAGTTTCAGTATTTTCTTAGTACGCTCAAACAGCCTTATTCTTCTTTCACTCCAGTATCTTGTTTTTCAACTTTTATTTCTCCATTTTCACCTGTACTCATATATACTTGTCACTTTCACATCCATAATATCTTTCCTCAGCCTCTTTGCTATTGTAAATATTTTCACACCTCCCCACCTGTTTAGACTGATTCGGTTTCTCCCAACAACCCTTCTTTACCCTTACCACCTGCCTTTTAGCCTCCTTCCTCTGTTCCCTGTAGACAGCTCGCTTTTCTTCCCTACCTGCTGTCTGCCAGAGCCAGAAAGTTTTTTTTTTTTTATTGCATTTTATGCATCTTGATTTCATCACCTTGCCTCTCTTTATAACCTTTGCCCAGTGTCACCCTGCATACTTCTGCTGCCTTTTGTATGCCTTTTTTCATTAGTTGTGACTGACCATGTTTAAGATATAATTACTATCATGTTTTCTTGATACTTTTTTTTCTTCATTTTTAATTATCCATGCTTTTGTCCTTTTGGTTGTCCCTTTTTCATATTTTTATCCCTTGCTATTAAATTAAATTACAGCAGTCTGTTTAAGCTTCTTCAATCTTACATGTTGACTGCTCCGGGCTTCCAAAACATTGTTCAGCAACTTTGCCAAAATTCCACTGCTGCTTCTCCTTCCTGACTTCTTTCTCCCGAGTCAGCTCTACCTGTAACATCCTCCTTACTAGCTGTCTGTTCCTATATGGCCATTTAGGTCTCTTACCTGTACAAGTATTTCATTTGACTGCACACTTCTATCAGGGGATCTGATAACCTTTCCCAAAATTTTGCTTTTCTTCTTCTGGTCGTCTTGTCATATTTTTCATTTATTTGCCCAACTTTTATCATATCTTCAGCCATTTTGTCCTTGACCAGTATGCATACTCCATATTGTTCTATCTCATTGTCATTCCACAAGAGTGTATAGCATGGGTGAAAAGATGGATCAGGGACGTTTGAGGCTGTTTGGTCACAAGGAAAAAAATTAAGTATATTTTATTTATAGGTACTCAACTATTTTTGACTAAGTCTTTTCTTATTCAGCACAACTTGTTTTGCGACAACTGCCACTCACATGTAGCCATGGCTCTGAACTTGATGCGATATGATGGGTCATCATCTTGGAATATGGTAAAACTCTGTTTCTTGATGCTTATCCATGGAAGATATGTCAGGTATGTATCACTTTTCATTTTGAATTTTTGTTACTAAATGAAATTAGTAAGATTATGGTCTCTTAAGCACATATTGCAAGCACATAACTGCTGATGAAGTCATAGGTCAGAGTGATATTTTTAGTAACTTTTTTTGTAATGTAGATATGTTTAGAGTAAATTGTGAGGAAAAGTTTTGTAAAAGTGGTGTTCTTATTTTTCAGTTTTTGGGCTTTCCTAAAGACTTGGCTGCCATTCCTCTTTGTTGCTGGAGGAATCTCTGCTCTCATTATCTTGGTGTAAGAGATTGGAGAGTTGTTGGTTCGCATATTATTTCTCTGGCACCTAGTATTGTGGCTGACATCAGCAGTGGTTCCGTAATTTAAAAATTATCTATCCAGATTTTTGTGTCTCACATAGATCCAAAATGTACAGCAAAACTAGTCAGTATAATGGACTGTGTTTCTGTCTATACCTCCTCAGTATTTGCAAGAACTCTATGGGTATACTTAAAAACACAAGATCCCAGTCTCAAATAGATGCTAAGGTAAAAGACGACTTTTATTCAAACAAATTTTTTATAAGTAATAAGGTAATTTGTTCTACCCACAGTACATTACAGTCCATTTTGAAGTTTGTTGTAAAGGTGATGAATTAATGGAAGTATATATATTTTTGAAAAATAAATTTCAAAGTACTAAGGACAACAATGATAGACTTAAATGAAGAGTGTTTTTGATGTTTCTAAATGTACCTTTCAGCATATGTGAATAATTTTTGTTGGCTAGATTGCAATGTTTGGCACCTTTAATTATTATTAAGCATATTAGTGTAGTATCTGATGTGATATTTTCGATACGCATATTGGTATAGTAGTAAAAATATGGACCTAGGTTTGATGTTAGTTTATTGTATGATATGTGTTTACAAATTTTGTTGTTGTATGTACATATATAAAATCATTAGAATAGATCATATCAAGATTTGGCTGTTGAAAAGGACTTGTGATTATGTAATTAATATTTTACCACAAACAAGGTTGTAATATCCATTGAAAGGTGCTACATTAAGAGGTTAATTTGTGTGATAAAAATGAATGAAATGAAGAACTTTTGTACCAAGATTTCTTAAATTTGCATTTTATGTGTGGATCTAAATTTTCCTTGCATTTTTATGCCAAAAAAATTAAATATTCTTCATGAGGCATTAAGATTTTCTTCTCTGTACAAAAGTACTCCGTTCTTCAGATTGTACTGTTTAGTGTGCTTATTGCTTATTGCATTCCATTAATTTGAAAGTTGAGTGTTTTATGATATAAGGGGAATGTAAGACTATAGACTGTTTTTTGGAGCTTTCATTAATTATATCTGACATAGAAGCTAATCATGATTGGCATAAGGGAAACTGCTGAAATGTTAATTTTAACTTGCTTATTCATTGATGTTGTGATAATTCATTGACTTTATTACCTTGTTAGTTCACAGTTTTGGAAGCTGGTGATGCCAGGATGATATTTATGGATATCCATCACAATAATACAATATTATTTGAGAATATATAAAGATATGTAGTTACTTTATACCACTACTACAATATACTGGTCATTCAGAAGCAAACTAGAAGCTTCAGTAATATCAGCTGCAGTTATTTACTGTCAGCTCCAAAAACCAAACTATAGTTGTAATATTTCCAATACCCAAAGATTATATAATACAGTACTGTATGTATTTTAGGTAAACGATATTTTTCTGGTTCATTCTCATCAAGGGGAGGCTTCCAACACATACATTTGTATTTATTTAATATTTTAGTCCTTTCTACCGCTATCTCCAATGTTTTTAAAGATGATTAGCTCTAATTGATTTTATGATACATTTGTCCATCTTATTTATAGCATTATGTTATCCCACCTTTATACGAGACGAGTATCTCTTCCTCTTGGAACATGTAGGAATCAAAACAGGTGGGGACAAGCCTGACGTTTTTGAGAAATTAGAAACCAAGGTACTGAGAGCCTTCTCCCAGTTTATATGGAACTCTCAGAATACCTAGATTAGGAATGGTCCTGAGACTGTGTCATAGAATGTTCAATTCGTAAAAGTTACTGAGCTTCCTCTAGACATTTTCCAACATGGTCTGCCTGGCATTGAGGAGTTCCTGCTTGGTCTTGTTCTGTGGTAAGTAATGATCATGAAGAATTGATGTACTGTAATCTTTCAGGTTCTGCATGAAACGTAAGGTGATTGCCTTTAATTAGTCTCTATTCCCAGTAGTTTGCAACAAAATATCCTGTATCTAAGGTTTCCATCATATACTCTTTTCATCTCATCACTCAGCAAGATGTCCAATTTTTGCTCCCCTTTCCCAAAGTCAGCGTCTTGGAAGGTTAATGCCAGACAAGCTGTTAGACTTTGAGTCTCAAAATAACACTCATTCAGTACCTCAGTAACAGTGGTACTGAATTTACATTAATAAACCAAGAGAGGTTTTTTGTGTAAGGCCAGTGGATGCCTCTTCACACTGGGAAGCCCTCCATCTTCAAGTTGTCCCCCTAATGCATTGTATACATTAATATGAGAGCAAAATTAAGTGAGGCAGAGAGCAAAGACAAGAGAGTTACACCCCAAAGGAAGAACATAACTTCAAAGGAGACAGTCTTCTTGATAAATTCTTAGTTGGTGTGTCCTAAATATTGAAGTAACAGGTTGTATTAAAGCAATGGCTCATATCTTTGAAATAAACTTTGTCTCATAACCACATCAGTTTTGATCATGAAATAACACACTCATCATGTGATGGTTACCATACAAAATATCATGCAGTTTGTGTATCACATTTATGATTTTCATTAAGATTTGTCTGCCAAGGAATTGTAAAGTAATCTTTGTTGTAATAATCTCCGATATCTTCCTCAAGTTCATACATAATCTTGCTTCCATTAAATTGTGATTTACAGTAACTATTAATTAGCTGCCCAGTATTTTACTTTATTGTCAAGATCTGTGGTGCTGCACAAAACAGTAATGCATTGCACCCCCAGCAAACTTCTACTCATGCACTGTAGCAAAATCAGAAATATGAGTTGACCAACCAAAAGCATAATTATTTACTTACAATGTTGGAATCATTAGCTGGTGACACATCAGATGCTATTTTTAGTGACTATGGTACTGTGCATATTGTTGGACATTGCCATTATATTGCACTGAATAATATCATGTTAGTGATGTAGCTGTTGTATCTGGGGATATCAGAGAAAGATTCGTCTGAAAATAGTTCCAGAAAAGGAACACGTGTATAATGGTATGCAGCATTTAAAAAAAAATTAATAAATGAATGTTACTTTCAGTGTTTTGAAGCCAGACCAACTTAGAGTTTATGTAGGAAGAAAAATGTGCGACAGGGCAAAGTGGGAACCATCCTTCAAATAAGGGTATTCCCTTCATCATACATCCAAATAAGCTTTTGCTTTGATCTTTAAACTTTAAATGATATTCAGTGGCTCCAATCCTTCTATGTCTGTCCATTAATTTTTTTCCCTTGTTATTATAATAACCAGTTCTCCACAGGTGCTCATGGTGCTTTGTTTCTAGTTTTTATGGAAGGTTTCATCAATGCTTCCTCATTTTTATTTATTTTTCCTTGGTTGTTAGGTGTTAAATCTTGGGTCAAGTTTCTCTGTATAGGTGAACTTCATAAGTAGGGTCTGGGTTTATTGGTGAAAGATATAACATAAGGTTAATTTGTCATGTATGTCTCAGGTTCCAATTCCTTGTTCCTAACTTAATCACATGCTTTTACCATGTCCACTATCTTTGCTTGTATTCTACCTAGAGACCATTAGCTTACCATAGTGTATTTTATCAAGATTACATGAAACCTCTTGAAGTTGTGCATAGTTGAGAAATTGTAATAGATTAACCTAAATGAATGTGGTATTCATTTTGAAATCAGTGTCATACTTACATCGTTTAGCTCGTCTTTAAATTAGTTGTACTTTTTGACTCATAGGTTTTTATTCTGACCAACTGTGAGGACAGATCTTTGTAAGAAAAATTGGCAAACTCAATTCTTTATCATTTTCAGTTAACTTAAAAATATGAATTAAGTCCCCTCTTTCTGAGCAGTGTAGATTTAATTTCCATCCAAAAAAAGTAAAGTATTTATGACCAATTGATAAGAGCCCTTTGGAACTTCGAAGCAAGGCACAGGGCAGCCATACATACCAGCAGTCAAAAGAGTTACAATCTTGGTGTTGGCATGTGGACCTTCATTACTCAGTGCAAGTAACATTTCCAGGAGGTTGGTTTTTCATTCCCTCCACTAAAGGTTCTTTGTAGTGTTCCTACAACTTTTGATGCAATTTTTTTATTATAGTATTTTTCATTTGTTCCTACTTGACTGTCCAATTTCCTTATTTTGCCTTGCTTAGATTTTATTCTCATTCAAGAATAAATCTTTCAGCCAAGCCCTTAGAGCTTCTGAGTAAGTTTGGTGGCTTCTTTGAATTAATTTGTAATGATAGAGCAATCCCCCTTATTAACTGCCCTGGTGTTCTGTATTCCTCCATATACATAACCACATTCAGGTAAGATGTTTCCCTTTTAACAGATGCTGTCCAATAAATCTTGAATTTTTTATTTTTGAGCAATGGTTGTATGAGTATTTTTTGCAAGGCAACAGTTCATAAAAATATTATTTGGTGAATGTTGGATGTATAGTTAGACTTCATATCTGTATAATCAATTTGATGTACCCTAGCAATATCATGAAGCTGGAGGAAATTGAAGGTTATGTAGGTATTTATTCTAGGAGCTAAATCAGTACTGAGGGTGGATTATCAGGAAAAAGTCAACATTGAAAAGTAAAAAATGCAATGGTCATTGGGTCAGTAGATCACTGTTTTTTGTGTTTGTAGTCTCAATAGTAAATAACTGTTGATATTTAAGAGAGTATGAAAAAAAGTAATATTTACTTTGTGTATTCATTCCAGGTTTTGTTTATGCATTTTCTTATATTGTAAACCTAATACTTATTTAAACAACTTGGGGAAAATAATTTTAATTTGTATAGTTGAGAAAAATTTTTTGTCTATAAACAGAAATCAAAGTGAATCAGCAAATACTGTCATTTTGTGTTTTGAAACTAACAGTAGGATTTCTCAGGTTCCAAATTAATTTGTTTTGCATTGATATGTGATTTTTGTAAGTAAAAATATTGTATTGACAACCAGGGAAACTCTATTTTGGCAGTGAATTTGTTAGTGTCTCTTCCAAGCTGTTTTAAGCTACATTTTGTGATCAGGAACTGAGAAGTTTAATGTGAATTCAAGACTGAGCAACTTTGAATTATGGGTTTTTGTACTGTGAAAAAGCACCTTTTGAGATCAGGAAATGGATTTTGAAAATAGCAATGAAAAAAGTTCTTGAAGCACATCTGTTCTGATATTCAAAGGAAATTATTAGAACTGAGAAAATATGAGTAAAGTATTTAATATGTAAGGTACTTGGTTTTCATAAAGATAGGTAACAAGATGATGTTAGAGTAAGGAGAGTTCTTCTGTATTAGTGAGTTTAGAGTAAGAGTTTTTACAGAAGTGGATGGTTACTTAAAAATACAGAATTATTTACATGTAGCTTATATTCCTTTCAATTCCACACAAAGAATTGTAGTTTCCTAAAAGTGGTTTTACCTCTTGTAAAAGAAACTACTGTATAGCTGTAGTAGTATATTTTTATGCATTTACAGGCTGCTTCCTACAAAATGCTCAACTGTTTTCAATCATGGTTTCAAACTACTGTAAACATAGTGGTTAACAGGTGGAACAGGGGTAAGTGGGCAGTACCCCTCACTCACTAAGTCGCAGCAACTGTCCTTTCAGCCACAGTGGTAAACAGTTGTGCTACACTCTGCTCTCCTGATTGCTGGTTGAAAGCTTAGAATGCTCAATGTCTTTCCTTTGTGTGTTTGGTTTCTTCTGCTGCCTTGCTTCTTGTTTTTTGCCAGTGTGGGTAAAAACATGAACATCATCATTGCAAGGGACATGGCCACCTTTATTGGTGGCTCATGTTACTTATAAAGACAGATTCTCACACTGTTTTTGCTTCCTCCAGGGGTAAATCCTGTTCTATGGCTTCTCCTTGTGAGGACTGTGTAGATTGGGATTCGCTGCAGAGGATTAGGTTTGGGAAGAGGAGGAAAAAAGATAAAATGTACTTGCTGGCTTCTTCAGGGGAAATAATCCTAAGGGGAAACTTCCAAACCCATCTGATTCCTTCCTACCCCATCTTCCATTCCTCTTCACTCTGTAAGTGCTACTCCTAGAAGGGGCAGCAGTAGCACCAGGTCAAAAAAACCTGACCACAGCCTTTCATCTGACACAGAAGCTTGTTGATGGAGATGCTCCATCAGCAGCTGTCATTCTGTTGACTCTGATCATGAATCTGACATTCCAGGTGTCCGGTGGAAGACATCTTTGGAGTCTGGGTAGCCCATCTTTCACATCTTTCCTAGATAATCTGGCAGAGCAAAACAAGGGCCTTAACACCTGCACCTTCTGCAGAGGTAGTTCCTGATGGGTCTATGGCTGTGTTTGCTTTGTCTACTTCTATGAAGGAAGGTAATTTTCTTGTTGCAGTAGTTTTCCTGGTAGCATATCCTCTGGTGGGTAAGACTTCAGCTACAGTTCCTACCTCAAACAGTCCTGCTGTGCATAAGGTGACTGGGACAAGCAGAGAAAAGGAAAGAAGCGCAGCTCCCTTTATATCATAGTTGGATTCGTGAAGTGTAAGGTCTCACTATGGCTGTTTTTGCTTTGTCTGCTGCTGTGAAGGAAGGGAATCTTCTTGTTGCAGTAGTTTTCCTAGTAGCATATCCTCTGGTGGGTAGACTTCGGCTGCAGCTCCTACTTCAAACAGTCCTGCTGTGCACAAGGCAAGTGTGACAAGCAGAGGAAAAGGAAAGAAGCGCAGCTCCCTTTTCGCCATAGTTGGACTCGTGAAGTGTATGGTCTCACTTAAGAAGCCTAAAAGGGCTTATTCTGTGAGCTCTAATCACTCCAGGGTCAGTGGAGATGGATCACTGAGACTCTAAGGTCTGCTCCAACCTCTTCTCAGAATGAGCATTCAGGCTTACACCAGGACTAGGATGAGTAGCTCACTCACTCTGCCCAACCACAAACAGATGGATGCGGGAAGGCAGGTACACAGGACAACCCCTCTCACTGCAACTTGGGATTGCACAGGGATTTAAGGAGCCTGCTCATTCAACATGGGCCCGGTCTGCATATCGGGTTTGTGCTGGTGACAAGGAAGGTTCTCTTCAGTCTTCTTGTGGAGGATATAGGAGGGAACTGTCTCTGGAGCGTGCAGTCCAGGCACTCCCCCTTTTGAGCTCTTCCATCTCTCACATGTGCAGCTTGTCACACAGGGAGAGGAAAGTGGGAGGAGATGTTAAAGGGTTCATTTTTCTCCTCATCTTCATTTATGGTGACTACAAGGTCTCAAAGCAGGGGGTAGCAGTGTACAAGTTAGAACGGGTTCTGAAAGCGACCCATACCTTTTTTCATGAGGGGCTCATCTAGTTCAATATGAGATCAGGAATGACCAACTGAGCAGAGTTCTGGTGTGACTGCTTCTTTGGCTGGGGAATGAGCAGATTGTGTCCCTGGGGATCTGTTGAGATCAGATGGTCCTGCTCCTCTTGAACCCCTGCAAACCCAGATGGAGCAGCAGTTTTCACATATTGTTTTGCTCATTCATGAGCAGCACAATCTGGGGCAGGCAACTATGGCTTCCTACCCTCGACCATCTCATTGAAGGAGATAACCCTCGGGAATACTTCTGAAGTGCAACTCTCAGTTCAGTTGCCATAGTCAGAGTTGGCATATCGTAATATGGAGGAGGTGAATATCTTGATCTACAGGTTAGGGGTTCCCTCTTCTCCAGCAGGCACAAACTCCTTCCCCTGCCATTTTCATGCTTGAGGATGAGGCTACTCCATTGACACTGGATGCATCCATCTGTAGGCTGACTGACAACCTCAAGTTGGAGAGGCTGTCAGGAAGGCATTACATTCACCACAGGTGAGGTAGCTACGTTGATGATGAGGTCTATGGTGTCCCTCCAAATCATTTCATGGCTTGACTTATGATTAAACGCTCTAACAGTCTGTGCCTTGTCAGGCATCTCATCTTGGAATGAGAAGGCAGTATTTAGGAGGTTGTTGGCATCATGAAGTAGGGCTCTGACCTTCTCCGCACACTAAAGTACCAACCCATGATTAAAATTGGTCCTGTGGAATAAAGACGTGATTGTCTCTCCTTTCTCAAGGCAAGTGTCATAAGAGAGTAGCCTCTCACAACAACAGTTTGGTGTTGGGTTCTTCTCAACTCTTTCCCAAGAGCAGTGTGGAGGCAGTGGTGAATCAGGGTTATGGCATCCCAAAATTCTTTTGCCACCCATGCAACCTTCGAAGGCAGCTTCATCCAAACCCAAAAAGTCTGGCTAACCCTCCACATCTGGGAATTCAAGGAAACCTTCTCTTCTGAAACTCAGACAGGGAGCCCATTCTTCTTCCTTCTCTAAGAAGGTCAGGAGTCTTCTAAATCCTTTCATCCTCCTCCCTCTAGCAGTTCCAAGGAAGGAGGAAAGGAGAATCATTGAGGATGGCAATCCCCTGCCACTGCCACAAGTAGAGGGTTGCCTGTCTTGCCATTGGACTGTGTGGCAGGAGCAGGGCGTAGTATTCATCCTTCGGAAGTTACTAGATTCTGTTCAGAACATTTGTCCCCCCTCTTGGAGACACTGAACAGCTTCCACTTCTACCCTTCAGACTCATATATCTCATGCCCTGCTGGCAGAGGTGAATGTGATGATGGAGAAGTGCACCCTAGAAGCCATGGTGCCCATCCTTGGGTGTCTAGTCATATTTTCTTACTATAGAAGGCAACTGGAGGTTGGAGACAGGTGATCCACCTGTCACCCTTAAATGAGTTTGTTACAGTCTCTGTTCAAGATTTTAGAATCCATCAGAGAAGGGGACTTCATACTTTAGCTCGAGTCTCTTTCAAGTGAGGGAGCAACCCTATATCTAAGGCATTCAGGAGGAACTTGGTATCACAGGTACTGAGGTGTTTGGCATTGTCGTTCCACTTTTATCTCTTTTTTTACAAGAGGATATCACCCACAAATCCTTGTTTATATTTTCCTTTGGGCCTGTAGTGACTGTTGAACATGTGTTGCTGCCTGAGCTCTGCTAGAACAAAATAGCACCTTTACCCAAAGTTTCCAGTGGTAAAAAGTTGGATGACAGAAAAATGAATGGTATTCTATCTTCCTTTGCCCAGCAGCTAACAGCCATATTCTCGCTAGATGCTGATTAATTACATAACAGTGCTTGCAATCTTTGACTTCTCTTGTTCAATAGATGCAACTCCCGCTGTCCTTTTAACAAAGGGCAAGGTGTTTGTAGAGCATACTTATCTGGGATTCTGTGATATGCTACCATCTAAACTGGTTTTTGCTTCCCTCACAAGAACTCCAAGTTCTGCTTTCTTCCTAGAATAAGCCATACCATCCTCAACATCACATATGCCAGGAAGTACAGGTAGTTACAGGAGTCATCCTTTCCCTGCTTCCATACATGATCAGGAAGCTGACGTTTCTAGGTGGGAGCAGGTCTCATAGAAGATTAAGGTTTGTAGTATTGAATGAAAAAATTAAATTCTAAAGATAATTTTGAAAAAATCACAAATTCTGAAGATAATTTGCATTTGTCCTGGTTGCCAAAGGAAAAGGTACTGCTGCCTGAGTGAGGGGGTGGGTTTCCAACCCCTTTCTTCCCTGCCACTAGTTTCAGTTAGTCTGTTCAAGACAATTCTGTATTGTACTGTAAGATACCAATAACAAAAATGTGTGATTTACATAAATATGCACTCTCCCACTCAAAAAATATTGTACTTTCCTCTACTTACCACACTTCTTTGTTCTTGTGATAAAAATGGATGATGCTGATGATGAAATGCATTTGTTGGAATGCTTACATAATTCAATCTATTTCTTTTTCTTCTCTGCATTTGTTTCATTCATCATTTATTTCAGTTTTTTTCTGCATTTACACCTTACCCATAATTTTTTCTTTTTCTTCCAATCATACTGTTGTTGTATTTTATATTCTCTCTCTCTCTCTCAGTATAGCTGTTGTCAACTGACTTGAATAACAACCTTCCATAGTTAGGAGGGGCGATGGCCTATGGTGGAGGAATGGTTGACACTGATTTGTTTTTGCCCTGTTGGCCCTGGAGCTTGATTGAGAGAGGGAGATGTAGTCCCTCCCCTCTCCTAGTTCCTTTCTCTTCATTTGGTTTTACTCTCCATACTCTCAGAGACTTTACCTTTAACTGAATTCTTGCCAACTCTGATAAAACATGAAAAAAATTAAAGAAATGCACAACAAAATAATGGTGAATGTTACAGGGATCATTACACAATATACGTTAACTTTAAATCTTTTTAAATAAAATATAAAAGCAAGAAAGAAACAAGGAGTGGAAAAATACAATGAAAAATTATACTCAGCCAACTGGATAATCAGATGACAACAGTAGGTAACTCTATCCCAAACGTGACGGAGTACCCAAATGCAGAAGTGGATTAGTACATCATCTTTACTACCTGGCATAAAACAGGTAGATCCTGTGACCCTGAATAACAGCACCACTCTTATGTTGATCAACTTGTCATGGTCTGCACCTCTCACTTCAGCTTTGCAATATGGCATAAACAGATGGATACTTGGAGAGCTTACTCACTAAGCTGTTACAGCCTAATCTTGGTCGATTTCACAGCCACAAAACCTTTCCTTTGAGATGAAAACAAGGAATATTAAGCAAAAATAGTTAGTGTTATTACAGAAACAGGGATTTTTAGGAGCTAAAAATTCAACAAACTATGTACTGAGTAGACATTCATTTTAAATATAAAAATATCTTCACACATAAAAAGTCTCGGCCTAATCTTTTTCAATCCCAGTGCCACAAAATTTTTAAATAAAACATAAAATGTATTTTCTTGCAAACCTATTAATTGCATATTGCCATATTTCTATGCAAACGAAATATCAATCACATACCAATTCATACCTTTGTCCAGGTTCCAATGACTGTAACATCACATCTATTCCCCAGGCTACTAGATCTGGCTTAAGGTAATAAACTGGCAGCTTATTGGCGAGGAATGTGAACAGATTGACTAGAGGCTGCCCCATAATTTGCCAACTCACCCTGTAAGCAACTACATTCCATGGCCATTTTGACAGAAGGACCTGGAATTTCCTACAACACTGACCATATTTCAAGCCCCTGGAATGAACCTGGGTATGAGAGTTACATTGTGTTCCTCCAAATGGATCCAGTTCTTTGAGGGATGAACATGTTCTCTAAGTGCTAATCAATAACCTTTCCTACCACATAAACTTGAGTCCTTAAAGCACAGTAGATAGACATACAAAAGAATGCATCCTTCCCTATCAACATCCTCTCTAACTCAACCGTCTCAATCTAAGAGGTCAAGCTAATTATGGTCTACAATCGGCCTCCAACCTCTGAAAACCTTTGAAACCACAAATAAGCAACTGTATAACCCCCATGACTAAGGATTTACTTCCTAAATCACCTCATTTCTAGCAATGAAATGGCCTCTCATTCCAGCAACCGGACTTCTTGTGGGTGCAAAAAACAAATGTTTAAAGTAATGGTATTTTTCTTATGTATACAACAAATGGTGTTTATTAAGTACACAAACTAATGGCATTTTTCCTAGGTATACATACCAAAGCCATTTATATAGAAATATATTTCTCAGTGCAAGCTACAACAGTTGTTAAACAGTAACAAGGTCATTAACTGGTGGTTATGAAGGGTGAGTTGGAAAATAACCCCCACACCTTCCTCCATTAACCACTTTTTCTTCATTTACAGGGGTAAAGCGAGGTGGTTGAGACTGGTTAAGTTATAAAAGGCAGACTTACTCCTTATGTGGGAGATCATCTCTGATAACTGACTGGAGATGAACCCTACCTGGAAATGTCAGTCGTGTACATGAGGAAGGGATGCCATGATTCCTGTAACTCCTACTCTGTCTGGCAAATGGGATGACAGCAGTAGGGCCCCTGATTGTGAATGCTCAAGAGAATTCACTAAAGCAAAGATAAATATCAGAACCATGAAAACCCTTGTAAGGGAACTCAGAGGCCAACTAAGTCTGGCAAATACCAAGTAATGGGTACAGAATGTAGCTCCACCCATGCCCCCCACCCCTAATTAAAAGGGAGAGTGGAGTGAGGTGAATCTTAGGAACTATGCTAAGAATGAGTGCTCCAAGCAAAGCTGCCTATATCTCGCTCAACCTACCTGATACCTCTGCCTAGATGCTGCTCTAGAAAGGACAGGAAGAAAGAGAGTCCAGTCACTCTGCATTCTTAAGCCAGACTTACACTAGCAATACTTTCCTGTCCAAGCAGAGCTGGGTGCCTACACAACTTGTTGAGCAACCACCGCAGGTCTCAAGAAGGTATGAAGGGACTTGGGGTGACATCCATCCAATACAATGAGGAAAGGGATGTCCAACTATACTGGAAAAATCAAAAAGTTCCTTCAAGGAGGCTAAGGAAAGACCCATGCACTGACTTGACAAGTTCTTGCACGAGTAAGGTAAGTGATCTCCTCCTCTGAGGTGTCGTAAGCTTGTTGGGTACCACTCAGCATGGGCCCAAGAGGTACTACCAGGGTCATTCTGAGCTCTAGTGTGATCACTCAGTGGGTCAAACTGAATGAAAGAAAGGGAGGTGTAGTCCCAATTAGACATTGCCAAATTACTGTTCACACTTGGCAGTCAAAACCACAATTTGCCAAAGTTTTTTTTTTTTTTTTTTACGCATATTACACCATTACACTTTTTCTCTTGAGTGTATCGAGGATTCTGTCTGTTATGTATTTATTCTAGCTGGTATCATGTCAATTATTCCTTCTATCCTTTTACTGGTGGATGTATAAAGTTGCAGGACAGTCTCCATTACAATACCATAATCATCCATTACAATACCATAATCATTACTGATACATAATGAATAGCTTAACTAGAATATTCAGTCAAAATTCTTAGCTCTCACAGAGCTGCCAAAAGATAAGCTTTTAATGACATTTATACATATAATAAATATGGATAAACTGAGAATATTAAAGAATCTTACAAAACTTTCAATGATTTGTTTGTAAAACTTCAAATCCATTGCTGACTGAAAACTGAACCACCACATGAATATGTTTAAATGTAAGTGTTGTCCTGCATTTGTTACCTTAATTTCATGGTTGAATATAATTATTGGGATACTTTAATATAGTTTTCAAGTTTCAAGTATAAATGATAAAAAGTACTGTACTTTATAACTGTATGAAATACTGACCTGACAGCTGTTTGATCATTTTCCTGATTAGTCATTATGGTCTTCAACCTTTCCCCTATTTTTAAATCCAAGCCCAACTGGGTCTGAATTTGCCTCTTCTCTCCATTTGTCCTTGTCACACAGCACCTCCTGTTTAGGCTCAATTAATGTTTCCTCTATGAAAGCTTCCTTTTATAGAAGATCAGTTAATTCTTCTCCTATGTTATCCGGCTACTCTAGCTCAATTGGTTTATCTTGTAACTCAATTTTCATATTAATGTCTCCTTTACAGCATGTTTTATCAGTTGAAGATCAGTCAATTGTTGAATGCAATATGATTCCTCTTGCTCAACTGGTTCTTTTTCCATCTCAATTCGGACATTGGTAGCATATTCATTCTCTATTCCTCTTTCACCTATGGAAATGGAAGAAACAATATATTGTACAGAACTGCATTTATTAAATGTCAGTAAAAATGCTGTACCAGAGAGAGAGAGAGCGAGAGAGAACATATGTTTATGTATAGGTGTATACACACACACTAAAAATCACATACAGCACAACAATGCATTCAATAGATATCAATAAAAATACCATACCCTATTAAATAAAGACACTCCTTACATAATGACCAATCTGTTTATCAGCTACATGGACTTATGACCAGCTCTTTTTCCAACCTGCAACAGCAACAAAAAATTTTACACTATGTTACACTACATAAAGAACACTGAATAAACTTTGCAGGAAGTGACAGAAAGTGTATGCAAGGCAAATGGTAAAAATGCCTAAAACATTTTGTGAATAATTTTGAGTTTGACAAAGATAAACATGTCGATGAAAAAAATTGTGGCGCTTGCTAACGTGTTTAATTTTGATGTCAAAGAACAAGATACAGGTACACAATCCTTTATCCAAAATTCTAAAAACCAAAAACATTTTGTAGAGACCAGAGCGTCAATTCATAAGGTTGGTAGTTTGGCGTGCTAACGGCTGATCTGAGTCATTTGGGTGTGTGCTACTATTCAAATTATTTTTCTTACCAAATCCCAAGAGAATTGACTCTCTCTCAAAATCTCCAAGACTAAAAAAAAATTCCCTCTCTCTCTCTCTCAGGAGAATAATACTGCTAATTTGTCTCTTTAACCAATGGGTAAATTCTCATATCAGGCACTCTTTGTCTGTGTGTTCATAATGTTTTGAAATGTGTAGTACAGGTAATACATCTTTGGAAGACAGAACAAGCAAACTTAAATTTTGTTGTCAGTCCCGTGGACTATAAAGGGTGTGATCAGCAGGGAAACAAATGGTTAACATTCTTTGAGAGATTAAAGAGATGAATCTCTCTCTCTCTCTCTCTCTCTCTCTCTCTCTCTCTCTCTCTCTCTCTCTCTCTCTCTCTCTCTCTCTCTCTCTCTCTCTCTCTCTCTCTCTCTCTCTCTCTCTCTCTGTGTGTGTGTGTGTGTGAGTGTGTATTCATAATGTTTAAAAAATGTGCAGCAGAGGTAATACATCTTTGGAAGACAAAAAAAATTAAAATATTTTGTTGCAGAAGAATCTCTGAACCAACAATTCTGCACTCTAAGTAATGAGAAGGAATTCATTCTATTCTTTCTTTAATCAGTAAAATACATACACTACTAAAAACTATGTACTGTATTCAAAACACACACACATCATCATCAGCTTCACGTAAAAAGTTCTTTCTCAGACAGAATACAGCTAAAACCTGACTGGCTGGCTGGTTGCCATGGAGATCTGTTAGCCAATGACTGCCCTCTATTTCTGTTCTACTTACAGACATATATTGTGACGGCACTGAGTTCGAAATTTGCCATGATCATGATTATTTGACTGCTGATGGCAAAAATTACTCAATAATTTGCTTTATATAATTATTTCTTCATGAAAACAAGAATTTAACAATAATTTTAACATTAATATAGCGGTATGAAAAATCCCACACTGTGTGTCATAGAGATCAAATGTACGACTGCAAACTGTTGACAACATAGTGACAATATAGAACAAACCTCTCCAAGATCGATATGATGAAATGCATTTTATTGTCTTACTTATCGTTAAAATTTACAAGCTGAAATTACAGTTATTTTGATTATGTATATTTTTGCATTTTACTGAATGTTTTTGTTGAAAATAATATGTGTTAGTGAACATAATAGTCTTAATTGTCCCACTGTTTTATTATCAATGGTCTTAATTATCTTACAATCATTTAACAGTATATTAATATTATATAAATAATAATAAACTATAATGAATAAATAACTATAATGAAAAACATGAAAAAAGGAAAAAAAAAAATGTTTTGCTGAAGGAGTGATGTTTGGTTATGCTCCTGACCCCACAGTTCCAAAATCCAAAAAATTCCAAAAACTGAAACACATCTGGCCCCAAGGATTTCAGATAAAGGATTGTGTACCTGTACTAAAGAATTAACAAAATGTGTGAAGGGAGAGCTACTCAACAAAAATTTAACAGTTGCAAGAGCCACAGCAAGTGGAAGAAGAGGAAAAAAGAATGGAAGATGTACAAAAGTTCACTGTACAGGGGTTTTCTGGTGAGTTCTTGTAAGTAAATGTGGCTATATTGGAGCAAGGGAGCATGGGCCCAAATGATGAACAGTTCATGAAAATGGAACAGCAAATGAATTAACTTTTATGATGATGATGATCATGAAATTTATCAAGAAAACAAGAAAATTACAAAGCAGACCACAATAACAGAATTCTTCTTGAAAGCCACACCAAGACTCCTACCCCTACTCCTACAAGTCCTTCCATTTCTCTGCTTACCCAGGTTCTCTACAGGCCCTTGATAACCCCTACTGATAACTCCAATGATGATGCTGATGATTTCCAACCACAACAACACTGAATGATTCAGGGACTTAAATGTTAGGCTTTATATCTTTTTCATAACAGTACATCATTTTTAGAATTTTTATTATTTTATTTCTATTTTCTGTAATATGTAACAGCTGTGCAATTTAAACCAAATAAATAAAAATGATTACCCGTACTATTTTCAGCATGAAAACCTAAGTATCATGTACATCAGAGATGATTTCCTCTATTTTTTACAGTATACAGTGAAATACTGTATAAACATTTAAAAATATACCGTACTAAAAATGCTATAAATGGTGTAAAGGTAACATTAAACAAATATCTGAAGATGGTTGACAATAAACCAACATCTAAAGCTGGTTGATATTAAACCAATACCTAAAGATGATTGGCAAATACCTACTAGCAGTTCAGTATGCTTGAAACATCAGTAAGGGGTGGTTCCTCCATTATCAACCAATTCACTAAATGGCCTAGTCATATGAACAGAACTTGGTTGTTAAGTGATGGGTTTCTTTGATGTTCATTAATTCTGTGTAATCTCACCTAAAAGACAACAAACTATAAACAACAATGCATTACATAAAATACATCAATAAATATATAACAATTTTTTATGTAACTTGCATTTTTCATATAGTGTACTGCCTTTTATGTAAGAGTATTCCTGTGTGAGTTGGGATCAGTCACTGAAACTTGAAAACAAGGTCGTTAACCCTTCAAGATTCTCATGGTGATTACTGTTGTCATCCTTTCTCAACCTCTGAAATTCTGGTAGCAACTAATCACTGTCAAAGGATTTTTTAAAGTAAATTTGTCATAAATCATACAAAAAGCATCATACTGAAATTTGGATATGGCACATATGGATGCTTGTTGTTATCATGGAGACTGTTATATAGTATTTACAGTATTCTGATTTACGGCAATTTAAACAGAAAAAAGTTATTCTACTCAGCAACTTACACCACTCAAGTATATTATTATTATTATTATTATTATTATTATTATTATTCAGATGAAACCTATTCATATGGAACAAGCCCACAGGGGCCAATGACTTGAAATTAAAGCTTCCAAAGAATATGGTGTTCATTAGGAAGAAGCAAGAGGAGGTAAAGGGATATACAGAGAGAAAAGATCCAACTTATTAAAAAAGAAACAAAAATAAATTAATAAATTAACAAAAATGTATTAAAATGCAAGGAGAATACAGTAGTATTAGCGTAGTAATGCATTGCACCTTCTCTTGAACTTCTGAAGTTCCAATTGCATGACATCCTCTGGGAGGCTGTTCCACAGTCCAATGGTGTGAGGAATAAAGGACCTCTGGAACTGAGAAGTTCGACAGTGAGGCACACTTACTGCATATTGGTGCTGCTGTTCAGCGAATCTGGTTGCTCTCAGCAGATAAAGGGGATCAGGGATCAATTGTGAATGTGAAAGATCTCTGTTGAAATACAACTTATGAAAAAATGACAAACAAGAGACCATCTGTTGATGGTCCAAGTCATAACTACTACTATTAGGAAACAGAAACCTACCACCAAGAACCACTCTATCTAAAAGAGATACATTTCTGGCAAAAATAGACATCCACACCGAAGAAGAGTATTCTAGTAAAGGGAGTACAAATGACCTAAAACAGGTTGCGTTGATTTTATCACTGTTATAAATAAATGAGGCCTTAGGAACAATACCTAATTTTCATGAATCATTTGCTGAAACTTTCATTTGATGTTTCTCAAAAGTTAGATGTGAGTCAAAGGTTACACCTAGAATAGTTAAAGCATCAGACTCATTCAGCAAAGTTCCATCCACCTGAAAGGGAAAACGGGGTGGGAAATCTGTACGAGATCTGCGAATCAATAGTGTTTTCGTTTTACTGGAGTTCAACCTCATACCCCACCAACTACACCATTCCCTGATCCAGTCCATGTCCTTAACGAGGCTGAGGGCAGCTTCATTTCTCAGAAGTGGAGACTTAACTATGCCCACAAGTGTTGCATTATCGACATACTGAACAATATTGTTTTCCAGGCCAACAACCATGTCACTTGTATACATTAAAAATAACAGTGGACCAAGAACACTGCCCTGTGGAACTCCAGATACAATAGGTCTTGGTTCACTCAAGATCCCAACCACAGCAACTCACCACTGCCTACCTGTAATGGGAATCTTGAAGTAATCCTAAAACATATCCACCCACTCCAAGATTCTGAAGTTTACTTATGAGTGCCTTGTGATTTACTAAATCGAAAGCAGCAATAAAATCTACCTAAATTATTCTGCACTCAAAACCCTTATCAAGGTTCCCTTGCAAATGGCATGTCAAGTCTAAAAGACCATCACAGATACTTAGCTGCTTCCTATATGCATATTGACTATCATCTAACAATCCTTTAGATTCAACATACTTATATAGTGGCTTAAAATTCCTATATGCATATTGACTATCAGCTAACAATCCTTTAGATTCAACATACTTATATAATGGCTTTAAAATAAGTTTTTCAGCAATTTGGAGAGCACAAGGAGAATAGAGAGTGGCCTGTAGTTACTGCAGTCTGCAGATATGCCACCCTTTGGAATAGGCACTGTATTACTAAGCTTGCATTCATCCGCAAAGATATTATGTCGACATAAAAATCTATAGAATCTACTAAACTTGAGAGACAATTGTGCTAAAAACTTTTTTAAAAAACAATGGGAAGACCAGAAACCATCAGGGTCTTCTCCACCCCAGCTATCAAGATTATCCAGAATTTTCTCGTCATCCCTGGAGGGAAATGCAAATTTTATAAGAGGAGGTTCAGGATGACAAGTACAGTATCAGGGAGAGGGACATCCTCAGCTGATTGCTTAGCTTCAAAACCTTGATGAAGCAGTTAAGGCTTTTTCCTGGGGCCAGTAACCAATCTACCATCATCTGTTAGTAGTGGTGGAATGGAAGACTAGCATGACCCAATTTGGTGCACCAAACTGTCATGGTAGGCTTGTCTGCATGTATCATCAAACCATGGTTGGTCATTAGTCCTAAATTTGATGACCTTTCTAGGGACACATCTTATTAAAATAGCCATCAGCATTTCATTCAACTTCTTGGGACCAGGATCTAATATAGAATCTGAAATATTAAGTGCCAGACAAGCTTCAATAATACGATCCCAATTGGCTCTAGATTTCAACCAGACCATTTTTCCAATAGTGGAATTAGGAATATACTGATTGACAGATATGTCCATCTCAGTGGCACAATGATCAGAAGTGCCTATATATTCACAGACCTTGGACTTCACAATAGCTGGAACATCTGTGAATATGAGGTCTAACCTATTACCAGAAACGTGCGCAAGTTCCTCAATTAGCTGGACGAAATCGGAGGATTCACAGAACTCAAGAGCAGATCAGCCATGTTGATCTGTGGAATTTGAATTTAGCCATTCACAGTGCTTTGCATTACAGTCTCCCACAAATAATGAATGAAGCTTTTGAATCCTGCGACTGAGCCATACTAATTCTCTCCAGAAGACAGTCAGATATAGAATCATTGATATTTGGATTATGGTAAACAGCAAATACATAAATATTGTAGAACTTACTGAAAATTTTATAACAAAGAACTCCATGGCAACTACACTCCAAAATTTTTCTGACAATAAATAGGTTATCCGGACTTAGAGTACAGTACAGTACAGCCATACCTTGCACATGTGGGATGTTACAACGATAAATAAAGTCAGGGCCATCAAAACCCAGCATTAAAAACTCAACCTTTGACTTGTTACTACTTACAAGAGTCTCAGATAAAAACAACAAACTGTAGTTAGAGGCACAACTCTAGAGATCAAGAAAATTTTACCTTAAGCCCCAAATATTTGAGTAAAGTACTTTGCAATTTTTCTTGCTGTACTAATTCCTTGTTGGATGGGTCAGTATAGTTCTCGGCTAGCACTCTGCTGGGCCGACGTTCGACTCTCCGGCTGGCCAATGAAGAATTAGAGGAATTTATTTCTGGTGACAGAATTTCATTTCTCAGTACAATGTGGTTCGGATTCCACAATAAGCTGTAGGTCCCATTGCTAGGTAACCAACTGGTTCTTAGCCCCGTAAAATAAGTCTAAGCCTTCGGGCCAGCCCTAGGAGAGCTGTTAATCAGCTCAGTGGTCTGGTTAAACTAAGATATACTTAACTTCTTGCTGTACTGGGTAACAGGCCCAGGGTTCAGCTCAATGTCTCCCAAAAGAGTTAAAATTAAAAACATAAAATCAGAATCAAAACTAATAAGTAACTCACAACAACAGTAAAGTATTTACATTATTTACAAAAATTTTGTTGAGAGTATAAATAAACGTCACCATACGTCACTGAAAAAAGCACCAGAAGCAACTGGTCAACAAAGTGGGGTCAGCACACCTTGTAAAGCGAAAGTAATCCGCCAGGTTTTCCACAACAACTGGAGGAGGACAGTCAAGATGGATTTAGAAATAAAACACTCAGAAGGAAAAGATTAGGTAAAGACAAAGGCACTTTCATGATAATCCATCAAGCAACTTTTGCTTTCTCAGCCTGTCCTACACACTTTTTAAAAAAACAGGAAAGTGAACGAAAAAGAGGATAAATGCCTGACTATACCCTCAGGCAAGGTAACTCAAACCCAAGACCATGGAAGGCCATGGTACAATGGCTATGGCACAGTCCAAGGTTGGAGAACAATTTTGTATTCAGAAAGGGTTGCCTATGTAAACAGCCCCTTCTACCCACTGGTTTGATTTGAGTGTCCTTCTCCTAGAAGAGTTGCCTGCCAACGCTAAAGAGTCTCTTCTACCCTAACTCGTGTAGGGAGGGACATCACACCCTGAAATGAATGTTGGTAAGAAAAGCCACATTAACTGTATTTCATATTTTTTGAATGCAACAAGCCACAGGCGTTGCATAGTGATAGGTTAACAATCCATAGGTGTGCAAGTGATAGACACGCAGGCAATGGGCAGGCTGGCAAAAGGCGCACAAGAACATGGCACTGCGGCAAAATGTGCAAATTCGCACTAAACACAGGCTACCAGTACATCAAAATTGCAAGGGGCAATGCCTGGCCAAAAATGGTACACAGGCTACCTAAAATATTAATGAAGTTAAATTAGAAACTGGGGACTGATTCAGTTATTTATATCATTACCAGAAAGTCACCATATTTGCTGCAGTTTGGCCGTTTTACCTTTAAATTTATCAAAAACTACCCTGCATCCAATGGCTTCTGTATTACAGACAAAATCTACGGTGAACATACTGGGTAGGCACAAAAATTGTTGCTAATAATAAAACATTGAAAAACAAGCCTAATTATTACAGTTAATTGTGTTACTAATAATAAAATATTGAAAATAAGCTAAATTATCAGCCTGTTATTACAAACTTACAAAAAATTGCTTATGATATATTGGCAGTTAGCCTGTCAGCCATTGGCAATGAGTGGATGTAAACAAAATCATAGCACAGCCCCGGTGGCCTGTCGCAGTAAACATAAACGTTGTATATTTATGGTAAATTTCATACGGAGTCCATACTTTATTGCAGTATACTCTCACAATATTGTATTTCATGCACAGAATCATACATTTTTCCTACAAAATCACTTTAAAATATCTTTCAAAAATATATGATGAAACATGCTAAAATTAGTTTTTTTCCACAAAATATCCTCGTAAAATAGAGATGAGTCTTATGTGGGTGCATCTCATATGCCGGCAAATACAGTACTTGGGACACTTGCCTAGGTCTATACCAAATTATTTGCATCACATGGAACTAATTTTTAGAGAATTTTTTTTATATATTTGGACTCAGAATGACTTACAATTAGTACTGCAGGGTCTAAAAATAATATGAATTAGGCCTGTACAGTACATATTTCATTTACTTTCTGGTAAAGGTTGCTAAGATCCCTCCCTGGGAAAGTCCAGCAGAGAACTGTCACAAAAATGCTGCTTACCCATCCACACATGCAATTCCCTAGCAGTCAGTCAGAACAACTTTAGGTAATTCCATCAGATCATCCATTCTGGTGAGTGGACTGACTCCACCCGTAAACTGTTGTCTACAATGAGTTTAAAAGCTGGATTCAATAAACTAACACAATAACTGAAAGGGAAACCTGATCGTGGATACCCAATCTTAGGCAAAGTGCAGCACAGAAGTCAGCACCTAACAGTGACCAAAGTGATAAAAAAAAAAAAAGTGCTGGCAAAAGCCTGCAGGGAGTGAGTGTGAAGGCATCCCCCACACCAACTTGGCCCCACCAACCAACTACCTTGTAACCAAGCTTCAACAACCATTTCCAGCTCGCATTTAGGAATATTCCACCACAAGAGGTGATGGTTTCTATTCCACTGGAACAAATATTTCTTTAGGGGCCAGCTGGGAATGACGGAAACAGGTTCTGCCAACATGAACAAACCTCACCTTTATTAAAATGCTGTGTCCTGACCTAACCAGACCAGTAATCCTACATTTTAGGGGTCCAAATTCAATGCTCCCTTTTGTGTGTTTAAGTTTTCTTTCCTATTTTCAATTTCTTCTTTCGACAGATCAGCAAACAGAAGTATATTTGTTAAATAATGAGTAGTTTATCTGCTTATAGAAACAGAGATTGTAAAAAAACAAAGGGCATAAAGCTCTGCACCTCCATGAATAGTGTAGTGTGCCTGCAACTGTGTTTGTGAAGTGACCACTTGGGAACCAGGAACCTGCTACATGCTCTTGCTCTTCAGCAGCCACTTTTATAAACCTGAAATAAATGAACAGTTTATCTGCTTACAGAAACACAGATTTACGATTTTCTAAAAATTCTACAGGTTCGTATACCTTAAGACATGTTTTTGTTTATTTACGTTCCCCCTTTTATTCCATTTGTTTTTTTATAATCTCTGTTTTGTAAGCAGATAAACTGCTCATTTTTTCACTGTTTTCCTTGAATCAATAAATATTTGATAAATCTGTGTGCTGATCTTGACTTTACATAATGCATTGAATTTGGACCCTTAAACTGTAGTATTACCACCAGACCTTACCTTCCTAATCTGACTTTGGGTGCTATGCCCTGACCTGGCCAGGAGGGGCTTTGTCCCCTCCCCCCTAGACTCCCCCCATGAAGTAACACAACTTTGGAAATGAGGACTAAGCTTCTGCTCAGAGGTACTGTTAGAGCCTGCGCCCGTCGTTCTCAAAAGCACTTATTTCTTAATTAATCTTAAGTAGACTGCTTTGAAACACTTGACATATATCAACATGCAAAGTTAAGCAATAACTGGGTATTTCTAAGTATTAGCTGCGCACGGACTATATGGAATGGTTCCGTGAATACGTGAGACATTATTGAGCCACATGTTCAAGAAGGGATTGGCTAAGGAAATCTATTATAAAAGGAACCATACTAACCTAATGTACCTTAACCTAACCTAACCTAGTAGGCTGTGTTACTTAGCTGGGGGGTGGACCCCGGTGAAGGAAACTCCACTTTTTACCAAAAGTTCCCCTATAACACTGCGCATGCACAATAGCAAAGATATAATAAATTCTGAGGTTAAGTACAGGTTAATTACAGTCGAGCGACAAAAAATAACGGTAAATTCTTGATAAGAAACCAAAATACTATAGAAAAAGTCAATTTCCAAGGTAATGCCCGATGCAGAGCTAATACTTAGTTCTACCAAAGGTAATTCTAAGCCGTAGTTCCATGGTGAGGTAGACTATGACAATTGATGTTTTCCTAAGTTATTTTACTTGCTTTACAATAATTTAAAGTAATATTTTGTCGGCCAGCTGTAACTTCCAATAACTGTTACAGTAAGTTAACAGGAAATACAGTTATGGGAGGTATGATTTGTGGTACTCTATTCGGTAATTCTAAGCATTAGCTCTGCGCCTGTTTTTACCTTGGGAACTGGTTTTTTCTACACTTTTAGGGCTTCTGATATTGGCAGTGCATCTGTTTGTTGTCGGCCAAATGGAATGTCCCTTCGCCGTGTTTAGTACTGGTCGGGGGTGTACCCATATGTAACAAGTTACTGCACTTGCTGGACGGGATATGAATCGTTCCAAACAGACATACCCGTGCTCTGTCTTGTGAAGATCGCGCATGGAAACTCCTTGCTGGATGGACTTCAGGGGTTAATTACAGGATAATTACATTTGTGTGACAAAAATTGAAGGTAAATCCATAATTAGCAACCAAAAAACTGTAGAAAAAGTCAAATTCGGAGGAAATTGCCGCCGCAGAGCTACTACTTAGATCTACCCTCTATTCAGGTAGGATGGATAAGTGGTATATGGAAAATGCTAGGTTACCTAATATAGGCTAGTCTATGGCAAGAAAGTTAAGTTTGGATGTATTGTACTAAGCATAACTGCTCTTGGCACATATTGGGCTTCATAATTTGCATTGTGGTTGTACTTACTAAACACCGGAACTACCGTAGGCGTAAATGTTTTGCCGACTCGGCCTAACCGAAGATGTACTCTTTCCATACTTGCTGGTACGTTTAACTGGCCTCGGATCTTCCTCGTCCACAAACGGCAGTTTCCAACTGTTGTATCGTATAGTCGTTACATACAGGGGACTGAAATACATAAAACCAAATTAATAAAAGACAATCTAATAAAAGACAATCAAACAAAAGGCAGGCCTAACCCATCAGAAAAATATACGGTTTAGGTTTAAGTGTTTGAGAAGTTATTGTATCATATATTTAATGTTTATTCCATTTTTACATAAAATTTTTTTTCTTGAGATATTTCACTAATTAAATCAAATGTTAAATCATTACATGAATAAAATGGAAAGAAAATAAATTCAAAATGCAGAAAATCAAACCTTGGTAGACGTGCACAGTACGTAGTAGTATTAGAGGTAGAGTTTTGCCTCTGTAACTGCTCTATTTTCCTTTTGGTTTGCTTATGCTAATGCTTGTTTACATTTCTTTGCGGTTCCATTAGTGTTTGATAAATTCTTTCCTATACTGAGTTTTTTACACTGGTCTGTGGAAATCAAAATGTTAGCTATTAATTCGACATTATCTTCTTGGTATTGCTGCTGCAGACAAATAAATCTAGTAATTCAGACAACTAGATTTAGTTTTCTGAAACAGCCATTTCCAGAAAGAAGAAGAATGTCCAATAAATTGCTAATATTTTACTTATCACAGCTGTGTAAGGTAAACGACGGACAATTAATCTGTTTGCCTTTCAGGTTTTCCACTCATTTATATAAAACCATTTAAATGTTTCCTACAAATATTGTCTTTTCCGTTTCACTATACCAATATTTTATTTTATATTTTTGGAAAAATTTCCTCTGAATATTCAAGTTTAACAGAAACAAATAAAAATAAATTAAAATATTTTGTTTATAAATTTATCGTTACAAAGAGCACAAGTCAAAATGTTCAATGCTGTTCATTAATTCACATGGTATGGAATACTAAACTACATAAAACACAGAATAGAAATATTGCAGGTTATACTAAAACAATTAGTCTAAACTAAGACTAGGTCAATACGATTCCTATTTCTTCATAAAAAATATTATTTCAATAAAGGACTCATTAAAAAGTTGAACATTTAGTCATCAAAAAGCCAGTCATTTATTTTGGAAAATCAGATTCCAAAAAATTTGCCCTAAAATGCCTTAGACGCCCCGAGAACGTCTGAATTGTCTAAGGCTTTTAAATAAAACTCGATGGATATACTTTACTTCCAACAGATGCTATTATAGTAGCCTGGTTGAAAAATCAGTATCTGTGCCCTACTGGATTAAGTTACTGAATTCTAGCGACGTGCATTCCATCTGACAGGTCAAAAGGTGCATATAGTTAAATTCAAAGTTCTTGAAGTCATCTTAAGCACCCGTAACAGGTCAGCGCGAGATTAACAGACCTGAGAAGTTGCCAGGTATTGCAATGTTTATTTTATGCTCTTGTCTGAAACATTTTGAAAAGGTCATCAGAACGTTTTTGATTGATAGAACACAACCGTACACAAAGAGATGTAAACAACGGATTTTGGTGCGACGTTACTCATCATCTGGTAGACTACAAGCATAGATACACAAATTATTAGGTGCATTTAACTTTGTGCTTGGAATGAATCTACCTACTGAAACCCATAGAAAAAACCGCTTGTTTGTGTATTTTTCAGAAATTTTCATAAATCACACGCACAAGGCCTTTGAGAAATCGAACATATATAAAAGTATTTAAACAGACTCTCACAATAAAATCAGTCATGACATAATGAACAGTTCTAAAAAAAAATCAGACGCAATAGCTAGCGCGTCTGAGCGTCGCCAGGACACGCGAGCACAGGAGCAGACGACGGCCGAGTACGATTTTGTTTTTACTTTGAGGTGCCAGCTCCGTGCAATTAAAAGATGCCAAGTTTACGGTTATTGGGCAGTGTGTTGTGGACTAGTGCACGGCCTGGATTCCGCCAAAGGGTCACCAGATACCCAATCATGTGTGCAACTCAGTGTCGCGAGTACTCGGTAGAACGTCTCCAGAAGAGCTACCAAGATCATAAAGCCTTATGGGAGAGTGAGTTTTTTTCTAAAATGTATTTTGTACTTACCGACCTTTTAATTGCAGTTCACATTGGTCTTTGGGTAAAATTTGACTTTAGACCTAAATTACAATATGACATTGAGGTTACAAGCAGTGGTAGGCAAGTTTGAAATTAGGCTCGATCTTGTAGCAAAGTCAAAGTGGCATTGTTTGACCTTGTTCGACCGTTATAGGCTGAATACAAATCCAAACTAAAGTTTTATTATTTTGTGAATCATGCAACAAGTAACATATAAAAATGCTTGTGTATTATTTCAGCCTAGGGTATTTGTTGTATTGATTTCTTGCCAAATAAATAAAATGTATTAGAGCTTTCTGATGGCATATCGTGTTTTAAGGATTTTTTTTTTTTTACCATTTTTGTGATTACAAACTATTCAGTTTTGAGTATTCGTTACCCTTATATCAAATAGATTTGAAGGGACCTCAGTGGGAAACAAACTTTTTTTTTTACTTTTAAATCAGAAATGAATCAGTTACACCAGTTGTAATGATCACAAATGTGTAAAACACACAATACCAGATCTGGGAAAGTTTGGCTTCCTGGACACCTGTCCCCATTCTTATTATGGCAAAAGCATCATAGGGATATATACAAGGCAGCATCCTTACTTAACCTGACTTGGGGACTTGCCTGCCATAAGTTTATACTTTTTTTGTAGCCTGATCAATTTCAGACCTCTTCCTGAACAATGAGTGACCTTAAAATTAAAGCT
The DNA here is from genome assembly GCF_040412425.1 of Macrobrachium rosenbergii. NCBI lineage: Eukaryota > Metazoa > Arthropoda > Malacostraca > Decapoda > Palaemonidae > Macrobrachium > Macrobrachium rosenbergii. Next base: position 41,468,119 of record NC_089761.1, on the reverse strand, counting down.
TCCTGTATTGATTGTCATGTATGTACGAAGTTTCAATTTTTTTGTTCAAAATGGATTTGAAGTAAACAATGAAAGGTATGAAGGCTGCAAGAGGGTGTTAATGTAACCAGTTTTGTTGTTCTACAATGTAGGCATAAAATTTGTATTTGTTTAATTATAATGTTAGTACTACTAGTGACTTGATATGTCAATTGTCCTAGCTTACATTTGGAGGCTCATAGGAACAAATCACAGGCCTACTGCTAATTAATCACCTTGTGACCAATGAAATTGTTTCCAGCTTGTGTTGAGGAATACTCTTACATAATAGGCTCAGGTTAGTATTATGAAAAATACTAACTTCTTTGAAAATTTTATATTTTTTCTTACTATGCTGTATATGGAAATGACTCCCATTCATACGTTCATTATGGAGGAAGAAAAGGCCACCAAGTCTGTCTCACTGTTTCCTTGTTTTACTGAGATTTGGGTTGCAACCTCAAGCTTTTGAGCTTTGGCATGCATGGTAGATGTCACAGTGTAATAATTAAAGATGTGAACTTTGAGAAGATGGAAATTAATTATTAAGACAATAGCAAGGCTTACATTACTGCCACAGTAACCTCCCACTGACTGGTTTGATATGTTTGTCAAGACAACAAAGGTGTATCATTAATGCAAACATATTTCCTTTAAAGTTATCATACCTGGATAATTTCTTAGGTCATCCACCTTATTTATAGAAATACCATCCACTGTTTAGTGTCATGTTTCTTCTTGGCAACATGTAGAGCATGATCCAACCACTGAGTCAAGAAGTGATCAGCAGCTTCAGTTGGTTCTGTTATTCAATAACTTATGAGCAGATGCTTCTCGCTACAGAAGTGAAAAGTAATTTTGCTGACAAGGACTTGATGTCAGAAGAATCCAAAAATAACTGTTGTCTAGAAACAAAGTTACTTTTACAATAAAGCATGGGTTTGGTTGTGGAAGCTGCTGCCTTCTTTTTGCTATGATGTCTTGATAATATTGATTACTCTAATTGCATCTGAGAGACTGTGGTTTTAACTATATTCCTGTAAAAGGATTCAATTCATTTATAAAGACATGCTGTCTTTGGGTTTTATGAAATTGGAGAGCAAAGGTTTTTCTTTTAACCATATGATTCTGGTGCCTTCTCTGGGATCCTTCCTCTGTTTTCAACATAGTTCTTTCTTTTCTTAATATATTTACCATCCAACTTAATGTCCTTTTTTTTTCATTTTCTCAGCTAAGGTGCCATAATGCACTCCTGTCTGGCAACATGATTTTTTTTTTTTTTTTTTTTTGCAAGACAGAAGCCAATCTAATTGTCAAGTAGATCACAAGGACATCATCTGTGCCTTTCAGCCTATATCATTTTAAAGACTGGACTTAAACAACTTGGTAACAGTGGCAGTTACTTTTAAGACTGGCCTTCTTTTCATAGTTGATTAGGTTCAGGCAGTTATGGGTTCACATGTGCAGGTACTACTTTTTTGTTGAAATGCTGTATTGTACTGTTATTTCAAACATTTTATCCTAACTAAAGAAATGTAATTGACAGTTTAGTCTCCATGGATTCTGTAAATTGCAGAGGGGTGATTATAATTTAATTACTCCTTTTGAAAGAATCTCATTTTCTGCCCCAAGTAGAGCATTTGTGTAATCACATACATTATATCACTGTCATTAAGAGGTCTCAACAGCCCTTTGGATTGGCATTCATGTCTTAATGCTAACTACATGCATCAATTTTAAGTTAAACAAACCATCTAACAAGTTGGTATTTAACTTGTAACTTAGATTCTTGATTGATCATACATCCTTAATTTGATTACAGAATCCGTAACTAGTATGCCCATCAAAATATAAAAATCTAAAATTACAGTAATGTACTTTGGCAAAGCAATTACAGTATCTGTGTTCTACAAAACAGTTTACATCTGAATAATACTGATATAGATTTTCCATTGTTGTGTCCACTTCCCAACCCTACAGGTTGATATTGAAGGTTTGCAAGTGTTACAAGCTGATGAAGTACACACTGTATTCTTTCAGTAGGTTTCCATTCCCAGCATGAACACACTTCAAGTTAAATGTTTACTGTAATCAACTTTGGATTGCAATACTAAGATGAGTACTTTACACAAAAGGTCATGTGTAAAACTCGGGTATCTGTAAGCAAAATATTTAAATTTCCGTACAGCAAAAAATTTTGCAGTTTTATTTAAGTTAATCTTTTCATATTATTCATCCTTGGAGAAACGTGATCTTACATAAGGAGTTTTATGTGCTTTAGTGCCAGCTGTCTAAACAATTGGCCGAATATATGAAGTAACAGGTAAAAGTACCCATAAATTTGAAGAGTAAATTTCACAAACCATGATGTACTCAGCTTGGATGTGACTCAAGTTTCACAGTATTTAGGAATTTCCTTTGCTAAGTAATTTTATGGCCTTGCTACACAGAAGTCATATGCTAACATACTCAAGAATTCATTTTGCTTGTAATTTTTAGTTTATTTGTGTCTTTATTATGTATACAGTACATTACTGTGTATGGATGGATGGTTACAGAGATAGATGCAATTGAATATACATTAGCTACGTTTTATATGCTGTGCATACAATATGCAATACCATTTATGAATGTGTGTATTGAATTTTCTTTTATGCACAATATATTTTTCATTTTACTTTAAATTATTAAAGATATCTCTCTCTCTCTCTCTCTCTCTCTCTCTCTCTCTCTCTCTCTCTCTCTCTCTCTCTCTCTCTCTCTCTCTCTCTCAAGAAAAGCATTGAAACTGATGCTACGTGTCAAGATGTAACATGCATGAATAAATTTTAGATCAGGGGACTGATTCCCTCAGTAAAAATGAGGAGTATTGAGGCACTGAGTGGGTTCCCTTTTAGCTTCTTGTAAGTGTGCCAAATGGACCTGTCATTATGTCTGCTTCATATCTGCAGATAGTGTTTGAGCTGCATAGTTGCCATTGTTGCTTATGATTTATCAGTGTTGTTTTAAGATTCTTCTGCCACTCTTTTGAAGAATAATGAATCCCAGCATTCCTTTCATATCATGACAGGGATTTGATTTGTTCTAACAACCTGATGCAAGTTAAGTCACATGTGAAAAAAAGTTTTATAAAAGTGTTATATAAGATGTAGGACCAGATGTTATATGCACAGTATGTATGTATATTTGAGTAAGCATTCATTTATTTATACAATCTCCCATTTTTTGTTTGGCTTTAGATCACAGTAGGGTGAGATAATAATTCTGTTAGTGCATGTATCCTGTATGCCAGCATTGATTACTTTTTTTTAGAAATACTGAACTATACTTATTTGTTTGCATTGGCTAAGTGTTGTTTCATTTCCAGCTGGTTTTCTTCTATTATTGATCTGGCGGGGTCAAAGGGTATGCATTATTCATGCTGGCATCTTTATTTTATAATTTGCCTTTGATACCACAGTATGATATGAAACTAACTGCATGTCATATAGCAACTCTGATTGGTATTTTGATTATGGTTTTAAATTTTTTAAAGTGCTGTTGAAATTTTAAATAAACAGTACTGTATTGTGTCACTGACTCTGTTGTTTAGATGTGGATATAATTTTTTGGTATTCTTAACTTGAGATTATGTATTTATACTAATAAAACTGAGGTTATGTATTTAGACTAGTAAAACCAGGAATTATTCAGCTATTGAATATAAAACATTATTTATTGCTTTGTCGACAGACAGGACAGCAAATGGCACTGTTACAGTTAAGAGATAAAGCATTGCATTTATTCTTAACAGAAAAGTAAACAATGAGATAAATTTATGCTTCATTGACTGCCGCACGGTTTGTATACTCATCCTGTTTGGCTGCGTTTCCTGTGATACCTTGCCAACTATTCATGACTTTGTTGGCTTCCAATAAAATCATTGAACCTGTGTCGCTTCTTTACCAGTTGGTCAAATATGTTGCATTTTTGTGTTGCTCATGTAGAGCAGTTTTATTTTTATATCTAACGACAATACCAACAAGAATAGATGTGTCAAATTTAGGAAAAGTGTTGATAGAATAGATGATTAACAGTCAAATTTAGGAACCATGCATGATGCTGCATGATATCTATTTAGTAATGTTCCACTGCACTGATCATACAGTATTCAGTTAGAGATCTAACTCTCATCCATAAAAAATCATGGTCATTTAATGGTAATTAGTAATTTTTAACAGATGTTTCAACTTATCAGATGTTTTGGTGGTCTGGCCTTTAGATATGCAACAAATCTGTTATGTGTCTTGTTTTAGATTGAAGCTGGCTGTATGTGGGCACAGGCCCTTGCTTTAGATAATGAAGCAAGGTGTGAAAGGGCTTAGGTGGCCTTGTGTGGACATCCAGACTCTGGACAAACAAAATAGGGAAGTCACATATCAAAGATGCAGCAGTAACCAATACTTGAGAGTTCAAGATATTCTGCAGCTGAAACTAATTCCTTATAATTTCTAGCCTAAAATAAATCCCATTTTACATTTGCCATTCAGTTCAAGAGATTTATAAAGAAAATAATAATATTAATAGTAATTACTAGAAGAATAAGATACTTTATTCCCAGCCAGTGTGCCCTCTGAGTACTGAAGTAAGGCAATGGTTTGTAACTACATGACATGTAATTGGGTGTAAAAAAATTATTTTGTAAGATTGTTTTTATTGTCTTTCAGGCAAAAAATTACCAGATAATGTCAACCCTCGTTCAGTCTTTGCAAATAATGAGCTGGACCTCCGAGATATTGAGGTTTATGGGTTTGACTATGATTATACACTGGCCAATTATGAGTCATCTGTGGAACATTTGATATATGAACTAGGAAAAAAAGTGCTCATATCAAAATACAGGGTAAGTTTTATTGTTTTTTTAACTGCTTATATGAAATTTTGTTCCAACAGGAAATTCCAAAGCCTGTGCCATCCTCTACACTGTACTGACCTATTTTAAAATCTTTGCCATTCTCAGTCTAAACAGGGTGATTTTCCCCTAGCACCAGGATGAATGCTCTCATGTTCTCCAGATGGGCAGATCCAGGAATTATTAACTGGAGCCATGTATACAGTGCTAGACTTCATTTGCTGCCTCATTTTCTTCTTCACAAGACAAATCTTATGCTGGCAAGTGCAAAGAGCACTGTTCTAGACATCTTGAGCAGAAGTCACTGTTGGGATAAAGTTGATGCCAGAAGTCAAGTGGAGATGGAACTGTGCCAGGAGGACAGTTGTCCAGATACCAGGACATTTGGAAATAGCCACGGTATCAGACAAATCTCTGACTTAGTCATATAACTAAGCTGGGAATTAGAGAAGCCCCCATGACCCCAGACAGCCAACCCTTAACACTCTTGGTTGGGACCAAGAGAATGAAGAATAAGCCTCTTTTACCCAGAACTGCAAATGTGACATCTTTAATTTGGAGGGCAACAGAAACCAGTGAAGGTTCTCTCTTCAGCAGAACTAAAGGCATGTCCATCAGAAGGAGACTTCTACATTTTCATATGGTTTTCCCTTGGCGAGCAAAATGTAGATTTTTGATAGATATACTGTCTGTCACTGCCAAATTTGAAACCTTATGTCGAAGCTTCACCCAGTCCTGGAGCCACTGAAAGATATTCCATATAAAAGATATACAGTTCAGTGTTTGTATATCTAAGAAAAATGCACATTATCTTAAATACAGTATTTGCTATATTATTATAGAATTTACATTGTTTTTTAAATTGTTTATATAATGTGCTGTACACAGGAGGATATTCATAGGTCATGCTAATACCCTATAGTGCTGTGGACTGTTTTGCCATATTTTACATCTTGCGCATAACATTGTCTGATATGTAGTTTTTCTTACACTGTATTGTACTTACCATTGGGGATGAAGAAGTACTGTACTTGACAGTAATCAGGAATTTTTATTTCCACAGTATCCAGATGAAATCAAAGATCTTCAGTACAATCGTGAATTTGCTGTTCGTGGCCTTCATTATGATATAGAGCATGGTCTCTTGATGAAACTTGATCAGTTTCAACAAATTCAGAATGGCTCTATCTATCGCGGTCTCACGGTTCTTAGTCCTGAAGAAGTCATAAATATATATGGAAGTAGATCTTTGCCCTTGTATTATGTTGAAGGACATCTAAGAGGCGTAAGTAAACTAAGCATTCTCTGTTATTGCAGTACAGCACTAGTAATATATGGTCATGTGAATGATTTTGAATACCATACTTTTTAAGAGGTCATTTTTCCAAAAATCTCCCTTACAAGACATCAATTGTACAAATGAAATAGTATTGTAAGATGAATTGATTTGTTTATTTATTACAGCTATTTTTATGGAAGAGTAGAGTGAAAATTGTTATATAATACATAAATTTTTAAAGAAATGTCAAATCCTCATAAATAAAACTGAGTTTTATGGGTGCCAACCATTGTTTTCATCATTATCATTATCTCATGTTTTTACTGTCTAGGTTTAGATCAGTGATGAGTTCTTTTCATTGTTTATTTGGTCTCTTTTTCTGCAAGGGCAGGAATGAGGGAACTATTTAAAAATACTAATGGCTTACATTTCTGAAACAATTTTATTACAAAATATTGATTAATGTTTTCTAACAATGTACACACCATTGTTTTTATTTTTAAGCTTAACAGGTACTGTATACAGGAAGGATTCCAGCTGAAGCTAAGAGTATTCTGTTCTGAGTAGCACTGACATCATCGAGGAGCAGTGTGAACTGTTATCATTTAGATTCCAGAAGCACTTGATGCATAGGAGAAAAGTGTACCAAACACAATGCATGGTAATCAAAAAATGTAACTTAACTTGTCACTTTTGTCAGCATTTTAGATATTCATCTTGCTGAAATTGGTCTTGGAGAGACCACTTTGTTCTGCAATTTAAAACGGGGGGTGTTATTATTGTTAACTTATGAATAATACTGTTTTTCTTCACAACTTTACTGGATTGGTATCTCTGGAGTTTGTATCCAGGCTGCAACCTGCTTCTTAAGGATTTCAACCCCACTTCTCTCTTTTCTTAGTTATCCAACACACTCATATTTAACCTTGCTGTGGCCAGCAGTACGCTTTTCTAGACCAAACCCAGTTTAAGGATTAGGTCTGGTGTTATGGCTTGTATCACATGGTCAGTCCTTACATCATAGTCTCAGAGTACTGTACCTTGACTTTTTGTTTTTTTGTTTTGTTTTCCAGCACTTTTTCTGGTATATGGCTGTACAACTTGCCAGTTAGGATATTTTCTTTACAAATCTTACATTGCATGACCTTGGTAACTGTGTCAGACCTTCTCTGTGATGTAGTTGACGGTCTTAGTATTTCGTTCACACTTGCAATATATAGATGATGCTGATATTTGGCCATGTATTTTATTTTATATATATATATATTGCATCATAGTGCTTGATCTTGAGCTGCCACCAACATGCCTTCAGTCTCTGCTCTCCCCAAGTCATTGCCAACTGCCATCTCCAGCTGTGTCCTGTCAACTTCTGGTACTGGTCATGCATTTGCTTATTATCCCATTTCTCTTCCCTTGGGCTCGTGACCCTTTCCTTATACTTTTCAGGCTCTCATTGCAAGAGATGAGTTTTTCATTCCAAGCTGCTTTCAGCCACTCCTCTTCTGTTTGCTTAAGATACTGCCTAAGTGATCTTTTCTAAATGTTGATACAGTCTTCCACCCTTTTCTTCTTCGTAAGTATAACTTTTCCACACTTGCTGTTGGATGCATCACATTTCTGATATATCAATTTTCTTGTTTTCTTGTCTTTAAGTGTAATGTAGGTCATCATTTGTCCGGTGTACTATTCATCCATTATACCTTAGTACTGGTATAGGCTTCCTGTCCAGCCTATTGTTGACCCCTTTTTAATCTACTGCCTGTGGGTTCTTGGCAATTTTTTTCATTTCAGAAGCTCCCTTCACATGCTTGTTTCTCAACAGTGCAGCTCCCTCTCACCTAAGATGCTAATAAGGCTATGTAAAAGTATCAGTTATTGTGAAATACTGTAGGTATAATTTTTTTCCTCCCAGCACTAGCTGTTTCTGATTACAGACACAAGAAGTGAAATGGCTACCCCTAGGAGCTGACCATCCTCCTTTACTTCTTTAAGGACTCTTGGTATCTGGGATGTAAATGTACACATAAATGCTATGTAAAAGTAATGGGTTTGTAATAAAAAAAAAAATGGGTTTTATTTTTGAATCAATGGTTTGTATTTTGCATGAACATAAGTTTTAGAAAATTTACAGATTTTATTTTATGTTTCTAAAATTGACTTGGTGTATTATTTGAGTCCTGTGATTTTCATTGCTTAGCATTATGTATATCTGTATTAGTGGTAATCTACTCAGATGCAAATTTGTCATGAAGCTTTAATGATTTATGGTTTGAAGCTTTTGAAGGAGCTGGATACCCTTAATTTCCATCTTCACACAGAACAGCTGGGAACAGTGTCATTCCATGGGAAGCTGTTCGTGTGTAAGTTGGCTCTTTGTATTTGAACCAGTCTGATTTCAGATTAAGACTGAGTATGTATGCATTTGTTTAATCTAAAATGCTTTTTTTGTTTAGTCCGATGTTAAAGAATGAAGGAAGAAAATGAGTAGAATTTTGCTTATTAAAGTTAACTCTAGTACTGTATAATTATTATTCTTACCTTTCCCTAATTTGTTGTATGGTACAACTAACATTAGTGCTGATGGGATCCATTTTTATATTCATTTTAATTTAATCTACCAGGGCCAATTAGGATCATGTTAGGTGATGTCAGTTTTAAGTTATTGGTAGAAATAGGCTGTATAATAATAATAATAATAATAATAAAATTATAATAATAATAATAATAATAATAATAATAATAATGGCAAGGCAGTAGTCCTCTTGAAGCTTAAGGATTTTAAGTGTATTTCTAACAATCTACAGTACTACCATGATTTATAAAATATGAAAAGAGTCTTATTTTACCATCTTCAAAGAATGTGATTGTTCTTCATATTTGTCAATAATAATAGTAATAATAGTGTTAATAATAATTGTAATAACAATAGGCATTCATAAATTACAAGCCTCTGCCATAACTGGTCAGTTCACCCTCCAGATTATACCTTTTCCATAAAAGTTACCTTTCCACCTCTCCCAAAATCTAGTTACTTATTCCTGACCAGACCACAAGGCCAATATTTTGGCAGAATTTTAATAAATTATGCTCACCCAATGTTTTGCATAATCCTGCTAACAAACAAACACACTAAGCCAGAAACATATCCTTGGAATTGGTGATAATGATAATATCAGGAGCTATTTTTATAAAAGAGAAACTTACAAGTTTTGGTCTTTGACCTCATGAATTTTTACAGTTTACTCCAGTGCTTGATAACTTCAACTTGTGATCCATACCTTATATTCTCTTACCACTTCCTGTCCAACTTCTTGAACCTTTTGTTGTTCCAGTTGTTGCCCTATACTGAAAATGAATTATACATGATAATTTTAATATCTCAGTATGTAAGGAGTGGTTAGATTAGCCATTATCAATTTAAAATTTGGTTAGTTGTAACCAAACTAGAACAATTGTTGCTGTTTTTGTGTACATACAATTTTTTGTTAATGAATGTACCAGTACAATTGGATAGGTGGCAGACCCACCAGGATACTGTATATAGATTTGCCGCAAGATCTGGAAATAGGTTTCAAGTTTAAGTTTGCTCTGTTCTCCCTGATGTTGATAGAACTAATTAAAAATATACTGCAGTTCTTTTAGGAGGATACCACTTCGTGTGCCTCATGTAGCACATTGTAGACTGTCCCAAATGTTCTCCACAGTATTCTCATAGCCACCAACTGCATTGCTTTCTTCCTTTTAATTTACAGCCATTCCTTTTAATCTCATTCTAATTACAACAGCCATCTAGTTTCTTTACCTAGTCTTCACTTAAATTGTCAGCTTATTTCAGACCATAATCTTTCAGATTGAGTCCTTTGAAATTCCAGAAGTGTAACCCAGTGGTCTTGTTAGGCAGTTTTATAATAATTATTTTATCATTTTCATTAAAATTCTTTTGTTAATCACAAATAAGTTTGCAAAATTGCAGTTTAATACAATTTGGTTCCAACAGAAGAAAAGTGCAATCTATGCTATTAGCCCATCATCCAAAGGTTCTGGTACAAATGTTACAAAGAACATTTTTACTGATGGGTCTGCTATATTAAAAAAAAAAGTCTTTGTCATAAAATAAATTATTATATGTAACTTTTATGTTTCTTTGCAAATCACACAATATATTTACTTAGTACTGTATATAGAATAATTTGTTTTCTACTCTATTACAATGCTGTATTCCAGTGGTTTTTTATATAAATTAGTTTAACAATGACCACTGAGTCACATGTTTAGAGTTTAAGAAGCTGGACAGTTATGTGGGAAGAGACCAAGGGAACTTGCAAAGTTCTCAAATGTGGCACGCTCCCTACATGGCTATTCTAGTATTTAGGAAAATTGTAAGATGTTGGTTTGGTATGATGAGGACACCATTTTTCATGTTCTCACCAGACTGGGTATGTGACCTAAAAGCTTTCGGTTCTCATTCCACTTGCATCCAGTTAAAAAAATAAATTGCCTGACTGATTTTGTTGTACAGCCGGTCCCCGGTTTACGACAGGGTTTCCGTTCCTACTTAGAATCGTAAGCCGAAAATCGTTGTAAACTGAAAAATCTTTGAAAATTGTCAAAAATCCTAAGAAAACATTACTTTTAATTCTCTGGATGTATTGAAGATGATGTAAACTGCATTTTATTGAGTTTTCATCAAAAAACCTCCAAATGAATACAGTATTTCTTTCGGAAACGTCGTAATCTGCAACATCGTCCTCATGAATATATTTGAAAAGCATCGTAACCTCAGAACGTAAGCCGGGCCCATCGTAACCTGGGGACTGCCTGTATTTCTATAGTACAGGCAGTCCCTGGTTTACGACAGCTCCAGCTTACGACGTTCCAAGGTTACAACGCTTTTCAAATATATTCATCAGAAATTATTTCCCAGTTTACGACACATGTTCCAGGGTTACAACACGTTGTATGCCGATCCAACGGAAGAAATATGGTTCCAAAACGGCAGAATAATAAAAATTTGGAGGTGTTTTTGATGAAAAACTCAATAAAAATGCAGTTTACATCATTTTCAATACACCCAAAGCATTAAAAGTAAGGTTTTTTTAGGATTTTTTATGATTTTCGATGATTTTTCGGTTTACAACATTTTTTGGTTCACGTTGCAGCGTGAAAACGGAACCCCATCGTAAACCGGGGACTGCCTGTACATGCATATATACAGTTCATGAATAGACTATGTGGCCATTTACTCCATTTATTCATATTTTAAATCATGGTTCAGATCTTGTGATGGAAGTTATACAATTTTTGTATATCTTAAATATATCTGGTATTTATATATACTGTACATACTGTAATTAGAAGTATAAGCTGTAAAATTTCCTAAGGGTAAGCATGCTGTTGGTATTTTTCATGCTTCTCTCTGCAAAACCATACAAAGCGGACGGTAAGAAGTAGTTAGAGAGGTTTATGATAGTCTTGTAAAAGCATCAGTTGTTTAGAATTGGTCACTGTATATATTTTGCATAGAAATAGGTATATGTATGTAGAATTTATGGTTACAATCATTAACAGTCTATACCAAAACATTGTTTTTAAATGACTTTCAAAACAGAATTGTAATATGCAGTTTTGTCCTTGGTGTTTGGTTTTGATTGTGTACAGTTTTTATTCATATATCAACAAAACTTGTGCATGAAGTACCCAAATACGGTTCTCTGTTTTGCTAAACCCTCAACTGTTGTCTAGTGATTGCATCATGGGACTGCTTCATAAAATAAACTCGATTGGGAGATCTTCCTTCAATCTGTTGCTGGGCCTAACCAATAGTTGGTATGACATCTCAAAGTGTTTTACTAAGTTGTATCATCAACTTATTATTTAAATGCATTTTTTCTGATTGTAATTCTTCATTATAAACATGCCCTTTATGAACACTGATATCTTGGTCCTTGTTATTATAATATGCAATTACAGTATCAATGAATTGCTTATATACTTAGATTTACTCGAAATACGTATACTTAGTGCATTTGGACTAAACAAGTAATGGGTATCTGGTAAAAATTTTATTGAAGTAAAATTAAATTTTTTCTTATTAACTAATTATGGAACCTATAATGTATGTTTCCCAGTCATATTATTTTTTGTCACTCATGGATTGGATGACACAAATGATTCAGTTGCTGCTGGAGACCTTTAGGGATCCTTTTCCACATGGGCAATATTGGCAGACTGCCATTTTCTATCGTCTTTCTTTGAACATAGGTTGCAGTGTCCAGGACTATTTGTGTCTCACAAAAGGGCTAATAATACATAATGCATTTGTATTAAAAACTTATTTTTGTTTCAACAAAATGTACCTTTGCCTCTTGTTTGAAACAAAATTGATGGTTGAACACTCAGAATCCATGAGTTATGACATTTTTTTCTTCTGCTGTTTGGTGAAGAAGTGGCCCAGGTTTTTTGCCCCTCAGTATGAACATTTGCTTTTCTCCATTTCACTCTTCAAAAGGCTTACATTACTTTTTGTTTTCACTCACTGACAGAAGTCTGAAGAGCATTTTTTGCTTGAATAAAATTGGCTTTAAGCAAAGAGCCTGAATGGCATTCAGTATTTGTTTTGTGGTAAGCCACTGTAGAGTGAACATACTGTACAGCCAATGAAGCTGGTGATACCACCAAACTTGTACAAGAACTACACCCAGCATCTAACTACCATAGGTTTGTGTTTATGAGCAACCATGCTATATCTCAGGTTAATCTACAGTATATATCTCATAGCAAGATGAATTGTTAGATATCAGTAAAGCCTAATAAAGCATTGTTGGCACCTTGAAGTTGAAGTTGCCTGCATTCACCATCCATACCATCGCATGCAAAGAGAAAAGAATCCTGAATCTACTGAATTTAACATTGTTTCTGCTAGTAGCAAAGTGGTCCCTTTTGCTCAGCACCCAGTAACAAGTAAAATGGAGATTTGATTTTTTGAGTGATTTGATGGGTGTACAAAGCATGTTGGTCTGTTAAATCATCAAATGCTTACAGAGAAATCAGTCAGTCTTTCTAATATGCTGAAAGAGAAAGCAGTGAACATTGGTGATGGTTAAGAAATTGTTGCTTAAGTAGAATTCACAGGTAGCTATCGGTGTTTTGATCGGATTTGAAGCATACATGTAAATGGCTTTCTTTATGAACAGTAAACTGTATTTTTTCCTTCTTTGATATTCTTGGTTGAGAGATGTCTGACTTGTTATTATTGCCTTTGTTTAAATGGTGTTCATGTTGCAAATACATATATAGTCTTACCCATGGGTCTTCATCTTTGTTTTTTTATCCTCTTCAAAGATTTATGTTCATCCTCTTCGAATTGCCATTTATGACTTTATTGGACAAGAATTTGTGTTAGCACTATTTTTCCAATCAAAAGGAAAAACACTTTAAAGATAGAACCCCTGTTCAAATAAACAAACATTAGGACAAGTTTTCTAGCTTTATTGTCACATAGAACCTTTTGATACTTCTGAAAACAATTTTTCAAGTGTAGAAACTTGCGTTCTACAGTGGGATAACCACCACCTAATTTGTACTGCTTGAAAGTTGAATACCTACAGGTAAAATTTGTGAATTCTTATGGCAAGAAGGGTTTTCTCTCCACTTCTGCTGCTGCTCCTTGGACAACAGTTGAGGCTTTTGTAAAGCAATGAAAGTCATTTTAAAACATATTAAGCATTTATATAGAAACTTCAAGTATGTAAGGCCCCTTTGTTTTGGGAATATGCAAATTAGATCCCATATATGGAATACTGTTTACCTTTTAGCCTAGGCATAGTTTAGTGTAGTATGCATGAATGTTAATGTGTAGGATTTTGTGGAGTTGCTGAGGCCATGTTTAGACATTTATAATGTTCCCCAGATATTTATTCTCTTTTCCTTTAGGTTGGTAAAATAACCACTATTCTGAAAGTCACATCACCCATTAGAATATGCTTTCACTGCTTACACATCTGAGCTTCTATATGTAAACCTTTATGTTTCTTGATGTTACTAACAAAGGGATGTTTTATTCCAAATTGTTGTTATTTACATTTGTGTATTATCCATTGTAATGGGTAAGATATATTTACATATACAGAGTATCATATTGCTGTGATCACAGATATAGATATTTGATTCCTCTGATCATAACATTTAAACATTGTGTCTCTCTCTCTCTCTCTCTCTCCTCATATTTAGTCAGAATTGTAATTACATGCACTTTGTTCTGGTAAGATAACCTCTTGCTTCAACAGCAATGCATGTCATTACTCAGTGTTTAAATGTATTTCATCTTTGTGGAAAATTGTGCAAAAATGTTGGTATTTTAAACAATACAGTATCTTTTTTCTCATCAATTTTTATGTTTATACTATACATCCATTAGAGATAAAAGTATGTCCCCCATCCAGAATATGTTTTTTGTTTTTGTTGTACTTCAGTCTTCTTGCTATGTAAATGTTTTCTGAGGTTTTAGAAGCAATTGGTGGTCTGGAACAGTGTTCACTCAAGTTGGTTTAAATATAACTTTTTTTCACATCTCTCCCTATTATTTGGAGGTATTTTCCTTTAATTTTCATTGGATTTATCTTAATGTTTGTTAATATAATTCTGAAATTGTTGTCATGGAAGTTTTTGACTGAATAATGGAAAATACATTGTTCAGTTGTTTCTGTAAAAATATCCTGTGACTACTAATAGTAATGGATTTGAGATTGCAACAACTTCCACTTTCAGACTAGTTGATGTTGGCTTGCACACAAGCACTATTATTCCAGCACTGCAAATATATTGCATATTGCTAGTTCCTTGATTGTCACCATGAAATAAACAGCTTGCTTATTCTGTTCCACTAGCACTGAATGGTTTTCGTGGTCCCAGTGCCTAGTCTTTGGCCCTAATGCTCTGTATTCATTAATCAGGAAAACAAAACTAGTATTTTGCTAGGAATTAATAGGTTATGAGACCTTGGATTCATAATTTTCTTTACAACAAGAGATGGCTTTTGACTAGATACAATGGCTGTGAGGGTTTTGATACATAGAGACCTATTACTGATATTTTTTTCCTTTTTGCATTTAAGCAGTCAGTTGAAGTTTGATAGATGTTAGTAACTTTTAGGGATTTTTGCTTCGTAATGTAAACACATTACAAATATAGTGTCATGATAGAAATATTGACAGGAATCTTAGATTGTTGTAGCATACATGTTTAAAAGTAAATAGTTTAATCAAAATCTCTCAACAATTTAACTTTTTACAACAAGCTAAGGGATGTTATCTCAGACAGCTTTAAACTAAGTTAGTCTTGAGGTAGGTATTTGCATAGGAACTTTTTATACTCATGATGAAGAATAAATATACAGCACGTATTTAAATTTTCAATTGGTATAATTTTTCAAGATACCTAAATTACATATTTCAGTGATAAAGACTCTTGGATGTTTCTCCTTTCTGATTGGCTTTTCTTAAAACCTTACCTCAGGTACTTAGTTTATTATTTTCTACAACAGGTAAAGTTATTTTGTTGGGTGGGCACTATTCAGATAAAAACAAGACGAATTCCTAATGTAGGATAACAGTATGAGTTTGAAAATGTCAGTGGTTCTCATTTGATAAGATATTTTGTATTATACTATATGTCTCAGATCTCACTTAGATGTGTAAAAAAAGTAAAAATGAATGGATAAACATAGAGTTGCCATCAAACTTAGTTTCAAAGGCGGTGACAGTCTGTCTGTTGAGGAAGGCCAGTAAACTTATGAAAAGGTTTTAGTGTTGCACTTTTCTACTGTAAAGAAGGGTGAAGTACATGGATGATAGAGTAAAAGGAAGTTCTGGATGGAGGACCAGTTTATTTTGTATTTCTTAGGAAAAATAAATTTACACACCTTGAAAAGTGTTTAGAAGAATCCTTCAATGAAACTCTGCAGCAAGTGCATACATACAGTCAAACATGTCTTCTGAAGCAGTTTTTATAATATCAGTACAGCAGTCTTCTTTAAACTTTTTGGTATTGAAAGCATTTTCACAATTTTTCTTGTTAAATCCTCTGTTGCCATAGTAGCCCTCAAAATTTGTTAATGTGGTGTTGCAAGAAGTTTCTTAAATAGCGTGTTTTACAAATCTGGTGATTTTTGTAGCTAGTGGTATTCATGTAGGTTTTGATGTAATTTAAATGTATAGGATGTTGGTTTAGTACCCACTACTTTGGGGATTCAGCTTTGAAATTAAATGTTTCAAATATAAGTGCAAGTTTTCACCTTTTGGTTACCTTAATTAGATTATTTGTTCATTTAATCAAAGATAAAAATTTTATCCGTTATAATTGTTGCAAACATTTATTATTATTTTATTAATTATTTATTACTGTCATGTCTCTGAGAAAAATAACTTGTTAATAATTTTGTATAAGATAAAAGCATTCTTAGATGATGATTAATTATATTCCAGGATACAAAAATGGCTCATTTAGCAGATCTGTTCTCCATGCCTGAGATGTGTCTTCTCAGCCAAGTTGCTCAGTTCTTCAGTGACAACAACATTCCTTACCATTCAGTTCCATTGTTTAATGATGTGAAGGTAAGCTGATGTAAGACAAATTTATTTTGTATACAGTATTCTATGTAAGGACAAATCATTTATACCATACATAGTTTGACCAGAAGGAAGCATCTAGATGAACATGTGAGATTCAATGGAGAAATATAAGGGTTTTATCATTTTAGCCACATAATTTCTCGATACAGTACTTCAAAATGAATTGATGACTAACATATTACTGTTACAATTGAAGTGCTTCTACTCTGCTTTTATTGAGATTTATAAACAGCAAATTCAGTGGTACTGTATTTCTTTTCTTTTAAGAGGATTTGAATAATATGTGGTCATTTACTAAAGCATTTTTTCAGTGCTCAAGGGTCTCAAAATTACCAAAAGTCTCTGCAAAGAAAGTTGAGTTTCATATCTGTATTGAATCAACTGGTATATAAAGCCCATTTCCCATTTTTTGCCAAAAATTAGACTCCAAGTATCCCTTTCTCTAAATGCCAGTTTCCAATACAGTATCCCCAATGGTAAGCCATGATAATTAGTAATGATCTAATACAGTAATCACAGTTGCATAAATTTCCTTGTTCAGTCATGTATTTTATTTCTTTTACCCAATTTTTAGACATTTATTCTGATATTTCCCATGAAGCACTGCTATTCTCCAATAACTAATTATTCCAGTATTATTTTTACATTTGGCACCCCCAAGGATAAACCTTTGTTGTTTTAATCTGCAATAATTGCGTTGTTTATTTTTCTTAAGATATTTTTGTATTCATTTCTTTATTTTTGTATTCATTTCTTTGTCTCAAGACTCAAGGTTTTACTTGAAGGACTCTTATTCAAACATTTATATTTATTCATAATAATAAATTAGTTTAACAAGTTCACATCAAGACTCATATAGTTTGCCCAAAGGATTTGTTTGTAAATGAGAATTGATAATTGTTGAAGTTGAAAAAGTGGGACAGTTGTGTAGGAAGAGACCAACAGAAAGAGTTGGAATCAATAGACAGAAAGTAATCCAGCTGAGAGCCAAAAGGTCACTGCAAAGAACCCGTAGTACCATGTATAGTGGGCTACGCAAGGCCCATTATAAGCAGTACCCGCTGTAGGGTTAACACTGATAAAGCCCAGGCACTTGATAGTTAAAAATTAGGATTGTGTTAACATAGATGAAATCCATAATTGTATGCACTATTTAAGTTGAACATATACAGCAAGTTGATGAGCTTTTCACGAGAATTTAATATAGAAATTGTTTCTTTTCAGGCAGCCATTGGTAGCATACACCCAGAGATGCATCGGATTGTGAGCCGGAATATCAGTGAACACCTCATCAAAGACCCAAATCTTGTTACATTTTTTGAAAGATTGAAGACTACTGGAAAGGAAATCTTCCTCATAACAAATAGTCCATTCTACTTTGTGTAAGTATAGACATTATTTATTGTGAAGACAGAAATAACCCATTTTTCTCATGGTCCTAGTACAAAACATGAGGGTTTTTTAAAATGCTTGGGTTGTATTTTCACTCACTATTCAAAACATACACAATATTGCTTTGCTATGACAGCAATGTAGCATTCCTCTGGTTTTCTTTTAGATTTTTTACTTCTGTATCATGCTATTTTTTTATCTGAAGTTAATCTTTTGTGCACCAGGTAGTATCTCCACTAGAATTTTTTACTTTTAACTTATTCATTTCTTCTAATAGGATTTTCGTTTTGACACAAACCCATACTTTACTGTAGCCTAATACTGCAGTCAGCAGCTCTCAGTACACACTCCAGAATTTCAGGAAGAGCACACTACTTTTGTAAGTATCTTAGGGATTTAATAGGACTAGTAATAGCAGTGGAACAGGTAGCATATACTGTATCAGTTTCAGGCATAGTGAGAGAGGTAGACTTCAGAGAGGAGTGGGTTCATTTTCTTTAATGGATCATACAGGTCTTAATTAGTCAGTTCTGGGACCTTCAGCAGCTTGATCCATCTTACCTAAATTGTAATTCGGACTATTATAAGTAAACTGTTTGCCATGAAGTAGGTTTTATTTCTTTCTTAATTTTTTCACACAAACCCATTTCTCATAACACAAAGGTTTCTCCTCCTGACTTGAATTTTTGGGGACCCAGAACTCCTTAGGTGCATGTTTAGGGCTCTTCTTCTGTCTCTTCAATAAAAGACAGAAGTGCCTAGGACATTCACAAACCATATATGTAGGTTAATTTTAAGTACAGTACTGTGATGGTTATGAAAAATTTATTTTATCAAGAAATTTCAATTTTTGTATAAGTGTCCATTGACATAGATGAATGTATTTCCTCGTAAGGGATAGGTCTCGCTTATCATTCTAATTACAGTACCAATTCACATGTACTATATGTAAGTTAAAGTGAGAAACTTGTATCTGTGAAACAAACACATCAATATTGTATTTTTGACACTATTCATATTTCTTTTTATAGAAATTCAGGAATGTCCTATCTCCTCGGAGAGAACTGGAGGGATTACTTTGACGTTGTTGTCGCAAATGCAAAGAAACCAGCGTTCTTCACTGATAGCATGCGACCATTCAGAGAACTTAATGAAGAAATACTCATGCAGACTTGGGGGCCAGTTGATAAATTAGAGAAGGGTAAAATATATCTTGAGGTAAGCCAGTTTGTTCAGGTATTCTTTTAATAATCTTTTGAACTTGTTCTTACATGGGTTGTAATGACTTAGCACATTATCATTTATAGTACTGTAATATAATAAGGGACAGTATTTTTCATCATGATCATCATTGCCTCCAATCATGTGCATTGCCAAGAGCTTCCTTTGAATTGATCAACTCATATCTTTTTTACACTTTCTCTCACAAGTCTCCAACCCCCTGCATCTTTTTACATAGTTCTCATCCATGTAGGGTCTTCCAACTATCTTGGTGCCCACAGGAGGCCAGCTAACACTATCACCTACTGTTGTCCCTAGGGTGGTATGAAGGGGACATTATTGTGATGCTAAATTCATTACTCCTGAAAAAAGGTTGACCTTTTATAGGGACATGATTCATACAAGTTATTCAGCTTAGCTTTTGTGTACTTTGTGTTTAAATTTCCATGAATTGGCTAATCATGTTTCTACTCCACTGCTTCAAAAACAACTTTTCCTTCCTTCTTAATACTAGTAGAAGACATTCTTGTGAAATTGTCAACATCAACCCGTAAAATTTTATACAGTATCATAGGTTTTAAATAGAGGAATTTTATGAAAAGTTAATTGTATTAGTTATTGTTAACCTGATTAGAGTGTACCTTAGTTTTGGAGATCAATTTCTTTGAAGTGTTTTAATATAAGGGAATGCAAAGAAAATTTTCAGCTAAACAAAATCTCTTACATTCCTTGCTGTTCTGTCTCTATTTATGATAAAACTGCTTGCTTTTGACATTTCATCTTTGAGCCAAACCAAATCATTTAATAAAGCTTTTGCCCCTCCATTATTTATAATATGCATATGTTATTATCTTTGGAATATTCAGGGCAATCTGAAGCAGTTACAACGAATGAAAGAATGGCAGGGTCAGCATGTTTTGTACTTCGGGGATCATCCTTACAGTGATCTGGCAGATGTCTCTCTTAATCATGGTTGGAGAACAGGAGCTATTATATGGGAATTGGATGTAAGTCTGTTTCACAGTACACCTCCTTTCAGTATATTCCTAGTCTGAAAAATCTCATGTACCTTTATCTTGTTTATGTGCTGTGTTAGCTCCAGGTTTTCAAAGAGTAGGAAACCACAACAGAAACACTTGCTTATTTCTTCTTTGCATTTCTAGTGCTTGCAGGTATTATTAAGAACGTGCCATTTGGGTCAACCTTACATTTAAGAATATTAATTCAGTTGTCTGGTTAGCAATAATAATAATAATAATAATCTTGTAGAATAAGAATGGATATTCTACCCTATATTTGAAACTAGCCAATCAGATTAATTTCGATGAAATGTATTTGTATTAAGTCGCTGACAAGTATTTCACACTTGCGTGACAGATCTAATCTACTCGGTATGAATTTGAAAGACCAAAGATTTATGCAGAGATCATTGCCATATTTTTTTGTGGATAATCATCTATGAAATACGGATATATCTGGTAATTTCTTTGTTGTGTTGAAAGTAATGCTTTTGTGTAACAAAATTCAGGTAGAGAAGGTAGCATGGCAGAATTTGCATGAATTGAAACCTTGATTTCCAGAAAACCCTATTCCCATTTTTTGGTTACAAAAACCTCCTCCAGGAAAAATACAACTAGTACTTATCTACCATAAAATTACTGAGGAATAAACCTGTAGTAATTTGATAATTGGTAAAGATCAAATTAAACCATAAGTTTCATTTGAAACTGTAAGCAAGTATCATCTTTTGGAGAATGCAAGTTGCCCTTGTTTTTCCATCCTCTGTAGTGTTGCAGTAATACAATGGATAGGAAAATGAAGGCAACCTGCAACACAGGGTTTATGCAATCAAGCTACTCTGGTCACCCTACCAACCATTAATTAATAGCTATGTTTACCTGCAAACAGCAAGTCAGAATCCCATTTTTCAATATTTCAGTATGAGATTCAGTGCTTAAATGGTGAGAGTTACAAAAAGAAGAGTGGATGGCTGATGATTCTTCAAGGACTAATTGAAAGTTGTCAAGACTTTGAAGATGAGGCATCACGAAATATTGTACAGCAGTGGGAAGAAGAACGGGATCAACTTAGGTAAATCGGTGACTAAATTTTAAGGGGGATCCAACTCTAGAAAACTTTTGTACAGACACTTCCTAAGTTAATGATGGGAGTGATGTTCTGATTAATCTATCATGAGTCAAAAATATGGTGAGATGAAAATGTATTTTAATACACCTATCCTAACAAACAACATAGCCTACCTTAAACATGCTTAGAACACTTACATTTGCCTACAGTCGTGAAAAATAAAAAACAGCCTATTTTATAAGTGTTGAAAGTCTTGTGTAATTTATAACATAATTTACTGAAAGTGTAAAACAATGGTTTCAAAGTTACCCACCATTATCCTGCAAGATGGTCAAGATTGTTGATTTTTAATGTCTAAGTTCCCATGCAGTGGCTGTTAGGAGCATGCTGCCTTCATACATGGCAGTTATATCAAGTTGTTCCTCAAGAGTAATTGCCTTCCTCCTCCTCCTCTTCTCACCAGTAGCAGGAGACAGATGGGAATTTTGGAGACGTGATGGTTGCTTAAAAACACAATGTAAACACAGGAGGGTATCCAAAAATAAAGTAGCAACACAGAACACTATAGAGTATTAGTTGTGTACACTAGTGACTGCATGGCAGACTGGGAGATGAGGAGTGCTGCTACCTGCCTAGATGCCCAGCATTTGTGAGACAGTATTGTACCAGATATTGCTTGACCAGAAAAGAACTGAAATTCAGAATTTGGTATACAGTTTCTACTGAATGTGTATCATCACCATCATTGCAAAGATAAAATATAAAATGGACCATCATAACCCAGGGAGTGCCTGTACATTACTTTCCGAATACATTACATTAGTAATATACTGTACAATATGTAACAACTCATTGCACTTTAATAAATTAATCTGTATGTATTCATGGATTTATTTTCAGAAAGGAGACAAAGAAGCTCTTCAATCCACATTTTGGAAGTGTCTTCAGGACCCATGATAATCCAACGTATTTCTCAAGGCGTCTCTTCCGTTTTGCCGACATCTACACTTCACGTCTGTCTAATCTCAATGATTATTCTATTAACCACACCTTTTATCCCAGAAGAGGAGTTCTGCCTCATGAGTATAAATCACTTTTTGTTTAAATCTGTTGTGAATTTTCAATCTAGATCTCATTTACCTTCTTTATTACAGACGAAGCTGTTGTGGGAGCTGTATTTGAGAAAAGGTTGAGAAATAAATCCAGTGCTTTTAAAATAATAAATGAATCTTGCTGGATTAAATATTACCTTGTCTCATTATATGTTGGATAAACAGCTCTTAACAGTGAATTACAAACATGAAAGATCATATTTTTAAAACAGAGTATAGTTTTATAAAAGGATTTTTACAAGTTCATAAAGTATGTATTTTTTATTATGTATATATACACAACGCTGTTAAAGAAGTATTTATAAATACTGAAAGCTCTCATGGTTTATGCCAGTTAGTTGAATCTTTTGATGCTGTTCAACACTGGTTTTTAAAAGTAACTTTGCTTTAACTAAGAATATGTTTTCATCAAGAGTCATGTGATGTGACTGATAATCACTGACTCCAGAAATGTGTCCATAAAAAAAAACTGAGCAATTATAAACATTTTCAAGTTAAAAGGTGCTAAGATTTAGCAATAAGTAGTACTTAGTGTAGGTAAGAACATTTTTTTTTACTTTTGTATATGAGAACCATTTTTTCTTAATCAGTAATTGAATAACATTTTCTGAAAAATTTTTTTATAAACATTTATCTGTACTCGTATGTAATTATCAGGCATATTTTTGTCTTCTGTTTCTTTTACAGTATTGCTGATTCTACCAGGTATAGGTAACCAAGGTATATTCTAATGCTTGTGTCTTTGATCTCACAAAAACTTGAAGTTGTATTTTTATCATTACATAATGTTGCAGTATATATAAATGTTATTGTACAATTTATACATTGTATATATATATGTTTTGAAATAATGTACTTCATTATTTTTCTTATTCTGAATTTTTTGTTTTTTATGGTCTCGGTTTCATTCATTGTAAAATGTAGATATGCAATTGGTTTACTGCCTGATAGAAGTATATTTTCTGCTTTATTTTCATTAAACTGGTAGGTCTAATTTTCATTTTGGGTGAGAAAATAAAACTGATTATTGTGGAAAAAATCAGCAAAAAGTTTTAGGGCAAAAATCTGCTTAGTACATTTTACTATTTAATCCATTGGTCTGAGCAGTGTACACATAAGTAAAAAATTAAGCTAGTTCTATGAGAGTAGAGTTTTACCTTGCTGGCCTGACAAAACTACTTACATTATTTTACAAGTAGAGAATAGTTAGGTACTCTAGTAGTAGTAAAAATGTGGCAATTTGTTTCACGTTACTGAAGCTATAGTCTGTACTTTTTAATGACAGCTATGAATATTTGTTAAATTTGTTGTAAGGATGTTTATTATTTATATTGGATGAAGTAAATTAATACATCTGTTCCAGTGTTTCAAGTTGATCCATAATATTTTTGTACTAGTAGAAAGTAAGCAGTCTTGAGTTCCATGTCTCAACATGTAATGTACATTTTGTTTTTCTGAGCATAAATCGTATAATGTACCGTAGTATGGTACTGAAATTTAAGTGTTCATATATATTGAGTTATGTTTGTAATTTTTTAGTAGTCAGTTAACTTTGTTAGTTTCAAAAGGGTTTGTACACAGAGATACTTCTGAGTGTTATATAACATTGACAAATATTCTTGAAGTTTTCAACATGTAGCTTTTTGTTAATCTGGTGAATGTTAAGTAATTTTTTGGCCTTGCCTTTTTTTATTATTAAAATTCAAGCCATAAAATTGCTGGGAAACAGGGAGTATGTTGATTATTCCTTTGTTGCAAAGGAATTTAGAACATAGTGATAGACGTAGAGAATATGACATGATCTTTTCAGAATGTAATGAATAAAATTTCATCGAAAGAAGTATTCATGTTCCAAGATGTTTAGAATTGCAGTTCATTATTCATCCTTAAAATTAGTAATGCTTACTGTGAACTAGTAATATTTCTAAAATTGAATGTCGTGCTTAGTAACAATGAGTTATGATGAGTTTGAGTAATGTCAGTTTTATTAATATTTTCTATTTCTTTGAATTTTATAATGATTACTTGTGACAGTATTTTGAAGTAAGCAATATAAGAGTTTTGGGAGTTATGAAATGTGTAACCATCCAATTTGTTGACCAAGTAAGATATGTTAAAATATATATTGTCCTTATGTATATTATTTTCATTTACTAACCATCATCATGATACTGTCCAAACTTTTATACACATAATGTATGATATGTTATATACAGTATATTATTACTTTCATACTATGTATTTTTTGCAAAGCTGATATTTAAGAGTGGGTAAGTAATGAAGTTTTCCATATTTCTTATGGAGCTGCCATTGTAAATGGTGCAAAGAGAAACACAGATCTTACAATTTGCTCTGTTAACAAATGGATTACCCTGTAGTCCCATATCAAAAGAAGTCAGGGGAGGGACATTGTTTTCACCTTCATTTTCCTTGTTTGTCATACTTACCTTGTCATCAAAATTTGTACATGATTGAAGGAATTTCAGTCAAACTTGGGACAAACACTGACCAACTAACAGTTCCAAATAGTAGCTGGCCAAGTAATGACATTACATATGGTGACATACCGAGTACAAGTTCTTCCCTGGTAGATGGATACTCATGCGGGAAAATGATTTAACCTATGCCTTCATGAGAAACTTCATCTGCAATAAGAAGTTGCATAGCAAAGAATAAGCGTAATTAAATCTGACAACTGCATGATTCCAAAATAACTTGGCACATGGACTATGTACTTGTGGTAAGCAACAGAACTATAGCTCTTGCTGCGCATCATAAACTGGATTAACCGCATGGAAAAATCACCCATGAATGTTTTCTTACTGACAACAAAGTACATATAATGGGAAGCCAAGGATACCATTGTAACATGGACTGACAGCATATGAATAAGCCTAACACTGAAAAACATTCTCCCCCATAATTTTTTTTAAAGCGTGAAATACTAACAATAAGGTATACAGTTAATCATTAATATGATTAAAAGGTAAGAAAGAAGTGAAAAATAAAGACGTACAAATACATCTCCTTAGCATGTAGCCTCCAGGGCAGTTCACCCTCACTGCTGGTACCTAACATAAATTTGAATGGGTCTACTAACAAGGCTTTGGTTTGTAAGATATTAAGCTATTAGGTCTATTTGTTCAGGAACAAAGCAATTTACTAAACAAGTTTCTCATATTTCTTCTCATGTTAACCCCAATCCATTGTAATTATCTGACTATTTTGTGTTGCCTGATGTCTATCCAATGGGGTTTACAACATTTTCAAGACTTTCATAAAAAGGAAGACTCGAAATGAAATTGCATTACAATAACATTTTTTACTTCATGCCTAAAAAAACATTAATTCAGGTACTAATGCTGTATCATTCATTTGTGCAGTAACTCCAACACCTAATAAGCTTACGTCTGTACTTGAGCATTGCACGATAAAATACATTATGTACACTAAATACACTTATTGTGTATCTACATTGTTTATACCATTCTCTCTTTAACTCAGTTTTCAATGAAAACATTTTCTTTGAATTATTTTTTAATATGCACTTCTAACTCACTACTGTATTGTATAATACTAGGGTTTACAACAAAGTACATTACTGTACACTTACAAATACCTCCAAACTATTAATATTGCTGGACATCAACAAACCACATGTACATTTAAGTACTAATGCCAAACTAACGTCCAGCTGATAATCCGAGTGCATGAAGTAATATTCCACCTTCAGTTAATCAATACAGGAATGTTTAGCAATGGCAAATATGGCACACAATTATTTATTCTTTTCATGTGCCCTAATTTTTCTGTCTATTGCTTCTTCCTGGAAAGCCTGATATACGTAGGAGAATATAATAACTTGAACAACAACAACAGCCGTTATAGCAGCATATATGTAATTATTTGGCTCACCAATTCCATACGATTCTTCAATGATTCTCTTGCTATAGAAGAAGGCGATGAATGGTAAACTAAACATTGCGATTGTATGGTAGAACAGTTTCATCAGTACTTGGCGTGGAGTTGGAGCTTTGGGTACCAAATCTGAAGATGGACTGACTGCTGATTTCCCCTCAACCAAATGAGCTTTCTCTGAAGTTTGTGCTTCCATTGTGGCTGATGTAGTGCTTCAAAAAATCTGGCTTTCGTGCCACCTGAAAAAATTACACCCATTAAAAAACAGTTTACACAAAAGAGTGGGTTACAGATGAGAATAACCTAAATATCCAAACTGAGATCTGTAACACCAAACAGAAAAATCTTGAGTGAACTAATGTATAAGTACATAAACAGATGATGAGAGGACAAAGGAAAAAAACATTATGGCAGATTATATTGAACATATGCAGGACAACAAAAAGGAGAGTAAAAGTTAATAAAAGCAATAATTTATCAAAGTATACAAATGGAAGCATGGGATACAAATACCCAAACTAATATGAAACAAGAAGACTTTGGCTTAGATTTGTACAGTACAACTAAGGACAATGATGGATTACTAAATGGAATGGAGAACCTGTGTGCGCTATTCCCATCCATTATAATGCCTATGGCTAATTGCCTTTAAATCAGGTAAATTCGTGACTAACAGCATGTGCCTATTAAAAAGTTTATATTTTATTCTGCTCACTTCAGACTCCTAGGCCTCGTTGTTGTTTGAAAGCATCAAAGAGCAACTATCTCAGCCCTATGTAATTCGATCAGTCCCATTTTCATAAACAATCAATTTCCACCATCATCAAAACCAACAGCATTGCCTGGAAAACTAATGGTCATGTCATGAGGAAAAAGAAACCTGAACTAATTGTGGTTTGGTGGAAGTCTGACTGTTCCCAACAATGAAGGCCTGGCTGCCACCAAAGTCCTGGTTATTGTCCCCTTGGGAGCCCCAAAGGATTTGAAGGACACTGCATGGTGTATTAAAGTGTCCTGGCTATCAGACCACCTCTTCTTCACCACTGCCTCAACTTTACTCTTTAACAAGAGTAAAGAAGAGTCCAAGACCAATCCATTCCATAGAGAAAGACTAAACTCTTAGCCCAAAACATAGCAGGCACACCAACCTGCCCTATCGAGTGCTCTTGGAATCATGAACACAAACAATCAGACCCACTTTGCTTATTGCCAAACAACCCGCTGAGGTAGGCTTGTGAACAGAAAGAGCACATTCCAAATTGTAGTCACCCTTTCATATGATCACTGAATCCAAGCTAGTAGAGACCACAGGCAAATGCTAACAAGTGTTATAGTGTGCACCACACACCTTGAAAGTCCTAGGTAGGTCAGAAGTATTTCAAGTATCAACACAGGTACCAACTTTGCCCAAAAAGAAGGTAACGCCATCTCTTATACATACTTGCAAAGCAGAACAAGCAAGTTTGTGGCAGTCCTAAAGTCTCAAAAGGGACAGGAAGTCACTGGGTCACAAACATGCTCAAAAACCAAGTGTCAACCCACCTTACAGTGAATGTCTAACCCAGGGGTGAGCAAACAGTGTCATCAACCTTCAGAGAAGGAAGAAGGAAGCCCAATGCAGTTTCTTATAAGATGTCTTTCAAGACACTACTATTTCCTTCAGTGGGAAGAAGGGATGATCAGGAAGAGTTTGACGTGGAGGAGGAAGCAACTGTGTCTTACTCTCCTACTACAGTGGAAAATGAGGTCATAGCAGGCAGAGGAGTTACAGGAGTACAGCCCATGTTCAATACCAAAGGGGTATCGCTCACAGGCAACACAACAGCAACAAAAGGCTTAATTGGGCTGAGCTCCTTAACGGGAACAGCAGGAATACAGGACGCCTTATCCAAAGCTAAGTGGTCCAAGAATATTGCTAAGTATAGGTTCCCAGCAATACTGTACCTAGAGAAGGCTACATTCTTTTAAGGTGCTGGACGAGTCTACAATGCCTGGAACACCCAACAAAGCAAGGAAAGGAAGAGACAAACCATGAGCACATGCCAAGGTATCACCTGGGGAGAGCTCAGCACCTATGCACATGTCATCACTGTTGGAGAGTGCATGCCGGGGTACCACCCTCAAGCATATACCCCTCTAGGACCAAGCTATA
This sequence comes from Macrobrachium rosenbergii, assembly GCF_040412425.1. Lineage (NCBI taxonomy): Eukaryota > Metazoa > Arthropoda > Malacostraca > Decapoda > Palaemonidae > Macrobrachium > Macrobrachium rosenbergii. The sequence goes on along the minus strand of NC_089761.1, from coordinate 41,439,420 downwards.
GGGGAACAAGCAGGAGGAGCATGGGAGCAATCCAGTAAGCACAGAAATACTGATGGTGTCTGAGGCAGAGTATTTTCCCTGAAGACACTGCTAAATGTCTCTTAACCTTTCTGGGCTTCTTACAAAACCTCCTCCACTTCAAGAGAGATCAGTCAACACCTTCACAGGAGAAGTGCTGGTTGATGAAAGGTGATTACGGAATTCCAACACTCATCCAACTAGTGCCAATTAGCCATCTTGTTACCAAACTTCAACATCATTTCTAGCTGGCTCTTATGAATACTCCTAAGTAAAAGGCAATGGTTTGTACTTCTGTAAAGACAGATGAGTATTAAAGTGTGTTTGCACCAATGAAAGAACTCTCTGAAGAAGTAAAATATGAATTTTATACATAAGTGCAAAACTTTATGGCTGAAATTCCTGAAAGAGATAAAGAGAATTGTTGCCGGTGATTTGAATGCCAAGAATGATAAAAAAGAAAGTATAGATGATATAATGGTCAAGAAAAACCTTGGAAAGAATGCAAACAGAAATGGGGTGCAATTCATTCATTTCTGTGCTGCAAACAGTTTGGTAGTTGGGAGGTACTCTTTGCTAATTAAATGACATGCATTAATATAGTTTGACATTTCCACATGGCAGTCACAGAAACCAAATACATCACATAGCCATTCTCTGAGAGATAAACAGAACATTGAAGAGTGTTAGAAGCTCCAGAGAGCAGAAATCAGCAGTGATCATAAAGTTGTTCCCACTAAAATAAAGCTAAAATCAAAAGCTCACCAAAAACACTGACAGAGTAGCAAGGGTGGCATGGGTGCTAGGGTACCCTACAGAATTATGAAAAGCCTAAGGTGAAAAGAAAAGCAGAAAATACCTGTCACAAGGGGGATGGGTCAATAACATCAGAGGAAGAAAGACGATACAGTATTGGGAGGAGTAGTTTTGTAAGGTCATGAATAAGATATATGGGGGAATAGTATGATGAATTAAATGTACTTATGAATGAATTCACACCTTGTTAATTTGAATTAGCTATGAAGAAACTTGGATGACAAACACCTGGCTATGAAGGAATCACTGTTGTGATGAGTTTAGCTGAGAGTGAAATGACAACTTATGTACAAAGTACACTGTTTTGCAGAATATGGAATGAGGGAACACAGCCTGATAATTAGAAATTACAAGTCATAGCAAGGGCACCAAAGGACAGTGACCTGACTGGGTATTGTAACTATATAAGCATTGCATTAGCATTGATTATGATGAATATATCTAGTATACATACAGTACTTGGTCTCAACAGACTAGCTAAAGCTACTAATATACTGTTCAAAGATGAACAAAGTGGTTTTATAAAAAGCAGGAGTTGCAGAGATCAAATATTAGTGTTAAGATATGTAGCAGTGTATGTAATTGAAAAATTTCTCTTAAATATGTGAAGACTAACTGAAGTTATCCATGAATGAAGTAGATGCAGAGTTAATGCTGATGGGATCTTGTCAACTGAACTTTAAGTAAAAAGCAAGATGCTACACATGGGAATGTTTTTCCACCTTTGCTGACATTTTATAATGTAAAAAGTGGTTGGAAATGAAAGAGAAAGTGCAGATTGGAGTAATGATAGAAACTTGACATACAAGGACATTTAGATGATGCTCTTTTAGTTGGCAAGTCATCATAATCGTTAAAAAGCTTCCTTAACCAAATGCATCTTATGCCTAGGAAGATGAGACTCAAATCTAATAAAAACTCAAGTAATGATGATAGCGTATGCATGATGGGATGAAATAACACTAGTTGGAGAAAGTTTTGATGAGGCTGAATCTTTCAATATTTAGGAGCAATGATATCGGTTGGTATTCCTAACAAGATGGAATTTAGACAAAAAATTTATGTACTTTGTATTTTTTTATTAATACAAATTTAAGCCTTTCATGTAGGAATCGTTCAGCCATGCTGGGATTGGCTGTTAAAACATGGTAACAAGGTAGTACACTGGTGGTCACCACCACCAAACACTTTTTCCTTTGGCAGCAAGGATTAAACAAGGTAGATTAGGTGGAATTGTGATGAAATGTTCTGTTTTGTATACCTGCAAAAATACAAATTACTTTTCAAATTTGTTATTTGTTCCACAACCCCCCCCCAAAAAAAAATATCCACAAACTTTTGGAATACAGTAACTTCAAAAAAACAACATACTTAGATAATGATGCAAACCTTCACATATTTATATGAGTACTAACATCATTACTACTTCAATGGCATTTACCGTATTTCAGTAGGTTTTCCCACCAGAGCTTAAGATATTTTTCTTCCTCCCAAAAATCTGTGGAAATTACTAGTAACATTCATATGGTTGGTTTGTGTTTTATGAACATTCTTACTTTGTTTACATTGTGACACCATTCTTAATGATTGCTCTTCATCTTGCCCATACCAACTGCTATTCTGCTCTGTACCATTTTGTACCATTTGGTGCAACTCATGACATCACTGCACCTTTGGGAATGAGCAGTGGTGCATATTGTGTTCCACAACATTCTTTTTGTTGTTTAATAAAGTAATATTTATTTGTTCACTCATGTATTACATGGTTGCATATTGACACCTCCACTTCATTCTGATATACACTAGTATATTTTTACTTTGCATCACAATCACATTCTAGAGTTGAAAGTATGATATCTCTAAGTTTTAATATGGCTTTGAATGTTTCTGACACTCATTTTGGTAGCAAATTAGCAGTTTAAGAGATTCTTGATCCCATCTTACACCATAACTTATGGAAGATCCAGTGGGTAAGTGGGTTTTTTAGAAGGGGAAAAACACAAGGGTGAAACACAAGGTTTGTAAACCTAATCTGAGGCACTGGGTCCTTACCTGGCTAGGAGGCTTTGCCCATCCTGGACCCCCAACCTAACCTAACCTAACCTAGGATACTGAGCCGTTACCTGCCAGGAGAGGGGGAGGGTTTGCTCTCCTGGACCTAGGTCACTGGGTTCTTATTTGCCTAGTGCAGGGTGTCACTTTAAAAACATTCAATAAACCTGACCTTCACCTGAACCAGAACTTGGGTAAGTATCATGGGAATTTTAGAATACAGCCTTGCATTTCACTCCTTTGTATATTCCCCTATCCAAAAGCCCATTTCCTATTGTGGTCCCCCACACTAGAATATAAGGGCTTCCAGTTCCTTTAAACTAGTTTGTTACCACAATGAACATCATAAATGTTCAAAACACACACACACACACACAAAAATTCAAATTAGCTAAAACCAGGGTTAACAGGGTACAGGGTTAGTCCACTTCTGACCAAAATAAGGACTATCTCACGCATGTCATCATGTGGCTGCATTTGGTTGACGTTAAGATAAAGAATGGTCATCAGTCAGTATTTGACCTTACCAGAATGAAGAACAAGGAAGCTCTCTTAACCCGGATTAAGGCGGTCAGTCCTTTTAATCTCAACTACCCAACCAGTCCTAAACAGAAACATCTCTTCTGAGAGAAATCAAGAGAAAATATGCAAAGCTAATAAAATAGCCTTTAATTCAGCAGTACCTGGAGATTAACGGGGACCTCTCTCACCTAAGGTCATAAAAGAGAGAGACAATGTGTGTGGGCAAACATTTCCCACAGTGACCCTTCATTTCCTTGTTTTCCTGGTTTTCTTCTATGGTCACCTACCAGTGACGTCACAAACATGAGCAGCAACGTCGGGACAGTCTAACCCTGTAGGCCTACTCTATTAATCCTGGCTAAAGCAATTCAAAAAAACAAGTTACTCGTCTGCACCAAAGGAACCATGGCTGAATTAGCGAAATCTAGAACAAAAGAACCAATCAGTTTTCAGCTCTGTCCACTTTTCAGATGAAAATAACAAAAGACATCCCAAATACACAAGCCATCCTTCCCTACAATGCACTGGTACAATAAAATTCTGATTGGGACCCCCACTCGCTTAAACGTCAAAACAACAGCAAAGAACTTTGAAAAAATCCAAGTGAGTAACATCATTCGTCTTTAAATACCTAATGTAACAGTAAGTTTACGATACATTCAACTAAGCATATTTAAAGAGATATATGAACAAAGCAAATAGCTCCAATATCGAGGATTAGTCTAAAAGTAAAAAATACCCTACCTGAGTAAAGATTATGCATTTTCTTCATCCATGGAGGTAAGAAACATCATAGCATATCCAGTGTCATGAATTGAGTGCCTTATTGTTAGTATACATCAGGGTCATCCATTCTAGACCTAGTGAAATATGGTGTTTTTCATAGTTTATGTGATTATGGTGAACTTGATATTCATTTCTGTCAAATATGCTTGCCTAACCAATTACACAGCCTAACCCCATCTCTAACAAAGTAAGAAAGACCCAGTAAAAAGCCACACCTACTGGGTAAAGTTCAGGAAGGCAGGACCTGGCATCCTATGTCAGGTTAAGTTAAAACATGCAGTATCCCTAGTTTCCACTCATTTTCAGTCATTCTCCCTAACAAAATTCCATGGTTTCCCTCTTGAGGTCCCCAATACTATCAGGTATGGGGGCAGGACAGAATTTAGTGGGTTAACCAAGAATTTATGGTGAAAATACCAAAATAAAACCACATTTTGCCAGTCTTAGAACATGGTTTTAAACACAAATTTACCACTTCTTACAATAGGGGTAAAACTGAAGACTACTACCGCATCACCCTGGTTTGGTGTCACTACCAGTTTATGTGCAAAATTGGCACTGGGTAGGATGCAGAATAGGAAGACGGGTAAGCATTAGTAATTTCACCTCTTACCAAACAGAAATTTAGTCCCACCAATATTTCCAATATTCAGTGTAACTTTGGGGAGTCCAGGGGGCCACTGAGTTAGGTTATGAAGGTAAGTTTTGGCTTAGGTCAGGGCAGGATGGGCATGGCACTCTAGGAAAGGTCAGGTTAAGGTTGTTTTGGTTAGGGCATAACTAGTACCAGACCATGTGTCCAAACAGAAATTTGGTCCTGCCAATCTGTTTCTGATATTGTGTTACTTGGGGGGTCCAGCAGGACCAAAGTCCCTCCTACCCTTAGTCAGATTAGGAAGTTAAGGTCTAGTCAGATCAGGACACAGCATTCTAGGATAGGTTAGGTTTGGCCTGTTTTTCACAGTAGGATTTCTCACGCCTTCCCCTAGTAGGATTTCTCACGCCTTCCCCTGTCTCCCAACTCTGCATTCGCTCCTGGGCGCCGTGTTTGGTACCAGCCCCTCGAGGATGAATAAGAAAACATAAACAAAAGACGGTAAACATCTTAACAGACAAACAAAAACAGACAACAGGCGTATCTATATTCCGGTAGGCGACTGGCGGGAACCAGGCCGCAGCAGTAGTCTAGTCGGTGGTAGGGTGGCAATAAGAATACACAAAAGGTTATCCTAGTCTAAATTATGGGCTTACTAAGCTCCGTTACACTAGAAGGCCTACTGTAGGCTAGTAGTCTAACCTGAGCCATTTAAAACATATATGCCATACGCATTTTTCTTTGGACCAAGTCTTCCTCTTACTGAATGTTCACCTAATGCCTCACACTATTACCTGACTCTTTGTTACTGGTGTTATGAACTACTTACCAAAGGAAAGATAAAACTGCAGTGGTACAGTAATGAACTTTACGTTCAATGGTCAGGTGGTTTTGTTGACAGTCACTGTTACCTCCTCTCGACCAGTCAAAATTTTACCGTGCAGCCCCTCAAAAGATAAAAGATAGTAATGTTTCTCTCATCTTTCTGACAGAAAATTTCTAATTTTTTATAATTCAGCTCAATCACTCCTGCTTTATTCAATTTATATATTAATAATATAATATTTTAAAAAATAAAATAGTTTCTATCGACAAAATATTATCATTTTTTATCTTTAAACTTAGATGCATTACTAATTATAAAATTATTAAAAATGCGAAAAGGGTTTGTTTTGATCAGCTGATTTTCAAATGGTGCTGTTTATTTCTGTCTAAAATGTATCGAAATGTAATTTTTCTTATAATTGTTAATTTTCTTGATAATTATTGAAAGTTTAAGTTTTAAATTTAATTTATTTGAATTAAAATCAATATTTATACTTTATTTTGAACTAAATTTGAATATTGCTTTTCAATTGTTTCGCTTTCTCGTGGCTTAGCGTTGAGAAGGGTTCTTGATGTGTATCCCTAAATTTGATCTGATCTTGGCAACGTAATCGAGAAATTCATGGATTTTTGTTCGTTTTTTCCTCTGTATTATTTACATGTACTGTACAGTACATTCAATGAAGGATAGGAACAGGAATGTAAAATAAGTAAGCCCAACCTATGATTTATTTTCAACTTAAATGGCTTTTGCTCCTGCACAATGGTTAATTAATCAGGCCAAGGGGTGTTAGGCATGTATTTGAAATTGCATATGCATTAAGAACATCATTGAGCTGGCAGAGCTGGATTGATTATTAATTCCCAATTTCTTTAGTATTCAACAATACTGGCGTACCATTACCTTTTTTGCATGCACATACAGTATTTATCTTTCTTGTTTTATCGACATTCTTTCATAATTCTTTTAATCTATATTATTCCTTATTTCCTTCCATAATAACCATTCTGTTCTGTTCTGTGGTAGCCTATTTTTGCACAATAATAGCCCTTTAGACTTGCTCTGCATAGATGTTTGCACATTTTGAATAAGCTTGAGATCTGATCATGGGAATGTCCAGAGTACATAAGTGTATACACACACACACACACACACACACACACACACACACACACACACACACACACACACACACACATATATATATATATATATATATATATATATATATATATATATATATATATATATATATATATATATATATATATATATATATATATATATATATATATATATATATATATATATATATATATATATATATATATATATATATCCTAGTCCTTAGGCTGTACTATCACGATGTTCCTGCATTTTCTAATGTACTGGTCTCATCAAAGAGCACTTCAAGTGACACTGCTGGCGTGACAGCCCTTGGCTCTTATATCATGAAAATTATAAGCTCTATTCAGTTCTTCACTTTTGAAACTTCTTTTGTGAGCTGCTAGAATATTCATTAGTCACTACTCGTTACCAATGTGTCCGCGTTTATGTTCTGTTGATGTAAATTGTTCAACTGCATTAAAGCATTAATACTAAAGGCTTTTTTTTTTTTTAAACAAGAAGTGAAGCAACGCTGCATTTTAAAGAATCATATCACAAATTCATTGGTTTTTTATCATTTGTCGATTAATAAGATTAGTGATTATAAATTACCGTAAGACTACGACTTCATCATGCGCTCACCTATAACCTCCACACTTTCTCAATGAAGAATTGGAGGAATTTATTAAAATGTGGTGATAGAAATTCATTTCTTGCTGTAATGTGGTTTGGATTCTACAATAAGCTGTAAGTTCCGTTGCTAGGTAACCAGTTGGTTCTTAGCCACGTAAAGTAAGTCTAATCCTTCGGGCAAGCCCTAGGCCTAGAGCTGTTAATCAGCTCAGTGGTCTGGTTAAATTAAAGTATACTTAACTTTTCCACACTTTCTCCATCAGCAGACTTCGGTAAACCCCGTAGGGGGGTTGTGCCATCAGTGAGCCTCCCGCGGTCCACTGTACGCATTACTTAAGTTTTTTTTTTGCAGCGTCCCTTCGGGCCCTAGCTGCAGCCCCTTTCGTATCATTTAATATACCCCCGTTCGTATTGTCTTTCTTCCATCTTACTTTCAACCCCTCCTAAAAATTGTTTCAGCTTTATTTTTAGCTCTGATTGACCTCATAGGTCCCTGCGCTTGACCTTTGGAGTAAAATTTTATATTCAAATCCACATTTCGGTAGATATTTTTCAGCCACTGAAATCCTATTGGATATCCGCTTCACTAACTCATGGGGCTTTGCAGACCCACTGTAGATAACTTCTACATATATGATGGAAGGGACTGATCGAAATGTGTCACTGTATTCCCTAAACAGTGATCGAGTTTGCAAGGATTCCTGAGGGGCTAACCCAGGCTTTATTTGTATATCTTCTGTTCTTTCATGTTGCTCATTTTCTTATTTCGTTTCCTTTTGTTTCAATGAAATGTAAGCACGTTCTTTACTTTAGTGGATATAACGACCTTCTTACTAATCAAATTTGCCTCTTGCATGCTCAGGTATTCCTAAAATTAAGTGTGGTACTGCGTTGTACAGAGTTGAGAGCTTGCCCTTAATGGACTGAATATATTTTGGATAACATCTCGACCCAGTGAAGTTTCTGATCACTTTAAAATGCTGAAATTTTTATGAGGTCGAACATGCTAAATTTTGCGTTTTATACAGAACATCTTCCATTTTATATCAAAATATCATCGACAGGAAATAAATTCATTAACTCAATGCTCTTCTTTATTGCACAACCATTCATTTGAACTAATTTCCTTCCATATTACTTGTGCAGGACTGATTCAGTCATCGTCGAAAGGTTACAAAAGAAAAACACCTTTTTAATAAATATTTACATTTTCATAAATATGCATATAAAATTATATACATTATCCATATAAAACTAATGCTAGCTAAATGCTAAAGTCTTCTTACAATTGGTACAGTTCTAAAGAAGGGAAGGAAGAGACTTCTTCTAAGACAGGAGGAAATACAGTCGCGGATATGCAGAAAGCAGGGGAATTCTGTTGGTCTCAAGATCAGCTCTGAGTCGTTTTCGAAAACTCAACTTACAAATGCAAGGAAAATGTGTGGCCTTTGTTTTACTGCATGAAATTCACCGAAGGATATTCAGGTTCACAGAATACAGGACGGCGTCGATGACCTATGTCGTTGCGACCCCGTTTTATGATGAAAATTGGTAAAAAAAAAAAAAATTAGCGCCACTACAAACATCAACTGACTGGTAAGTTTGGTTTTCTTTGTCGACAGAGCTAAGTCCTGCTTTGTACATAAATACAAATTACAGAATGTATACAATTTGTACTTATTGAATGCCAGATCAAAATCGTACGTACAGTACATGGCTTAATAAAGTAAGGAGCAGAGGATTACTAAAACAGTACTGTACACAGTACAGTAGCTCATACATTACCTTCCTACTGAAGTAGCAACCATGTTTTTACGCATTTATTGAATACAGAATTTCAAATTTTCTGACGTATATCAGAGTCTTACAAAGGAAAAGTGTATTGTCGTTTCTTCTTTTGCCTGTGCACAGAAATGCCTGTACTGTACATTTCATTTCCTTCCCTCTTGAAAGAACTGGGGTACAATGATATGAGGAAACTGGCAGTTACAAATGCATAAAACTTTGGTGTTGGTAACTCTGTCTCCAGAGTTTTAAGGAGTTTAAAAAAAGTGGTAAATGCTTTCCTGATGTAAAGTATGAGTCAACAATCGTTTATGAGAACCCTATGATTCAGAATCATAAGTGTAAATGGTAATGAAACTTGAATAAAGTCTATGAAGTTTTCGATTTTTTTCTCAGAGTCGCAGAGTCATTGTTTTTGTTTACCAGAGTACAAAGAAACACTGAGGCAGTGAATGGCTCATTCCACAATACATGCTCATACGGGGGTGAGCCACGCTCCGGAGATACGTACGTCTTCACGAGAAATCTTTGAGCATACACACATGAAATACACTGGTCATTCCATATGGATACTTGGTGTCTTTTTCTGAAGGATGCGAGAGTTCTCTCCATTCGTGTATGAAAGACTATGTATTAAAATGAGTGGGTCAAGTTTAGGACTTGATTTTTCTATCTAACGGATCATTGCACTGCTATTGTCACACTGAAAAGGATACAAACAGAATCACTGGATTTCATTTCCTAGAGTTCTAGACGTCTTCTCACTGGTGAAAGAAATAACCAAAGTCAAGTTACACGAGTGTGGACAGCTCGTGGGGAGGTGTGGTTCCTGACAGGTCGAGGGTAGCATTTGGTAGAGGTGAAGTGTTGAGCTCACGCAGGCGTGCCTCTTGGCTGACAGCTTGCTGTATGTTTTGCTGTGCCACAGCTTTGGTCTTCTCCTGCAATGGAAGATGATGGGATGTTTAGAATACTGGAAGAAATCCATGAATAATCTGTGCTGGGACATCTCTACTCTATGGGTTAAAATTGATAAAGGCTATGGCACTTAAAATACTAAAAATATAGGATTTTGATTGTGCTTACTTATATGCACCTATTCTACAGAAAAATATACTGTACATCTCTGTTCTACAGTTAGACGGATGCTGATGCTGAGTTAGTAAGTCACTGGGAATTATCTGGCGTTGTGATTACAGGTGCTGAGGCTTCAAAGGCATTTAGAATAAAGCTCCAAAGACGCTTAGAATGCCAAAAATAAAGGTTCATGACAATATATACCAGGGAATTACTGTTCTACAGACTACAAAAGAGTTTGCGCTAGTCCGCGACTGAATGCAAAGACGTACAGTTCCAATTACGTCCAAATTCCATCATTCTGCTTCACTGTTTCTTTTTCAAATGCCGATTTTGTAGCCTTGATTCAATATTTTCGACGTTGGCGACCGTGGAAGTCGCAACGCCAGATAATTCACAATCAACCAGTCGATTAAGCTTTGGATATCTCAAGCTCTTCTATCGGCCTACTACAATTATAGATTTACGGCGAGACACCTCTAGCAGTCAGGTAATGTCTCCCTCTTCGGTTTACAGTTCTAATGCGATTGGTTCCTGCACGTCGAAATGTGAGCTAAAATGTTAGCTAAAAAATAAAAAGGTTAATGGGTTTATTGCCAATCGTAGATATTAACTAATAAATGCTCCTTATTGTGTGACACTCTGAGAGTTCTTTAAAAATAACAGTTGAAAATTTACATGACTACATTAGCAACTAAGTAACAAGCCAAATTAGCAGGGAGATTTATTCAGCAGAAACAGTTGAAGACAATTAGGATAAAATGCAATATAATTAAGTTCCCCATTTTTCGTATAAATTAATCCATTATCCTCTAGCTCCCTGAGCAGAACCAGTACACGTTGCAAGTAAGCTAAATTTTATTTAAATTCTTCCCTCGTGTCTTCTGCAATGGGATAGTTCATAGGTCACTGAATCAGAGGGGTCAAAACATGTACAAATTTTGCCATCAAGTCTCTATAAGCTTCAAGAGTAAATGGTCCAGTTTACAATTGACTAAACGAGATGCAACGCTTCTTTGACGCAAAAGTCGTGACATTCTAACAAGGAGAAGATTAATTGTTTATCTTTGCGTGTAACTTGGACCATCTCCCACTCACCACGAATCAAGCTCGACTCACCATTTTGCACTTCATTGGCAAGGGAAGGGGAAAAAAAGAGACTTTGGTTACATATCACAGGTCAACAATGCAAGATTTTAAAAACACCTAGCATGTCCTCTATATGACATTATAGAATGATATTGATTTACGTCAAGATAGAAAAAATTGATATGTCAAAATAAATATCGCCTGGCGTCACTCAGCTTCTAAAGTAAACATAAAATATATGAGAAATCATATGGCGAATTTGTCCAAAATATCTGTCAGGAAATATTTTACATATTAAATTAGAAAAAAGGTTAAAAGGTTTAAGGCATAAAGGTAATAAGAGTGAAAAAGAAATCCTATATATAATATATATATATATATATATATATATATATATATACACACACACACACACACACACACATATATATATATATATATATATATATATATATATATATATATATATATATATATATATATATATATATATATTTATATATATATATATATATATATATATATATATATATATATATATATATATATATATATATATATATATATATGTGTGTGTGTGTGTAAGTGGTGTGCACTCGTGTGTTTAAGTGAAACGTAAAATTCCTAATTAAACCAGTAACCTATAAACTGGAACCCTTCATTTGTGGAGGATATCCAACAGAACAAAGAGAAATAATTTTCCAGTAATAATAGAACAAATAATCACAAGCGGTTGTGTCTGGCCACAATTACCGATTATCCGCCGGGCTCCTTCGATAAATAATAACACACGTCCTGAATTCGTTATTCCCACTGATATGTAACTTTCTCATGCGAACGGCCTCAACGAGCGAGACAATGGGCGGTTCAGAATTAGTTGCTCTTCTTGCTCGTTCTTCTTCTGGCTCGGTAATGAACGTCGGGAGCAGGAAGCAGTAAATGTGTAATGTTCAATAATGTTCAATTACCAGAGGAAAATAAATGAGTGGCTCGAGTTGTAATGGCAAGTGAAATCAAAGGGGAATAATGAAATGGATTTAGAAAATATTTGAGATATACCTGACGTAAAAGACAGCTCTTTCAGATAGGAGCTACCAGTGAAGGCAAGCGCTTCAAAATCAAATCTCTCTCTCTCTCTCTCTCTCTCTCTCTCTCTCTCTCTCTCTCTCTCTCTCTCTCTCTCTCTCTCTCATCCAGTCTCTAGTCTTTCTTTAAACAAATTTATTTAACATATACGACTGTTCACTCGTCCACGTTGGTTATGCTTAGTCGTTGTTGGACGGACCTTATTCTCTCTCTCTCTCTCTCTCTCTCTCTCTCTCTCTCTCTCTCTCTCTCTCTCTCTCTCTCTCATCCAGTCTCTAATCTGTCTTTAAACAAATTTATTTAATATATACGACTGTTCACTCGTCCACGTTGGTTCTGCTTAGTCGTTGTTGGACGGACCTTATTCTCTCTCTCTCTCTCTCTCTCTCTCTCTCTCTCTCTCTCTCTCTCTCTCTCCCTCGATGTCATCCAGGCTCTAATCTTTCTTTAAACAAGTTTATTTACTATATACGGCTGTTCACTCGTCCACGTTGGTTCTGCTTAGTCGTTGTTGGACGGACCTTATTCTCTCTCTCTCTCTCTCTCTCTCTCTCTCTCTCTCTCTCTCTCTCTCTCTCTCTCTCTCTCTCTCAACATAGCAGCCTTTTCAATGCAAATATGATGCAGAGGCTAATTTATATTTTGAGAGGGAAGTGTAGATGGTATTATTTTTTTGTACCTGCTTGTTAAAATGCTCCCGTATAAAGTTCGTGTCAATGTTCAAAGTAATTTCCTATCGGAAAAGAAACAGAGTTGCAAACGCTAGTACGAAACGTCATCCTACTCAGAAGTATTTCAGGTCATACGTAGCACAATAATGAAGCCTGAACTTCATGCACGAGAGGAGATAAAATCTACAACCAGCTTGAGAGATTTATATCATGCGTGCCTGTCGTATTACTAATTTATAATGACTCATGTTCATTTGCATTCTTGAATCCTCATAACAAATTGAATCGCAAAGGCTTTAATGAGTGAAGAAAGGGTAGATAATATGAGTGTATAAGTTACTGAATATTAATGATGGTATTGTCAGAGTGCGGTCAGTTTTCTAAAATTGGTGTAATTTGCAGATAATGTTATTGCTGTTTTACAGCAGACAAAATGGATACGTTTAACGAAATATTGATGATAAATAAACAAGGTATTCACTTGTGAATACTTAATACGGATAATACAGATATAGTTCATTGAATATCGAAAAGGAAATCACAAAGATTTTAACAGTTACGGTAGAAGTATGGACATAGTTTTCACAGCAAGAACAAGTTATTCTGGAAAACCCACGAAATGTGGCGGACAAACATAGGGGCCCAGCCGGATGGAGCAAGCATACCCCATTAGCAGACCATCCAAAAATAAACAAGGATGACGTTGACGATGATAATGCGTAAAGGTGGGGCACCAAAGCGACCAAGACAAGGTCTAGCTAGACCTTGGACCAAGAATCTCCAGTGGATCGAACGCTAACTATGACCTCACCGGATGATAATAAAGGGGCGCGCTAGCGCGGGAGCCTCCTCACCTTTTGCCAAATGAAGACGTTGTGGATCATGGCGCACCCGCAGAAGATAATCCCCACTCCGATGAAGACCGACGTTAAGATGGCCGGCGTTGACTGGAAGTGGATGAATGTGTACAGGATGACCCCTGGAAAATGGCAGCTTCGTTTTAGTAAGGCGAGTGACGTCATTTCTTTTGGCTGTGACTCATTCGTAGGATTGTTATTCAGAATGTTTAAGATATTCGTATAAAATTGGCTTAGAATGTCATTAACTTGCAAAGCAAGCTTTCTGAATTAAAATGTTCAAACTTTCATTTTTAGAATAGGTTTAAGATGCCATTAACTTGCAAAGCGAGCTTTCTGAATTCAAAACATTGAAACTCTCTGAATTCAAAATGTTCAACCTTGCTGAGTTCAAAATGTTCAAACTTTCATTTAGAATACGTTTAAATTGCCATTAACTTGCAAAGCAAGCTTTCTGAATTAAAATGTTCAAACTTGCTGAATTCAAAATGTTCAAACTTTCTGAATTTTAAATGTTCAAACTCTCTGAATTCAAAATGTTCAAACTTTCATTTAGAATGGGTTTAAAATGCCATTAACTTGCAAAGCAAGGTTTCTGAACAGACGCCTGTATGTGAAAAACAGGGAGAAGGCAGATTATCAAATGAATAAATTCATAAATTACCAAACTAATAAATTCAATAAACATCAAAACATAAAAAAGTGCATATATTTGCAAACGAATGCAATCCCCATCCCTCCTGTTTCTCCCAGCTTATTATTATTGTCATTCAACTCGAATCTCTGGCGTCAGGGGTCATATACAGAGCAGTTCAAGCGAAGGGGCAATACATTACTACCCTAATACTATTCTCCTTGCATTTTAATACATTTTTATCTATTTGTTGATTTGTTAATTAATTTATTTTTTTAATAAGTGGGGTCTTTTCTTTCTGTATTTCCCTTTACCTCGTCTTACTTCCTCCTAATGAACACCTTAATATTCTTTGGACACTTGAATTTCAAGTCAGTGCCCCACTAGCGGATCCAGAAAAATTTCATGGGGGCCACCAGTTTTCTTATTATACGTATGTATATATATATTTTTCTTTTCTTTAATCGGTCTTTTATTTTTTCCCATTTTTATATTTATTTATGTTATTATTATCTAAATCTTCAATATTATTATTTCATCGTTATCTGTCATGGAGGTCACGTGACCAGGTGGTCCCCCCTGGATCCGCTAGTGAATGACCCCTGTGGGCTTGCTCCATATGAATAAGGTTCATCCTCTGAATAATAATAATAATAATAATAATAATAATAATAATAATAATAATAATAATGTAATCATTCTATCACTCCAGATTTGGGGAGAGCCTTACCGGTTAGGAAGACAGGTACAGAGACGAAGAACCCTCCCACGGCACACACCCTCGAGATGGAAGATTGCCTGAGGTATTTGCTCATCCTGCAAAACAAAAGGGTTAGTTTGTTAGTTGCTTTTATAATAATAAAACACCTGTAATCATAATATGTAGTAAGATCGGTACTTAGAGTACTGATGTTATTATATTCCTGATTTTATCATTTAATTTATAACTTCTACAGTATGACCTGCCTTGTCATATATGCATATATATGATTACAATAAATTTTACACGTGATCCGTTTATCACACATCACCACAGATGAAAAAATGAGGGACTGGAGTAATGCCAGAAGTGTACAGCCAGCCTTCTGGAATGAGGTTGCTAGCCCCACACCCTTTCCCATGACCCCAGCAGCCGCTAATTGCCTTTTTATAGGTGCATGGACTGGCGGGCAGTAGGCCTACAGTGATCCGTGATTCGTGATCCGTGGACCCAGCTATGTGTTCTAATCTGGATCCAGATTCATCTTAAAGTCTGATTATCTCTTCCTTGGTTCATATTCTCCATCCACAAAAATTTATTGAAAAATTCATCAAGATTTTTGTTGAGATATCTTGTGAATAGACACGCAAAAAGTTGACGGAATCAACACGAAATGAAAGACTAAAAGAATGGTCTATTCCCTCAAAGGTTGATTTATGCTATCTGTTTCATGTTACTGTCAAGAAACGGCTTCTGTTTTACAGCAGGTTAACGAAATAGAAGTCAGAATTTTCTAGCGTCAGTCTGTTTACTATAAAAGAAATGGGGAATTAACGCCATACTGTTCATTCGCTCATCAGTTCTGTATGCTTTACTCGTTGTACAGGTGAATATATTCCAACTGAATTTTAATGTATAAGGAAGCCACAGAATAAAATATACGGAGAACATGTAAAAATAAGTGATGAGCAAAGCAAAAACAGAGCAAATTTTATTATACATAACTTAAACTAAATGAACAGATAAACAGTTTCGTTAATCACTAGACTCATAAAGGTTAAAAAGCCCATTACCGGCAAGAAACAAACAAAAGCTAATTGCGAATACTCGGCAGTTGGTGGCGGCATAGGTTTCGTCATCTATACAAAAGAGATTATGCGCAGGTGTGAAATCACACAACTCCGCTCCTACACAACAATGGGATCTATTTTTGCGGCTTCGCTGCGACGCGGTTTCACCTCGCCAGGACGAGGATTACCTCGTCGAGGGCCTCTCGGTTTTTTAAGGTTACGGTTGTATGGTGTAGATCTCTCGAGAGAGCAGTGATCATCAAAAATATTTGTTATGTAAAGATCCGTCTTTCACTACTTACCCCAACAGTGGCCTACTAGATTTTCTTAGACCGAACCCAAAACCAATCTTTTCCTTCCTCTTTTCAGGGCTTGAACGCAGGTCTACCAACATGTGAGTCAAGGGTGACGAGGACCAGATGGATGGCACAGCAAAGAGATTACGGCACTGAAGCAGCTTCTCCATCTGAGGGATTAAATATCCCGGCCATTTTTTGCCAGAAATGTCTCTGTTTATGCCTAACAGTGCTCATGGCTTATGGAGACAGAGTCTTTTACAACGGCTCCCTTTGCTTTTCACAAACGGCTTAGTTTTTAACTTGGTTTTTCTTTTTCATTATTATTAATGTGTGTGTATATGTTTATCTGTATATTGAAGAATGTTTATTCATTTATAAACTATATTTCCTTCGCTGCGTTTCCCTTTTTCACACTTGACATTCATGGTACAGAGTTTCTAGGCTTTTATGTGAATGACTGCGTATTTTTAGTAATGATAGAATATGAATAATAGTCATCTCATTTACACACGCACATTGTATGTATGTATGTATGTATGTATGTATGTATATAGAGAGAGAGAGACTATCAGCGAGTACTATTGCGCGAACACAATTGTCATCCTTCCAGAAACGGAAGCATAGGCCTAATGAATGCAACGCATTATTCATTGAGTAAAATAGTTATAAGATAATACTTTCCAAACATTAAATTCTTAAGCACATACGTACAAGTGCACTGTGTTATTCTTAAACTGCTGTGATAAAAAAAAAAAAATCCTGTCCAAAAATGCTCCAAAATCAGTACTCCTGGGATGATGAATTTCTCATTTTTTACGCATACCCACGTTATACTAGTCTTAAAACACTGTACACGAGAATCACGTAAAACGAAATTCTTGTTCAATATATGAAGATTTTTAAGAAAATTATCCATATTTGTGGAATTTGGGTTTTCAAACACCCGAGACTGGAACACCAGGAAAAGGCTCATTGAAAACGAGACTCCGACTATGGACTAATCTGAGAAGAAGAAGAATGAGGAGGAGAAGCAGAAGAAGAAAAAGAATATACAAACACATGCACACTCACACCTGTACGTCGTATAATTCTTGAAATACTGTGAGCAAAAATTAAACAATCATATAATTCTTGATATATTATAGGCAAAAAATTAAACAATCGTATAATTCTTGAAATACTATAAGCAAAAAATTAAACAATCGTATAATTCTCGAAATACCGTAAGCAAAAACTAAACAACCGTATAATTCTTGAAGTACTGTAAGCACAAATTTAAACAATCACATAATTCATGAAATACTGTAAGCAAAAATTAAACAATCATATAATTCTTGAAATGCCGTAAGCAAAAATTAAACAAAAACATTATTCTTTTAGAACGAAAAATTTGTATGAAAATTCCTTTTTTCCTTCTCCTTCTTCTTCTTCTTCTTCTTCTTCTTCTTCTTCTTTCATTTTCCGGTAACTCTGAACCCCACCTCGGGTTCCCGAGGAAAGGGGTTAGCTGAGGTTAGATGGGTGTATTGTAAGGACGGTTTCCCCTTAATTTAACCCTTCCCACACACTATCTGCAAAGAGTGAGGTTTTTTGGGGTTGCCAAGAGGCCACCCCACTGCACAGCACACGGTTCTGGGGTCTCTCTCTTAACCTCGGAGGTTGCTTCCTCCCTCCAGGGAACGTTGTGTTATTACGGAATTATGTTGTTCGCCTTCATTTCTATGAGCATCTGTTTCTGGAAGTTATGATCATTATGGAGAGCGTCCTGGCTTGTTAAGGATATTCTCATAATTTGGGTACAATGATCTTCGTAGTCTTCATCATTGATGAGACTAATGATGATGATGATAATTGGCTTTCTATTGCTGTTGTTGCTATGATGATGATAATAATAATAATAATAATAATAATAATAATACGTTCTTCCTGGTCATCTTTGCAGAAGCCTTGTGCATCTTACCTGCCTAGCCTAGTTTTCTCAGCAGATGCTGCTCAAGAAGAAACCAGAGAGCCAGTAGTCATCTGAGTTTCCCTCTGTGGTCACAGGGACTGGTGCTCTTTATTACTTTTGCCAAACGTGATGTGTATTTCTTCGTTTCAGTTTGTTTGTTTGTTTGTCTGGAAGAATTCGTCCCTACTTTGACGAACTGGCGTAAGCTATTTTTTCCTCATTCTGAGAAAATAGGCTTCACAGATTTGAAATCGTTCAGAGCATCTATAAATTAGCTCATCTTTTGTGGAAAGTTTGTTGGAAAATCTGACAACGAAGACAGCTGAAATTTTGATATGCTATAGAGTATCAAAAACTGAGAAACTTTGACCGAAAAACTCAAAAACTCGAAAAAGAAAAAAATCGGATACACCAGTCCGTCAAAAGAGGGACGAGTTGATTGGGTGATGAGATGGATCCTGTTCTGTATTTAGAAGCTGTGGTTTTGTTCGTTTCATCTTGCAAAGTGTTGATGTCTTTTATTTGTGGGCAGGAGAAGTAAGGCAATGGAAGAAGTATCTTGCTTTCCTGTAGACCAGTTTTGAGGGATTTGACGCCTATCCCATCATGAAAGATAATGATGCAGGCCCGCTATTTGTGCATAGACTCACAGTACGCATGTGGTTTTTCAAGTATTTATAAAACATGTAAATGCTAGTACATATGCAAAGTGACATTCTTACTACAGAGGAAAAACAAGTGAACCACTGCTCTTAATATGAATGATTTCACTTCATTTTTAATGAAGTTTTGTGTGTAAACAACTCTTAAAACTTCACCCGGTTAGACAAACAAACTTTGAAAAGTAAAGGAATTCGGGTGAAATATTTAATGAAGTTAGTTAATTTAGGTCAAGGTGGTCCAATTTGAATGGGCAAGTAGGCAAGTATTTATAATCTTATATATATATATATATATATATATATATATATATATATATATATATATATATATATATATATATATGACTCATTAGTCAGTGAAAAGATGTGTACGTATGCGTGGTTATGAGAGAGAGAGAGAGAGAGAGAGAGAGAGAGAGAGAGAGAGAGAGAGAGAGACTTGAAGGCAAGAGTAGTGAGAATTCATAACCATGAAATTTGGCGACTTAATTAGCAATATCGTTAGCTTATGGCTGCCATGATGGCAAGGTCCATGTCTTCATCAAAGTATTTTGGCAAAAAAAGAAAATAATTGCAAAAGGCTTATTAACTTTACTCAGGGAAAATGCAACTTCCCCTCTCTAACATGTATGGTGGTGAATTTTATATATATATATATATATATATATATATATATATATATATATATATATATATATATATATATATATATATATATATATATATATATATATATATATATATATATATATGTGTGTGTGTGTGTGTGTGTGTGTGTGTGTGTATACACTTTCCTCTCCCTTCCGTTGAAGGAAAATTCAAATGCAAAAATGAAAACATTAAATGAGTTCACTAATAGGAGTCACTCCATACTACAAAAAAAAAAAAATCCAGGACTTAATGCATCACCCTCCTCATCTCAAATGACAAGAAACAAGAGGAAAGGAAGAAGAAGAAAAAGAAAAAGAAGCTCGCGTCTGGAATACGCGGTGACATGCAATCTAGGAAATAATAATGGGCCTGCCTCCAGTGAAGCGCGGCAGCAGCGCAGAGGAGGAGGAGGAGCAGCAACGACTCCCTTGGTTGCTGGTGAGCGCTCCATACCGCGAGATCGTTAAATCACGTTTTATGCTCCAAGTAACGACTCATTGTTTGCAAAATTTTGACGTTTTGGTCGTTTCCGACAGCGAAAAAGGGGGCTGGTGTAGGGTGGGAGACACGGAGAGAGAAAGTCACCATACAGCGTCTGAGGGAGAGTGTAGCCTACCTTTTCAAAGGTCAGAGTTTGGGGCGGAGGGAGGTACGAGGACGGAGGAAGAGGAGGAGGAGTAAGCATTGTCAGGAGAAGGAAGGAAAGGCTCTGGGGAAAGACAGGAAGGAAGTGCGAGTGTGAGTGTGGGGAAGGAGTACGGGTAGTAGGCATAAAAGAAGGAAGTAGGTTCTCGAACCCCATTAGTTTCCCAGGAGGGTTTTCAAGTGACGTCATTTTCATGCCTCGTACTATCGTGGTGCGGTTCATCATTAACCGAAAAAACAGGTTCATTACAATTTCAATTTATCATTTCCAGTGCATGACACGTTCATATTTAATTAGTCTCAATTTATAAGCGATCTCTTCTTTCTATATTTCCCATTACCATTTGTTGCTCCTTTCTAATGAACACCATATGCTTTGGAAGCTTGAATTTCAAATCAATGGCCCCTGTGGGCTTGTTCCATATGAATGGGGTTCATCCTCTGAATAATAATAATAATAATAATAATAATAATAATAATAATAATAATAATAATAATAATAATTTTTTTATTCAGTTTAGGTTAATTAGGGCACAAATCGATGGTTTGATAAATCGAACTACGCTTGAAGGGAAAAAGGATGAGAGCGAACACTAACTTTAAGAGAACAACTTTTGCTGATATGAAATTTTGCCAAGTTTCTGGAGATCTTCTTCCATTTATGAAGAAAGTTTTCCATCACAGGAGGGAATGTTTATTAATTTCATACTTCAGTGGGCTTCCGAACCTCCCAGATTTCTTCCACTGGAAAAGTGAAGACGTTGGATGAATTGCAATTCAGTGGGATTGGTAACCTAGTGCCCTTGTCTACCCCAGGCCCGATGGTCACTTCAAAAAGGCGTTGCCATTTATACACTCAAAATTTAAACTTTTCCCTCCATTCCTATCAAGAGAAAACATTTGAATTGTCTTTCAACGAAAACCTTCACTCTCTCTCTCTCTCTCTCTCTCTCTCTCTCTCTCTCTCTCTCTCTCTCTCTCTCTCTCTCTCTCTCTCTCTCTCTCGCTTTCCTTACTGTGATTACTGTATATATATATATATATATATATATATATATATATATATATATATATATATATATATATATATATATATATATATATATATATATATATATATATATATATATATATATATATACACACACACACACACACATACACATATATATATATATATATATATATATATATATATATATATATATATATATATACATACACATATATATATACGTATATATACAGTATATGTGTGTGCCTCTTTCTCCTCTTTTACACACCTAGAAAAAAAATGTTCTCGCACTGTTTAATTTAATGCACAAAATAATGAAATATCCACTCCATGGTTTCCCTGGTAATGTCACATTTTCAAATGTCATCGCCACTGATATAATAAATATACTATGTTCGTTATACACTCCTTAATAAAAAAAAAAAAAATCACCACAGGAATTCACACAGTGCAATGGTGAGAACACTAGTTTTCTTTCCTGTCTTTCTTTAAAAGCTGCTTTTAAAAGCAAGAGCCCGTGCTAGGACAAGCCAAGCAACCTTGCCTTTCACCAGTGTATTCACTCTTCCCTAAGTCGTTGCCAACCGTTTGATCCAATTGTTTAATATATATTAATATATATATATATATATATATATATATATATATATATATATATATATATATATAGAGAGAGAGAGAGAGAGAGAGAGAGAGAGAGAGAGAGAGAGAGAGAGAGAGTAGCGGTGAAGAGCGCGCTGCCACCTTTATATCACAAATATGGTTCCTCATCCAACTTGTAACGACGATACAATTAGCGGGCTGAATCTCGCTTTGAATCACCATGTTACCTTGAATCCAATTCAGGAAGATAAACGTTCGCTGAATAGATTCTTTTTTGGGATATATGCTTGCCATACCTGCTGCTTGAATTCCGTCGAGGAAAGGTAAACGTTCGTTTGAGAGATCCATTTTGGTGTTCCTTATGTTCAGATGGATGGTGAATTTCAGAAAAGTGTGAAATGGTTACTAGGACTGTATTGTGTTTTCATGAAAGTCGTTTTGATTCGAGGCGTCTTCGAATATCTTAACTATGTTTCCTTCAAATGCAGATTTCAAGGTTTTTATACACTAGACGCATATATCAAAAGCATTCAATGCGCGGTGAATGTATCCTGCTATAATAATGAGGCAAATAGATTGAGTAAAGGCTCTTTTTATACTGAATTTCTCAAGCTATCGCAATGATAATGAAAAGAATGATTGTGTTTGTTTTTAAAAATAAAAGAAGTAAGTTAAAAGAAAAACAGGCAAATTAAAACAAAGACGGAACAAAACAGAATTGATAAGTAAATTATAAACAACAGGAAATAAACCAAGAAGTAACTAAATAAATGAATGCAAATTCACGATCAGCTGAACAGGCAAGATCAAGATAAAAAAAAAATTGAACAGAAGAAAAAAATAATAAAGGAAAATATACAGATGAATATCTAAATAAAAAAATAATTGAATATATATATACAGTATATACATGTGTGTATGCATATATGTATATAAATAAATAAATAAATATAAATTCATGCCCAGGCAGGGCCCACAGAGTCAATTCGTACCCGTGTGAACGTGTCCTACAATATTGCTGAGTCCGTATCAGCGAGGACTTGGTCAGAATGACAGAAATTGTCTCACAGACCGCCCTTAAAGATGTAGGACTTCCAGTTTCGGCTTTTCTTCGGAGTGAGCATTACTAAATTAAGTGTCAGTTTGTTAACCAGGCGCTCGAACTTGAGAGATGTTTATTAGAATGCGATACAGTTTGGGAAGATCTCGTTTTGGTGGGTTTAACATGATCTGTAAATTTTAGCCAGAGAGAGAGAGAGAGAGAGAGAGAGAGAGAGAGAGAGAGAGAGAGAGAGAGAGAGAGAGAGAGTTGCAAGTGATTCAGCGAACTTGAGAGATAAAGTTTATTAGAATATAATGCAATACAGTTTGGGAAGATCTCGTTTTGGTGGGTTTAACATGATCTAGTCAATTTTAGCCGGAGAGAGAGAGAGAGAGAGAGAGAGAGAGAGAGAGAGAGAGAGAGAGAGAGAGAGAGAGTGATAATGCAATATATCATAAGGAAATGATTTGTAATTACAAGTAAGATTTTCCATAGCGAGAAAACGAGAGTGGAGGTTTGGTGCAATGTAACAAATTTCAGAGAGAGAGAGAGAGAGAGAGAGAGAGAGAGAGAGAGAGAGAGAGAGAAATCTAAGTTGAAAGGCTGCCTATGGAAGAGGGAAGGACACATTATTGGCAGGTATGAGTGCAAACACTCCCCGCCCCTTCTCTCTGTCTAGACTGATAACGAGAATGAAGTATGTTTTATATCATCGTTAGGACGTGTTTCTCCCACCCATCCTTATCTTCGTCTTTTTCTTTCTTTCTTTCGTGGGAAAGGTATCATTTAATGCTCAGTATACTCCACCCTGATGTAATGTCGATATATATATTATATATATATATATATATATATATATATATATATATATATATATATATATATATATGTATATATAACTCAAGTGTTGGGCCTCCATCTCTGATTCTTTTTTATTGTTCGTTTGATTGTATGATTGACAAGGCAAACATTTTCAGTGTTTGCATGACGATAAAAATTACTTTCTTTCGAAACAAGATTTCTTGTATGCTTGGAGAAAGAAGCAATACATTTCCAGTAGCAGAGAACGAAATAAGATTCATTATTTTTTTTTTACAAATATTTCAGTTATATATATATATATATATATATATATATATATATATATATATATATATATATATATATATATATATATATATGTATGTGTGTGTGTGTGTGTGTGTGTGTGTGTGTATTTTACTGTTGGGGTAACTCTCCTATAAATGTTGATATAACAAGCCGGTCCCAATACCGACTAAAATACGATTATCAAAAAATCAAGCATCACTTAATCGTGTAACGAAACATGTCGGTCTGATGTAACCGGCGATGGGTTGCAGTGAGACATCAAAGTCAACAAAGAATATTTATTATTATCGTCACTGGAATGCGTAAAAATTATCGGTCTAGTGCAACCAGCAATGTTTCAACGAGGCTCCAGAGCCAGGAGAATAAGCAAATTACTACTACAAGTTGCTGGAACATGCAACAAACCTGATCGGTCTAGTATAAGTGGCCATGGGTTATAGCGAAGCCTGAAAGCCGACAGAACAAAGAGTCATCATCAGGTAGGAATAGCGTGTGGGTATGCCTGACGCTTTGAACAAGGTCCTTCAAATCCTTCAAATATACTCAGAGTATATTTGAAGGACCTTGGCTTTGAATAACCAAATTAAGCCATATAGTCTCATAATCTCCCCTCGCTAACGAAAGCCAATCATATTGTTCTGTTACCGAAGTCATGTCGAGATGTGTGGATTATGTTTCACTGTGGCGATTAATCTAATCAGATTTAACTTTAATTAAGCCCCGGTTTTCAGGGCTAATCGGGGAAAACGTACATGGTATTGTTTTCATCTTTGACCTGACGGGGGTACAAAAATCCCAGAGAGAGAGAGAGAGAGAGAGAGAGAGAGAGAGAGAGAGAGAGAGAGAGAGAGAGAGAGAGAGAGCAGGGGCGTCATTTCAGATTTTTGATGGGTGGGGGGGCAAGGCGGTTTGGTGAGCGAAGCGAGCCTAATCACCTTTTTTTTTTTTTGAGCTGTTTTATGTGCTTTTTGAAGCATATAAAATAGATAAATAGATAGACAGATATAACTTAATGTGATGACACATTTGAATTTCGGCAGGAATAATGGAAAACCAACTGCTGTTACTTCTTGGGGCTTGGTGGAGTGAGGGGGCAAGTTAAGGCTTGGGGGGGACAAGTTAAGGCTTGGGGGCAGTTGCCCCTCCAGCCCCCTAAATGACGCCCCTGAGAGAGAGAGAGAGAGAGAGAGAGAGAGAGAGAGAGACTTTTAGAAAGTTGTAAAAAAAAAAACACGAACAAAGACAAAAGGCGACAACTTAACGAACGAAGAACACGGAACAAAGGGAGTGAGTGATAACCAGTAATGAAAAAAGGAGCAAAGTAATGATAGATATCCTCCAAAGAAAGAAAGAAAGAAAAAAAATACACAGCTACTGTAGAATCACACCGGTGATAACAGCAAATTATAGCGCGACCTGTGACACTGAAGTTCACCGTAGAGGTGGGGTCTTCTTCTTTTACATCCATAGACTTGAAGTTGGAGTGTAATGGCTTTGTTTGTTTGCGATGCGCATGCCCATTTTCTGTTAATTATCGAGTGTTTACGTGTATCTGATGTGATATATGGGTCTGGGATCAGTAAGGTTAAAAACAATTTTCGAAGGAAAACTTTCCAATTTTACAAAATGCGTTGCTACGCGAACGAACGAATTTCCTTGCGTTTTTTAGTGTCTACGTTGAATGTTTTCCATTCATATGTTCTTTAAAGAACTAATGGCAATGGGACGCTCGTCCTAGGGCTCTTTTCTATACCAGATCTGAGTGAAAAAAAGGGGAGATAAACCTACTTCCTGACAGAAAAAGGGTCACAAGAATCAAGCAAAAAAGTAGAAAGAAGAAGAGCCCAAACCTTTTACCCCTCTACCCAATTTCTTTCTTCTTCAACATTCACAGCTGACGTTTTTCCACCGAAATTGGCTATGTGGTGTCCCCTTTCAAGACCCTCGCAGAAAACAACGCTGACGGCGACGTTATCGATCAAAACCGACCGATATTTTAAAGTTGAAAGTCAAATTTGATAAGATTTTGCCGTCGACAGGACTTCCTCTGTTCTTGCTGTTGGTATAAAAGGTCAACTTGTCGTCAATTCGTCGTTCGATCTTCCGCATGATAATGTCAGTGTTGAGATGTCGCCAACTGCGAGAGGTCTTTTTAGTTAAAATTCCAATATTGATATTGTCGGAAGGGGGATGTTAATGAGTTTGTTGTAAGGTTAGGTAAGCAATGGTACACTTGCTTTCTCTCTCTCCCTCTGAGGAAAAGAGGAATAAGAGAAAGCAAGCAACAGGCGCATTAACGCCTCTTCGAAATATATACCAACAATCAAAAAGCAACTCTTGGATAAAGAAAAACGTAACATATGTTTACCAGGAATCGCATGGAATTTTCACTATCTTGACGACCATTTTTAAGAAAACGAGTGAACATGTGTGATGTATCCGAAAACTAAGACACTGCAGTGTAGTCATAATTACATCAAATTTCCTCAGATTTACTTAGCTAACTTAATTTGTTAATGTCATTAGCGCAGTTTAATAACACTTCTACATAAATTCGGTAAATTCAAATGAACACTTTTCAACCTCACCATATAATTTATATATAATCTGTCATCATAAAGAAGCAGTAACTAAATATGTCAATGTTATTCCATAAATGATATGTAAATCTGTGCAAATTCCGATTCCTATGGGCATCAATTTTTACCCCTCACAAATCTGTTTATTAAAAGTATTACCAAATACTTTCTATGAACGAAGCATGAAAGTAGTGGATTAATGACGTCAGCTGTTGATTTTGCGCACTTGATATGCTGACGAGTATATACAGAAATCATAAGACGTATATACAAAGATTAAAATTAACTAGCACTTTATTTCTTTCGATCAATTTGAAATTGGAATTGAAATCTGATTTTAATCAAATTCTGGTAACACTGAGGAAGACTGTTACATCTTGTTATGTGTTTTGATCGAGTTGTGCAATGTGAATTCTTCAGTTTTTTGTGATTTGTTTAGTGTTTGCCGTGTAGTTTGTTTTATTTCTCGAAACTGGATATATAAATAACATGAATTGACCTCTACCGTTAGATAAATAAGAAGATATGGACCCAGGATAGGAAAAAGAACGTTTCAAGTCTAATCAAGTGAGCTAACCAACAACGTACGTAAGTATAAGAAAACGTATTTTCCGTCGTTGGCAAGTTACTTAATGGGAATTTTTTTCAAAAAGTTACATAACGGGAATTTTTTTCAAAATAACTAGTTGAAAAGACAGAGTTTAGGTTAATTCAATACCATAGACAAGATGAAATCACCAGGTACCAGCCGAGCTGTTAGTACTTGCCATGGGCTTAAGCCTACAGGTTTTATTTGTAGGATGGGCAGCAGAGATTGTTAATGTTACCAGTTGTAACGTATCCCTAACCTAATCCTACGAATCCTAACCATTCTTAAGCAACTTAGCAGAGAGCCTCCCTTCACTCTGACGCTTTCCTCGTGTAGCCTTAGTTCTATTACCCACATCGTGATGAAAGTCAACCCAGGCATTGTTTTCATTATGATTTTTGTTACTGGGACACATGATTGAACAGTTTTTAGCTAAAGACCAACAGACAAAAAGATAAAAAAATAAAATGGGCAATAGGCTAATATTGTTGTCTATTGTGTATTTGGTGTCACTGCTATCGATTTTGTGCATCACTTTCTTGATATTTGTTAGGTTAACTCATGTCCAATATTTTTTCCGGTATTATTTTATAAGTTGCCAGTACACAAATGAAATTGTAGGCTAACCTACATTTTTGAAAAGAGCTCTTCATCAAATTAGGACATAAGGTAAGACAATACCGTCCCCAACCCCCTCCGTAACTAATAGGGCAAAATTTTAACCAGTAAACACCCCTAGGTTATGTGGTGTTTTATATTGGCAACTTATAAAATTTTACCATTTTATGCCATCGACATCTGTTGAACTCTTACAGAAAATGTGGATCATTCTTGGTGTGGGGTCTAACCCCTTGGCTTCCCAGCCTACTGAGGCTAACCTTACCAAGGATGCAAGTGTGAGGATGTGTCTTATCCTCAGCACAATCCTGACAGTGATAAATGACTTGTGATTCCTGTTTGGTTGTGCTCAGAAAACATTCCAATTTGCAGTGCAGCTTTAGGCCATCTACTGCCCAAGGCTTTCATCT
The DNA here is from genome assembly GCF_040412425.1 of Macrobrachium rosenbergii. Taxonomy (NCBI): domain Eukaryota; kingdom Metazoa; phylum Arthropoda; class Malacostraca; order Decapoda; family Palaemonidae; genus Macrobrachium; species Macrobrachium rosenbergii. The sequence continues at coordinate 41,410,922 of NC_089761.1, read as the reverse complement.
GGCACTTAATTAGCCAATCTGGTCATTAGCCAGTCATGTCATTAGTATCATCGTATATTCTAAAAGACAAGTTTTATTGGATTGAGCAAGGTTAGGTGATTAGCCCTGTGAGGGACATAACATATTCTTGGAAGTTTGTTATTTTACTCAAAAGTAGGTTAGGTAAGGTTACTGCAGTTAGGTTATGCTAGGGAATGTATATTGCCTTAAAATGGTAAGCACCCAACCTGTAGGGCTTCCAGTGTTTTTATTCCCTTGTTCGCCAGAGTAGTAAGTTATAATGTCACTGTACTGGAATGCATTTGATATTAGGCTCGACTTGATGTCATAGTCCTTTGTGTAATGTAGAACAGACTAAAGTTGAGTTTAATATATTGAATGATAAGATTATTGTGTATGGTGTTCTCACAGAGCGTAAATTTTATATACCTATGTTTTATGCTCAAAATGGGTTGAGTTTGGGAACCTAATTTTTTTTTTTTAGATTAGTGAGGGCTTAACGTCTTTTTGTCTCCATTCTGTTTTGCCTAATTGATTAGATTATGTGTACTGTTGTTTATGGGTGCAACACATTTAGTTCTCATGTGGAAGATGGTGGCCATATAGCCAATATTCTCAAACCACAGGCTGTGCCATAGCGTCTGTACTGTGGCATTCTGGTTTCTGGGGTTTTGTTTCTTTTGGTTATTTATTTTCTTTTTGTTGCTGTAATTCCTTGTACTGTATTTGTTTTACTTATTGTTACAGTATTCTTATTAATTAAATGCCCAGTATCATTTATTGTTCTTTGTTGTTAATTGCTGTATGTACTGTATATTCAGTTGTATTTGTTTCAAGCACCATTTGTGATCACTGTTTTCTATTTTGCACCATCCATAATTGTTCAGTGGCATTCAGTAGATAGTGATGCTCTTCTTTTTGCACAAAACAACTTTATCTGAGGCATCTTCAGTAATTTGTATGCATGTGGTATGATCAGCTTGTGCATTTCTTTGTTAGGCCTTCAGAATTTTTTTACCCAGGACAAATGTACTTATGTATGTTTTGATGTAATTGTAAACTTTCATTATTTTACATTTACTCTTCTGTTTGACAACAGTATTGAAAGTTTACCAGAGTCTGGTGTTAGTTAAAGCCTAACCTAAGGTAGGCCTCAGAACCTCCAAAGGTCCTACTGTTGACATATGACATTTTGTGTAGGCATACCCATACTGGATATTTTTCCAAAGGCTTTTTACATATACTGTACAGGTGATATTAATGCCACATACTGCACAGTACTTTATATTCACATTTATCGTAGTTTTATTTTGGACTTTTTTGCACATACGGTTATCCTGTTCATTTGAAGAAGTCCCATAGAAGTATGAGTATATTGTACACTGCAGCCACACTGAAATACTTTTGTTCCTCATTTTGTTTCATAGTAATTTACAAAATGACTGGCCATTTACAGTAGGCTAGCTCACAGACAGATTGTTATCAAATTACTCATTTTTATAACAATACTGTATTCATATTGTCATTAGATATACTGCATTTTTAATGGTGAAATGACTCTGTGTTGCAGGTGACCCAATTTATCTTGTGCACTGCAACGAAGGTAGCCTATATGTTTATGGGCTTTCTGTCAAAGATGAAACACACATCTCTTAAAAGAATCAGGTCAAATGCCTTAAGAAATGCAGAAGCCAGAGCATTGCATTTACTTAATGAACATTGTTCGAAGTAATATTTGTGAACCAAATAGTTGATGACAACCTTACTTTGGTATAGATTTGCATAATGCATCAACTTTTTCACATTATTAGGCGTAAGAAACAGACTAGTAAAGGATAAAGATAAAAAAGTTATTTTTGGTTTTAGGTCAGTCTGATAAGCTTGGTAAATATGGCTTCCCCTGAATGATGTATCTTTCATGTTCGACTTCCTTTTGCATTTCTTTGCCATTCATTCGTGCATATTTACATGAAATTGACTTTGATCAAGCTAAATCCCTTTGCATTTCTAAGAACAGAGGGAGGAATTAATAAATATATGTCCTGTTGTGAATACACATATATGTGCTTTATGTATATTGGTAAGTACAGCAATCATTAATCTCATCTAAAAGTACACAATTACTGGTGATTGTCTATCCACAAAATACCTCTGAAGGCTATTGATGGATTTATGTTAAATATAAGGGAAGGATGGGCTATAGGCTAGGTCAAAGACTGACACTTGGACTTTGATATGGACCCAGATGCAAATCCAGAATGTTTACTTTTATTTATTTACTTATTCATTTTCCTACTGATTTGTATGCAGTGAGCTTTTATGTAGGTTTTATTGGTTTAGGAGACTTCGCAAATCATATTCCCATTTAAGATGATAATGGTGTAGTGGGTTTAAGCTCTTACCTAAAGGAGGTGCCTGCTGGCAAAGATTCAAAGTTATTCTCTAGTTGCAAGTTTGTGTCCGCTTTACGAGGTAAATAATCTGTAATAACAATGCTGTTAATAATCTTAATATGATGGTATGAGAGGAGAAAGTAATAATAGTATCAGTTTACTAGTAGTAGTTGTAAGCACTTAGCTCTCTTATTGAAAATAGATTTGAGGGGGACTGAAGGTTATGGCATGCAGAATAGGCCTAGGCTATTATTAAGAGCATTGATTAGGATGGTTATGCAGAAGAGCGGTAAAGGGTAAATATAATGTAATATTCCAAGGGCTTCGGTCTGTTTTAGCTAATTCTAGTTATAACTTGTAACATATGTGTATTGATCACTTGTATTTTATGTGGTATTAATAACTTGTATCAGTGTGGTATTATTAAGAGATATTAATGTGGTTTGAATATCATTAGCTTCCAAGTTGCACTTGTCATTTTTTGTGACACCGGCTAATGGTACTAAATCAGGAACAAAATATATCATGGGTTATGAGTCAGTAGTTTCATAATTGCAGGATCAAAGCATGATGTTCTCCCAAATAATAGGTAGTCGTCTTTGCTGACGTCTATTAGCCGAAGACTCCATAAAATGAAGGGATAGTTTAAAGTTCCTGCATGAAATGACTGGTGATTGGCAAAAGGTGTTATGTTCTTCGACCATATTGTCCAAGACAGTTTTTCCAGCTGATACCAGTGGTCCAGCAGTTACAATTACGGTGCTGAGAGAGAGAGAGAGAGAGAGAGAGAGAGAGAGAGAGAGAGAGAGAGAGATTGTTATATGGAGAGCTTATACTAGTTTGTCAGTTACTACAGTGAACGCACTGCCAATCTGGAACAAAAGCAATTGAATGTTGAGAACATATAGTTTTATTTGTGTCTGTCTTTAGGAGGGCATATAGTCTGATCTTGCTTTGTCAGAAGTTTATTCACCGAGCGTCAGGTTATTGTTGGTTACAAAAACAAGACAAAAGGCATGCTTGCAGTAAATCAGAGCAGCTATATCTGGATCTTATTGCATGAATACTTTTCTGACAGGTTCTGTTAGCCAAGTGTCCTCGAGAGTACCGGTTAGGAAGATTTCCCGTTTTGGAATGTGTACGGTTTTGTTTACGTGTAAATGCACATTCGTATTTACATGCATACGTGTAAATATAAACTTTTATGTTGTAGTATATATTTGTATACACGAACACTTTTATTTGTACTTTAATTCACGTGGTCTCTGTTGGTTTTTATGAACCACACAGTTTCTTAAATTCTAGGTACCTAGCCGGTTTTATGTAGCTGGATTCTGAATGTTGACCAAAAGATAAAATATCTGATTCCTTTTGAATATTTAACCCTAACGAATGTTAGTGCATCCAGCCGAATTAGGCTAAGGTTTCACGGAGCGTAGCGAATGCTACTTATTAGCGAATGCCGCTCAATCTCACCGAATCTAGCGAATGTGCCGCTCAATCTCGTCCAATCTAGCGGTCACCTTATCTGTATAGTTGCTGGTAACAACAAAAGTAGTGCGTTGCGAGGCCTCTGAAACCAGTTTGACTCGCTCCAGTCAAACTGCATCTAATTGTATAGTGGTCGATGCCTCTTCATCGTCAAGCAAGACACAGGTATACCTACGTGTAGCACTCAGGTTATAAAAATAGCTCCGGCCCTTCATGAGACAATGGCAGGGTTCGAACGCCCACTTGTTGTGCGGTACGAACCTGGATTATCTGGGATGTTTTCATTATTTAAGGATATAGCTTTTGTTAAGAGTATTTTCCAAGATTTTACGTTTATCTTAAGATATTCTCTCGAACGTGTCTAGTAAACTGTTGGTTTGTTGAGCTAATTAGCTTTCATCATGCAAACAGCAAACTTGTGCTTCACGTTCATTTGTTTTGAATTTTAGGAGGTACCAGATTTTGGAATGAATCAGGTTACATCCGTCCACCCGTAGCCTATGCATTATTGAGATCTAATTGAACAATGTAGTTCTGTAATTGCCAGCCAGTGACGTCATTGCTTACTGAGCATTATCAAGTCGAATAATGCTTTATCGAGACGGCCAGAATCGTTTCTCGACCTCTGCACATCTACAAGCCGCACTCGATTATTGTATATTTTATAAACTTGGTTTCAGTGGAAAACATATATAACAAAATTGTTTTACTTTTAAAGTGAAGACTATTATTCTTTTATTTTTAAAGCTTAAATATTTAAAGAACACTCCAGTAACCGGCATTATAAGATAATCAAGAAAAAATATATATTCAGTCGATAAACCTCTAATATAGAAAAAAGTGAGCGTTACTGTATCTTGGCAAGGGATACAGCCTCCTGTATTGCAAAAAGGAATAGCCTTGTGAACCTAAAGTTTTTTTTTGTTTGCTTGCGTTTTATGTATGTTTCTTATTAGGAAGTAAAATAGCCGTGGTCAAGTCATCAAGGATTGAGGTAGACTTAATAAAATTGTTGACAGCATCTGTGGCAGTTATTTGGTAAAGATAATTGCTCTGACTTAGTACTAGCAAGAAAGCGCACGTATAGCTTATATACTTTCGCAGATGAATAAAATTAAATAATCATCCACTTCCGAACTCATATCAGATATAACAACTTTTTTCATGGGTGCCATTCTTAGAATAAAAAAAAAGTAAGGTAATGCTTTTTGGGACGACCAACCAATTCACTATCGAGACGCAAGGAATACAAGAAACAGAGTGGGTCTAGATCCTGTATAATTAGACCGAGAATTAGCCTAACTGTGCAAATGATATCACAGGCCAAAATTGCGCTGAGTGGTGTTCTCGGCCTAGTGCATGGACCCTGAATATCATCCAACCGTCTTTCTCAAGGAAGTGATAGTCCTTCTTGAAGTTTTGATTACTTAGATCGAGGAACACAGAAGCAGGGAAAGAAAGAAAGAAACATTCATTACAACAGCACCGTATGAGGTTGCATTGCGTCTGGCTCTCTGGGGTCATCATCAGGTGGTTGGGTCTAGGTGTCGATAGCCGTTTCGACCCCTTTTTACCCCGGCTGGTTAACACGTGATAACGATCGGCCATAAAATTTGTACCGCGTTGAGTGTTTCTTGGGTGTTTGGACAAGAATCCCTCATGCATTATTAACCGTTGTGCTTGTGCGCGCCTCTCTCTCTCTCTCTCTCTCTCTCTCTCTCTCTCTCTCTCTCTCTCTCTCTCTCTCTCTGGAAAAGCCATTGACCACAGAGAATTTATTAGCAACTGTCTCGGCCCTGAAAGTTCTTGGAATCATATTGATAGCTAATATGATGCGTTGACAACAAGTCTCATTTTCGTTGTATTCTGTGCAGAAATCACGAATTCCTACTCTAGACTCAGTAATACAAGGACTACACGTTCCAACTGATGTTTTTTCCTCATGCTCTCAACTTTTGGAATTCATTTTCTGCTTCCGTTTTCCATGACCTCTGTTTTTCTTTCATGACTTCTAACCTCTTATTCTTATGAGAGGCACGTCTATCGCGCCCTTTGTAGGTATGCCCCACCCTTCATTCCTCCGTATGGGGATAGTGCCGTCAGTGCACTCTCACTGTGCAATGCGGTCATTTACTTAAGGTTCTTTGCAGCTTCCCTTCGGTCCCAAGATGCAACTCCTTTCAGTCCCTTTTCTGTACCTCCGTTCATATTCTCTTTCTTCCATCTCTACACCCTCTCCTAGCACTTGTTTCATAGTGCAACTGCGACGTTTTCCTCCTCTTACAACTTTAAAACCTTTTTACTCTCAGTCTCCTTTCCAGCTGAGTGGCCTCATAGGTCCTAGTGCTTAGCCTCTGGCCTGAATATTATATTCTGTTCCATCCCATTCCCATCATTCCCCTTCCTCTTTCGTGCGTTTTTCGGGCATGGGCTAAATAAGGGTATTCAGTTACCATTCATAAATACTTGATATTAAAGCATTGTTGGAGTTTGACCAATCACGTGAAATTCGATTGAAAAGCTGCATTGTCATCTGCTGAACTTCTCTGATTGCTTCGTCAAAGCTATCAGATTTTTTTCTTGGATTTCTGTTGGAATTTGGAAAGCAGGAAGTTGTTTCTTGGTGATTAGCAGACTATTTTAGCTTAAGATTTTCTGATATTGTGAAGCTTATTCGTTGATGTTTCTTTGCTGTAGTAATGTTCACACATTTAGATTAAATCGGAGAGGAAAATGTGTGTGTTTTAAATCTGAATGCACTTTGGGCTAGGTAATACTTTAAAAATAGTGTTTAGATACGAACTGAAAATAAAGTAAACAGGTATGATATTAATGAGATTAAAAAAAAAAGCAGATTGTGAATTTTCAGTAGAATAATGCAAAGAGATTTATTCATTACAAAGAATTCTTGAAGAAAGAATTATCAGGCCATAAATACTCTCATACCATTTTCTTTCCATAGCTACGCTGCGTTTATACCATTTACGAATATTTCTTTATGTAGGGAAGACAGAAGCAGGGCAAGAATTCTAAAGCTTGACGGTTGAGGGAAAGAAACAAAAACCCCACACCCAGCTATTTTGCTTTGCTCTCTTTTTCGTTGGGGGCGGTCAAAGTGCGAGATGATCATGAAGAAATACCATTTTAACACTAAATGGTTATATTTATCATTAGTATTCCTTCAGGAATTTTGTTTTATATTTGTTATGAAGATCACGAAGAAAAACTCCTTTAACATAGGTTATTGTATAAATTTTAAGCATTCCTATTCCACAAACAATTATGGCATTTTTAATGAGTACTCGAATTCCATAAACAGTTATGGTATTCTTAATGAGTATTCGAATTCCATAAACAGTTATGGTATTTTTAATGGGTATTCGAATTCCACAAACAGTTATGGTATTTTTAATGAGTACACGAATTCCATAAACAGTTATAGTATTTTTAATGAGTATTCGAATTCCACAAAACGTTATGGTATTTTTAATGAGTATTCGAATTCCACAAACAGTTATGGTATTTTTAATGAGTATTCGAATTCATAAACAGTTATTGTATTTTAACAAGTATTCGAATTCCACAAACGGTCTGGTATTTTTAGTGGGTATTTCTAATCCCACAAACTATAAAAAGTTTTTTAAAGGGCGTTGCTTATTTTAAAGGTAAAATATGGTATATTAGTACTCCTTCATGCACTTTTCTGTCTTGCAAGTATTCAGGAGCCCTAGTGATTAACACCGGCCTCCATTATTGTAACACACTTACTTGCATTTGCATGCAAATATACAGGGCCATGTATGATTATTACAAGGAGGAAACGGATGCAAAGAATTAAGAGTCCGTTATACTTAGCGTAATAGCGTTTCGAGATCTTTTACGGAAAGGTTAACAGACGCGTGAATATAGGCTATGCGTCCGTCCACATAGGCTTGTAGGGTGATCTGTGGTATCTTGTGGAATGTATTTAAATTACTCTTGGTTGACTACAGTATTAAACTGTGGTAATGTGTTAACTGTGCAAGTACTGTTTAAACTTTTTCTTACAGTGTCACTAGATATGTTATTATGTCCGTATTTTCGTATAGTTCTCTCTCTCTCTCTCTCTCTCTCTCTCTCTCTCTCTCTCTCTCTCTCTCTCTCTCTCTCAGTATGTCCGTATTTTCGTATAATTCTCTCTCTCTCTCTCTCTCTCTCTCTCTCTCTCTCTCTCTCTCTCTCTCTCTCTCTCTCTCTCTCAGTATATCCGTATTTTCGTATAATTCTCTCTCTCTCTCTCTCTCTCTCTCTCTCTCTCTCTCTCTCTCTCTCTCTCTCTCTCTCTCTCTCTCAGTAAGTCCGTATTTTCGTATAATGCTCTCTCTCTCTCTCTCTCTCTCTCTCTCTCTCTCTCTCTCTCTCTCTCTCTCTCTCTCTCTCTCTCTTGTATGTCCAGTCTCTCTCTCTCAGTATGTCCAATATTCTCTCTCTCTCTCTCAGTATGTCCGTATTTTCGTATAATTCTCTCTCTCTCTCTCTCTCTCTCTCTCTCTCTCTCTCTCTCTCTCTCTCTCTCTCTCTCTCTCTCTCTTCGTGATTCCATTTGACAGTACTGTCTTACAATGTTTCGTCAGTAGTTTTTCGTGGATCTTCAATTCAGTGATCCTTAAAGTGTAAGTTGACAGAGTTGCTCCAGTTATATTCAGTTTTGTTACATTTCTGGGCTGATGTTGACATAATACATAACACATAAATACTTACGCAAACTTAGAAAATAAAACTTTATAAATACAGAACTCTGTAGGTACCAAGAGGAATGTAAAATTCACTAAGGGGAAAACGTGTCCTGTAGTTTAGGATCTCAAAACATCTTACAAAGACGGCGATTACGATGGAAAGGGTCGATAACGAAAGGAAAGGTCACCCTGGAAAGAGAAGAAGGGGGTCTGGAAAAAGGTCTGGAAGAGAGGGCATGTTGGAGGATGGGCACTTTTTCGTCCGTTTTTCTGCTTTGTGATTAGGGCAAGCGACGTCGATTGGAAAGACCCTTTTCCGATTTTTATTGCTCTTAATGTCGGACCTTTTCTCCGAGAAGTTGTCGGTTAGTTAATTGTTATGATAATGTCGGGGAGTTATTGCTGACGGGAACAGGTGAGAAATGTACTGTAGGGTAAACACCTTCCCCAAAAAAATGTTAGTAGATATATTTATATATATATATATATATATATATATATATATATATATAAATATATATATATATATATATATATATATATATATACATATTTATTATATATATAATTATATAATAAATGTATATATATATTTATATACACACACACACATATATATGTATGTACAGTATATATATATATACATATGCATGTGTGTGTGTATAACTGAATCACGAAAATATGGAACGTGATGATTAAGCCTTTATAAATAAGGACGACTGCTAAGTAAAGGGCAATAAGTCGAAAGGCCTTGCAGTCCTTCATTGTTTCTCTTTCCTTCGTGGATTTTGTCTTTATGTATATACTACATATATATATATATATATATATATATATATATATATATATATATATATATATATATATATATATATAAAATTTTTTTAGGTGACGGTGAATATCCGCCGCTTATATCATCTAAGCTAATCGTGATTGGCGGACTCGTGCTACTCAGCACCCATCAGAGGTTTGCAGTGCAAATCCATCTGCCAATCAGAAGCAAGATAAAAACCTTGAGTGATACCGGATAAGGATATTTACTGTCAGCTCCATGAAACAGACTGATACGGTATTACAGTGGTGGATGGAGTGGAAAGTTATTAGTAGCGGCACTCGGAAAGTCTTTAATTTATGCACGACGATAATGTTGTTGGCTGGAAAGTATTTTCCGAAGCTAGACCTATTCAAACCTATCGCCGGTAAAAAAGTAGCAGTAGCCTAATTGCTAAGAGAGTCTGTGCGACCATACAGCTACTCATCCCGTAGGGGGTTAGTGCTGTCAGTGCACCTCATGCGGTACACTGTAGGCATTACGTAAGGTTCTTTGCAGCGTGCTCTCGGCCCCTAGCTGCAACCCCTTTCGTTCCTTTTACTGTACCTCCTTTCATATTCTCTTTCTTTCTTCTAACTTTCCACCCTTTCCTAACAGTTGCAACTGCGAGGTTTTCCTCCTGTTACACCTTTGAAACTTTTTTACGGTCGATTTCCGTTTCAGCGATGAATGACCTCATACGTCACAGTGCTTGGCCTTTGGCCTAAATTCTATATTCAATTCATACAGCTACTCAGACTTAGAGATATATAAATTAGGTACATATTACTCATACTATTTGTAAATGAGAAATGTAAATTGTATTCAGCTGATAGCTGCAGAAAAAAAAACCAGTACTGCTATCGGGCTAAAAATGTAAATATGAATAATTTTAAAAGTAAAAAAAATCATCTAAAACAAACATAGAGGAATATAATAACTCATGTGGTGTTTAAGAACACAAGGTAGGCAAATAGTACTCTAGCAGTAGCTGGAGTAAAACAAAAAGGAAAAAAAGAAAAAATATTCAGATCGTTTCATGAGTAGGTAGGTAGTAGTAGGCGGGGCTGGCTGCCTGGGCCGGGCTGGGCCGGGCTGGGCTAGCTATTCCTTACAACACAGCCATACCGCCGCTGCAGGAACCAGCTCAGGTAGCAGCTACTAGCTAGCTAGCTAGCTGGTCAGCGGGGCGATTACTATTCTCTTCGACGACTTGATGGGCTTGCCCGCTAAGATTTGGATCAGGATCGGAAAACTTCTCATTCGGGTCAATATGCGAACGTAGGTGATCGTCGTACACGTTAAGATGTTTCAGGTGTAATGTCGAATATGGTGCTTTGGTATTTTTTCATAGTTTAAAAATTTGGTTGACTACCAGGTCTGCAATATAGTATATACAATATAATATATATATATATATATATATATATATATATATATATATATATATATATATATATATATATATATATATATATATATATATATATATATATATACAGTGTGTGTGTTTAAAGAAGGGTCCACTGTCATATACTTGATAAGCAAAACGAATTGTATTTGTAGAAATATCTACAAAACTTGTAGCTTTGTCCATCCTTCCGTGGACTTGATCAAGTCCACAAAAGGGTGGATGAAAGTTATAAGCTTTGTATATATTTTATTTTTTTTTCCAAATACAATTCGTTTTGTTAATCAAGTAAGCCTATATTACCGTGGATCCTCCTTTACATAACTGAGAAGCACGATACAGTGATTTCTCTCTCTCTCTCTCTCTCTCTCTCTCTCTCTCTCTCTCTCTCTCTCTCTCTCTATATATATATATATATATATATATATATATATATATATATATATATATATATATATATATATATATATATATATATATATATATATATATATATATATATATATATATATATATATATATATATATATATAGTGTGTGTGTGTGTGGCCTATGACTGCGTGTGATAGTTTATATTAGGGGTTGTGTGACAGTTCCCTTAATTTCCTCTTCGGTCCTCTTACCACGGTTTAATTCTCAATTTTTGTTGCAGCCTCTCCGCTGTGTAATATTTAACCGCATCCTGTGTCTTTTGTGTTGGGAGGTCCTGTCAGTTCTCATTGCTCTGTCGCTTGATTTTTCTGCGTGACATTAATATCATCGAGGATGCCCCATCTGCTGGAATAATACCCTTCCTCCGTTTTCACATCATTCCCCCCCTTTCTTCCCCCTTTTCTTTCCACCGATGAAGGCAACGCCCCCTCCCTCCTCTTCACAACATTCTTATATTCGTTGCGTCAACGCCATTCCTCTCTCTCTCTCTCTCTCTCTCTCTCTCTCTCTCTCTCTCTCTCTCTCTCTCTCTCTCTCTCTCTCATCATGGCCTTTTTTCACTTGCGACCGGTATTTGTGGCGTGGTCTTCGAATGCAAAATATTGGGTAGAGTTATGGCTGGTGGTATGTAAGACGATGGTGGTTGCAGCTTGCATTCTTAGCAGACACTAACAGGTTTTTGGTGTTCTTCTCTCTCTCTCTCTCTCTCTCTCTCTCTCTCTCTCTCTCTCTCTCTCTCTCTCTCTCTCCTAGGATGCCTCGTCACAATATTTTCGTTATTGTATTGTTAGAGGTTTTAATGCTCTATCCATTGTACCCTATGTTGCGTCTTCTTGACAATTAACTTCATTGTTTTCTGTGATAACTCTCTTCTGTGGTCTTTATTCGTCTTTGGCAATCTAATTGCCTGCAGGTGTATCGTACCTTCGTATGCATTTTCGCTTTTTTATCAACTGAAGGCCTAAGAATGACTACTGTATACATTCAAAAACTAGTTTGAAAAGCCAATCTACTTAGTATATTTTTAATAGTATACAAGTTGCAATCGCGCCAGGGAGATAAATTGTAGATCGAATTGTAATCTAAGTGTTGATTTTTAAGGGTTTATAATATATAAATATGCATATAAACTTGTTTTATTCTGTTCTCTCTCTCTCTCTCTTTCTGTATATATAATATATACACATATATATAGACAGATAGAGAGATGGATAGAGAGAATAGATAGATATTAATTACATTTTTCCCTGGTTCATCGTTGCGAACGGCAGCTGTTGCTCTCTGCCAGTCCCAGGTCCCGTTCGTATAGCATAGCCAACCAGCAAGCCAGTATAGCCACAGTAGCCGCGGCAGGGCCATTCACAACCATCCGAGAGACCCAGGGCATCGCAGGGTAGTTCCTAACCTCACGTTGAACCTGTCCGCATGCCCCCAAGCTCCAGCGACGAACCGACCCCGGTACAGCTGAGGAAAAGGCTACTGTATCTTTTTTTTTTTTTTTTTTTTTTTTTTGCGGGTACCCCAGGTTGGTGTTTTGCCGTGCGAGCGGTTTGGGTGACGAGCGTCTGTATTTTTCAAGGGAATGGTTTTATGGATGTGTTATTATTATTATTATTATTATTATTATTATTATTATTATTATTATTATTATTATTATTATTACAAGAATCTTGTGGGTCTCTCTTTCCATCTTCAGAAGAAAACTGAAAGAAGTTTTTGTTTGGTTCATTATTATTATTATTATTATTATTATTATTATTATTATTATTATTATTATTATTATTATTATTATTATTATTATTATTATTATTATTATTATTATTATTATTATTCAGAATATGCAAGCATTCATATGGAACGAAGTTAAACAACTGTCGCATTGTAAAGTAAGCGTCCACTGTACAGTTCCTGCATATGTATAAAAAATTGAGCGATTATTTAGATAAGGTAATTTTCAGTCCCACTGTGTATGTATCTGTCCATATTACTCTGGGTGTTATTTACTTTTGAATTTTTTTCAATAAAAGTGTGTAGTTTTTCCTACAGCCATCATTTTCAGTTAAATCAATAGTTCATTTGTGTTTGCACTGTTTACCTTGTAGATCTTAATTGCATACACTTCGAAGTCATTTTTTGTTCATCTTCTAAGCAGGGACGAGGCTTTGCAGTACTTCCGAAATTCTGAGATTTGGGCCACTCCGAAAGGCTCATTGCCATGTCATGAGTTCTGCTAAGTATGAAGGAATCTTCTCTCTGCATATTGACTTTTATTCAAAGCTGGTATATCTATTATACGTACACCGTAATTTATTCAGTTCAGTCGCCCATATTTCTCGATGACTTTATAGACTTTAACTTTAGTAGGTTATTAAAGTTTTAGACCCTTCGAGTATGGGTGTCAGAATATATGTTGCTTTTTTGTCTGGTGTTAATCATAAAATTTAAGACTTGACAAAAACGTTAATGTCAGAATATTTGTGAACATTTGTACGTGAATCAGCATATGCAATTTTTGGCTTGAGAATAGAAGTGCTATTTATATGAAATTATAATTTAGCTTCCATGGTTTCTCAGTTAGCAGTGGGTTTGGTTTTTAAACATTTTAGAGGAACAGGGCAGTTCGTAGAAATTCTGGCGGAGAAAGTAATTTTGGCATCGCCGCTTTCCAAAAATAAAAGGCGGATGATAGTAATAAAAAAAATGTTCCAATCTGATCATTCATTTGAACTTGAAAACATTTCCGCTACAGATGAATAAGAAACGACAAGGAGTGTACAGAGCTGATGACGATGATGATGATGCATAGTCAAAATATTCGCATTTTAACAATGGTCAGCATGACGTGGTATCTTGTACAGCATTACGTTGTATATATCCAGTGGCCTTGGATGATTCACTTTTCTTGAGAAAGAGAGAGAGAGAGAGAGAGAGAGAGAGAGAGAGAGAGAGAGAGAGAGAGAGAGAGATGGTAACCCTGACTAGTGTATCATCCTACAAAATGTTGAAACATTCAAGATACCAGTCTGTCATGTAACGATTGGAAATGCAGTTTTGACTTCAAAAGAAATAAAGTTCAGAAAAACCATAAGGTACAATTGACATAAAAAAAATGTCTCCACCTCATGAATCGAGTAAGAGAAGGTAGGAGGAACTTCCCAAAATAATGTGAAGTATTATTGTAAGTGATTCGAAAGCAAAATTGTCAAGTGTTGTCCCCGTAGGGGGTTAGTGCCGTCAGTGCACCACATGCGGTGCACTGTAAGTATTACTTAAGGTTCTTTGCAGCGTCCCTGTGGCCCCTAGATGCAACCCCTTTCATTCCTTTTACTTACCTCCATTCATATTCTCTGTCTACCATCTTACTTTCTACCCCCTTCTAACAATTGATTCACAGTGAGACTGCGAGGTTTTCCTCCTGTTACACCTTTCAAACCTTTTACTGTCAGTTGCCGTTTTAGCGCAGAATGACCTCATAAGTCCCAGCGCTTGTCCTCTGGCCTAAATTGCATATTCTCTTCTGTTCTGTAAAGTGTTGTGTTATCCCCGAAACGATTGGCATAAGATAAAGGAGGGGAAAATGGGATGATAAAAAAACTAAATATAGGCTTAAACTTCGTGGGGACCCCAAAGTGGCTAAAAAGTTGGATCTCTGAGCTCTTGAGGACCGTGGTGTTTGTGTTAGTAACGCCTGTAGTATAGATACAGCAACATATAATAAGAGATTACACTTGATTTTCAAAAAGGCATGTGGAACAGGAGAGGTAGGCACACTTAAGTTCACACGAAGAATGAATTGAATTATAAGTGAATGGATTATGGAAGGTAGATCTTGTGTGTTTCGTTCTTAGGCTCGTTTAATAATTAGTTTTTTTTTTTTTTTAAGTGGGGTTAATAGCTCGTTTGTCTTTATTTTCCTAGACTCGTACACGTACTGACAATTAAGAAATAACAAGTGTCGGAAAAGTACTACCAGAAGTATTTCTTATGGATGACCGGTAAGCGCCATTTATCGAAGTTTGCAGACGATATAATCATTAGCTCTACATTTGGGGGAAAAAAAATTTTTCTCTCAAAATAGAGTTACTGAAAAGTTCTTCTTCTCGCACATTGGGTTCTTTTTACGCACCCTTGCTCATGGTTGCTCTGACCTAATTTTGAAAAACTCCACAACGTTGGATTGAAAACTAGTTTAATATATGTGGATTTTGACAACGTGTCCCTTATCTTGAAATGTTAGATTTATGTCGGTTCTGATTGATTTCTGCCCCCTTAGTAATAATAATTTCGATCCTAGCCAAATTTCGAAATTCGGTCCTAGCCAAACTTGATCTAACCTAACTTAGGCTAACTTAGAGGTCCAAATAGTTTGGGGCTGACTACACTTATTTCCGGAAGATTATGCATTTCATGCTGTCTATTCAAGAGCTTCCAGTGTTGAAAATCTTCATAACGTTTCAGAGAGATGGGAAGAGTTTCATGACCAATATATGTAAGGTTAAGGGTTCAGGTATATAAAGCTTTTCAAAGTAGATCATTGAATGTGATCCTTAATTTCATTAAGGCTTCTAGGGCAACTAGTAAATAAACTTTTTTTTTTACTCCTTGTCACATTGGCCAGTACGCTGTTAAACTTATCTCAAAAATTTCTAGTCTTGTTCTCACCCACGCCATATTTTTGCACTTACACCCTTTTCATTTTGTGCATTTTCTCATCTATTTTACACTTTTATTGTTTTTGGCAGTTTTCTATTTTAACAAAGCATTTTGTTTTGGCAGCTTTCTCTTTTCACAAAGGAGCATTTTGTTTTGGCAGCTTTCTCTTTTCACAAAGGAGAATTTTGTCTTGACAGTTTTCTCTTTTCACAAAGGAGCATTTTGTATGATCACTCTTGACAAGTAGGAATGGGCGCTCATCACTCACAGTAATCAGAATAATTCGATTCTAATGAGATATTAAAACACCTTTTCATCAGGACTATCATATGGTAGAAAGAATAACACTGCATCGTTTAGTGATGCCACAGTCATCAAAGGGTTTTAAAAAATACATCCTGTGAGTTTTATAGTGTTCAGCCTTTTCTTAATTAGTATTTTCATCTCGTATGTAGAGATTTATCAAATACTCGTTCCCGAATCTCAGTAACTGGATATTTTTCAAGATCTTATGAGAGAGCCTCCTGGGTTGTTGGCAGTATCGAGTAACAAGTCATTAAAATAAGACCCGAATGAGTTCTAAAAGATACACTTGTGCCAAAGTATTAATGTTGGAAATCTTGTATATACATTATCAACCTCCCCTGTAGGGGGGGGGGGCGGAAGTGCCGTCGGTGCATCTCATTCGGTACACTGTAGGCATTACTTAAGGTTCTTTGCAGCGTGCCTTCGACCTCTAGCTGCAACCCCTTTCGTTCCTTTTACTGTATCTCCTTTCATATTCTCTTTCTTCCATCTTACTTTCCACCTCCTGTTACGTCTTTCAAACCTTTTACTGTCAATTTCCGTTTCAGTGCTGAATGATCTCATAGGTCCCAATGCTTGGCTTTTGGCCTAAATTCTATATTCAACTCAACTCATTACCAACCTCTGAAGATGAAATATCATTTTTAGATTTTCTACTTATAGTTTACCGTTCGTGTTAGACGTGCTTTATACGTTAATATTACATGAAAATTAAAGATAAACTCAAATCTTTTTGTTTTGCATTAATGAGGAAAGTAAATTTTCTGTAAATCATAGGCATGGCTTCCATTTCGTACCTTCATCTTCACGGACTAATCGTTTTATAGGGCTGTGACCCGAAATGGAGAGGAGAGTTACCAGTAACCTTCCATAAATAGGTTCCACGGGTCTAAATGTAGTAGCCACACCCTGTGGAGGCGATACCCTTCCCGTCCGGAGGCTGTTGAACGCGTCCTCCAAGTGGTTTATGGTTCCCCGGGCTAATGTCTCGCTCTTAGCCCTTCCTGTGTCTAATGGCTTCGTTCCTTGTCTCGTACCCTAAACCTTTCTCTGGCAGGCATCTGTGGATCGGGTTCCTGTAAGTGCCCTTTCTAAGGCTGACGGAGGGTTACCTTGATGCTCGTATCTACCTCAGGCCTAAAGGAAACGAGGACGGGTGGAGAAACCAAAATGTGGGCGATAAAATGGGCAACCGAGCGTCCTGTTGTAGCCCAGGCCCGATTGAGACAGGGGGAAGAAATGGCAGAGGAAATAGATTGGCTTCATATTCTGCAGGAAGGCTATCTTTGTATCAATACATTTATATATATTTATACATACATATATATATATATATATATATATATATATATATATATATATATATGTATATATATATCTCTCTTAATGCTCGTGTATGTTTGTGTGTATATATATATATATATATATATATATATATATATATATATATATATAATATATATATATACATACATACATACATACATACACATACATACACATACACGGTACACACACACATACACACACATGAGCATTAAGGAGTGAAATATTTGTTGTGGGCTTTTCCATTATATGAATTTTTAGAGGCCTATGCTCTTCTTATTTAGATTTAAACACACCAGATATTCATATACATGCATCTTTACCGTTATTTAACTGAATTGCTCACATTATACGCTTACTTTTTTTTTTTACCTCAAATACCTCGGGTGGTACCATACGAACAGATACCTGAATACCCAACTTTCCCCCCAAAAAAATCTTTTCCTTCCATGACCTTTCGGTTGTGGGGTGAAAGGTCACATGGAGGTTCTCTCTGATTGTTACATTGCGAAGTGGAAATGTGAGACCAGGTGAGAGATTGCAGGTTTTGCAAGCATAAGTTGACGAAAAAACACGGACAGGTTAATAGCTGTTGAGGTGTAACTAAGTCGAGGAGCGAGAATTTACCATTCGGGCGAAGCCCGGGAACCATCATCTGGGTTTATTGCTCTAAGAAAGAATATATTTCAGTTATATATATATATATATATATATATATATATATATATATATATATATATATATATATATACATATATATATATATATTATATGTGTGTGTGTGTATGTACAGTATATATATATATATATATATGTATATATATATATATATATATATATATATATATATATTATATGTGTGCAGTAACTCATGCTTGTATGTATATATATACAGTATATATATATATATATATATATATATATATATATATATATATATATATATAAAATATTGTATATATATATATATATATATATATATATATATATATATATATATATATATATATATATATATATATATATATATATATACATATATATATATTATTTGTTTACTTAGATACATACACTTATTTGTCTGTGTGCAATGTATGGTACGGGTGATGTGTAAGATTTTCGCTTAGGGAATTCATCCTGTAATCAATCGTGGATGTGACTGATATTATCTTAACATTTGCAGCCGCCCCACAAATTTTTGTAGGTATTATAAATGTAATTATAACAAAAAACATTTTTATAGAAAAATTAAAAAACAAAGCAAAAACACATTCCACACCGTTTAACATACTTGTAAACAACATTCGTAACCTGAGACCGTTAAATCCACAAAACATTTTCATTAGAAAGCAATGATGTTAAAACCACTGAATATCTATCTCATCAAGTAATGATGATGATGTTTACAGTACACGGAGCACTGAATCAAATAAAGAGAAAGAAGAGGAAAACGATTCGGGGAAACCGGTTTGTCAGATTAGCATGAACTGATGCGAAGAATTTTTATTATTTGAACTCTATTCTCTTACTACCACTGTTACTACTAATACTACCGCGCTGCTATTACCGACGACGGTGGTTCTCCGCGCAAGTTTTTATCGCTGTTTATCTTGATAATGAGCGACAATGGCGGTGCAGTCCGTTTTTATTAATTAGGCCGAGATCTTCTGTTGAAATTGCACTTTTAAATTTCTTCATTTTTTTTCTTAGTGTTTATCTTTTACTGACGAAGAGAATGTTGTTTGTACAAATTGGAATGACTGTTAGTTTCACCAGTGCCGAGACGGTCGTATCTGATTCCATGTATTGTGGGCCCAGTGTAGTGCTCAGTAAGTCTCTCTCTCTCTCTCTCTCTCTCTCTCTCTCTCTCTCTCTCTCTCTCTCTCTCTCTCTCTCTCTCAACAACAGACTTTTGGTTTAGGACTACAATCATGTACATTATCTAAACGGAAGGGCCTCGACGAGGTAATCCTAACCTCTCCGTGGTAAAACCATTCGTAAGGTGTACTCTCTCTCTCTCTCTCTCTCTCTCTCTCTCTCTCTCTCTCTCAATAGCTCTTCGTTGGGTGAGTCTCTGCGGACTCTCTCGGAGTTCTCTCTGGCCTCTGATAAATAAATAAATATATTATATAAATAAATAAATATATATAAATAAATAAATAAATATATATATAGGTCCCGTTATATATACATGGTTCTTATGCCACGTAAAATAAGTCTATATATAGGATAGCTATTATATATCAGTGGTATATAAAATAATATATATATAATAATGTGTGTGTATTTTATACATAAATAAATAAATGTAATATATATATATATATATATATATATATATATATATATATATATATATATATATATATATATATATATATATATATATATATATATATATATATATATGTTTATATATTATATATAATATATAATATATATGTGCATACACATACATACATACAAACAAATACTTGCATAAATACAACAGCAACTTTGTCCACGTCACATATAGAACACTCATACGACTTCCCAGTGGGCTAATCTGATCATATGAATATTCCGGTTCTGGATAGTGCGCGTCTGAAAAAACGTTCTGCTTTAAGGTTTGAAGATGGGCATCCCATGCAACCAGCATCACAGGGTACTATCTGTCACAGATGACTTTGATGATACTCTCTGTCCCGCCGGATATGCATCTCGAGTTACACTCTGAAGCAGCAACATCCTTGGGGTACTCCTTGTTTTTTTTTTTTTTTTTTTTTTTTTTTTTTTGTCTTCCTGTGAGGTGAAGCTGGGGATGGGGGTAGTGCCGCCAGTGCACCTCACGCGGTGCACTGTGGGCATTAGTTAAGGGTCTTGCAGCGTCCCTCGGCCCCTGAATGCAACCTCTTTCATTCCTTTTACTGTACCTCCGTTCATATTCTCATTCTTCCATGTGACTTTCCACCCTCTCTAACAATTGTTTCATAGTGCAACTGCGAGGTTTTTCTCCTATTACGCCTTTCAGACCTCCTGACTGTCAATTTCCCTTTCAGCGCTGAATGACCTCATAGGTCCCAGCGCCTGGCCTTTGGCCTAAACTTTATATTCTATTCTGTGAGGTGAAGCGGAGGATGAGGGTAGGGAATTGAAGAGGCAGGCTAAGGCGAGGAAGAAATGGAAGAATGAATAACTGCCATTGTATTTAAACTGTGAGTAGGCTCTATTAGGTGAAGATCAGGAGAAAGAAAATCAGAAAAGTATTTGATTTTTTATATCTGTGATCATGACAGGCGTAGATGCGGAAATGTTGAAGAAGTGTTGATCAGTTGACATAACAGACGAGCACGAGGAAAAAGTACAAGAACAAAGAAATGGGAGAATGTTGCTAGTCTCTTCACACGGCAGGTGGAGATGGAAGAAAACTTGAACAAAGACGCAAATTATGATGTGATCTGCGCACATGACAGGTGATGAAGAAATAAAAGAATTCCTATGCTGGGTGGACATGGCAAGATTTATAAGGAAGAAATAGAATATAAAGTGTTGAATGAGTAAACACGGCAGGTGAAGATGTGGAAGAACTATGAAAACGGTTATTTTTTAAATAGAAATTTGTATAGTATAAGATGGGTTAGGATTGGACAAAAGAGAGAGAGAAAAAACATTTATATAGATCTTTGGACGTGGCAGAAGGTTAATTTAGCAACAGAACAGATAAGAAACGAATGACTCGATCATCTGCGGACATGGCAAGCGGAAGCCCTGGAAGAAACAGAAGGACCCGAACACGGACCAAGAATTTTTGGCGGGTGAGAGAGAGAGAGAGAGAGAGAGAGAGAGAGAGAGAGAGAGAGAGAGAGAGAGAGAGAGAGAGAGGCGGTTAGTTTTTGCAGCACCTGGAAGAGAAGGAAGAAGCATCTTTTTAAGGGCAACTCCATTATTACCTTGTAGACACTGAGGCGCTTCTTCATCCGGTCACTTGCGGCCTTTGGGCTATATCAGCCCCCAGTCCCCCTTCCCCCCAAGCACCACCAACCCCTGGGGCACGCTCCCTCTTCCTGCCGTCGAGTCATTGTTCATTAGACCTGTCAGAGGACTTGGGCATATTTCCAGTATTGTAGGATTCCAGAGATATTTCCAGAATTCCGGAGAAATATATATTTTTAGTGTTTCAGGGTTTTATGTATATATATATATGTTTTATATATATATATATATATATATATATATATATATATATATATATATATATATATATATATATATATATATATATATATATTTCTGTTAAATATATATCAAATACATGACTATGAAATATTTTCTGTTAAAACAGAATTCCATCAAATATATCAAGGAGCCCATAAAATCAGGCAAAATGAGGAAATTAACAGCTACATTTCAGAGATCAAACTGTCTCTCTCCTCAGGCAAATAGTGCCTGAGGGAGAGACAGTTTTATATCTCTGAAATATAGCATGTTTATATGCACAATTTATATACATTTTTATATGTTTATATATATATTTGATATACATGTTTATATGCATATATTTATATACATATATATGTATGTTTATATATATACAGTATATACAGTATATATATATATTAATTATATCATTTAAGACATTTCAATTTTTTTTTTGAGGTGATGGAGCTATTTCTGTTCTTTAACGATTCCCGAGGTATTCGTAGTATTTTAGAATTTCGGAGATATTTCCAGTAATTTTTTTTTCCATCCATAATGATTGTGGAATCCATTCTACCCGCGGTTCAGTTTTTACATTCTCCGGCGTCTGCTTTATTAATAGATACATCTCGCTTGTAGTCTCCAGTGTCTGTTTGCTGATGTGAATGTCTGTTAGTTCATCTGTCTGTTGCAGTTATCTTGAAGTTATGGGTTGAATTTATTGAGATGAATTTATTAAGATGTTATGTGTGGACGGTCTGTAGAGTCAGAGTTGTTTTAATTTTTAGATGGTGATGGTGATGGTGATGATTATGAGATGATTATTATTATTACTATCATTATTATTATCATTACTACTCTTCTGTGAAGTTAGATGCTATATAGGTAGTTTTTTTTTTTAGCGTACATAGGTGGTAGAATGGTAGTACAGTGTAGGTTAAAGATTATTTTTAACGGTGAGTAAATAACCAAGCCGTAAGGACAAGACCCTGTTGCATGAACTCATATAGGATATATATATATATATATATATATATATATATATATATATATATATATATATTTTATCTATTTATTTATTATATACGCACATATATAGGCTATGTATATTTATATAAATATATATATATGTATATAGGCTACGTGTGTGTGTATGTATGTATGTTTGTATGTATGTAATCTTGTTACATTGGCTGCCAAAAGGAGTAGGCTACAGGAGATGAATTTCAGTTGATATTCATTTTATATTCTTTGTATCAGTCAGTTTTTTACCATTATGTGATATGCAGTGATTAAATAAAAAAAGTTGAATGGCACGATAGGCTAGGATAGTATATGAGATGAGTAAGATATCGTAGGGATATTCGATAATGGTTATGAAGTGTTTTAGGACAGTTGAAGGTTGAAGATAAATTTATCTCTTGTAGATATTCCTTAAAAGAAAAGCGATCATAAGATTTAGTTTTCTGAACAGTAGAAATTAAGGATATCGCTTTTTTTTTTTTTGGTCAAAATTCGCAATATATTTGAAGTTCAATTATACAATCATACAATCAAGAACAGTGTCTCCACGGAAAAATTCATGTGACCCGTTGACAGATCCAGTAACGCAGCCTTACGAAAGCTTAAGTATAATGAACTTTGTCATCTACCTTTGGTATTTGATACACATCAATCCATTAGCTTTGTAAGTATTATGAGATGGATGGCTTCCTTTATATCATGACGCGTGATTGTAGTGTATGGCTTTTGTTTTGTAATGTACTGATTTTTGTTTTATAGTCTACTGACTTTTGTTTTGTAGTCTAGTCCACTGACGTGCACACGCAAAGACTTGATCCTGATTGTATGGCGGTAGTTATTACTCGGATCTTGAATAACTTTTATCGAATCTGAGTTTTATACATAAAATTCAGTACAATTGAATATTTAGTTAATTATTACAGGTTTCTTTAATAACTTTTCATTGAATTCATACAATCATACAGACACTTGAATATTTAAGTTTGGCGACTGTCAGCGCGGAACAGTTTATCTTAAACTATCGCGACCATTGTTTATATTTATACTTTTTCAGATGGACGTTCGGCATTAGTCGAAACATAAGAGTGTGAAGAATATAGTAAATGAAATGAGATCTGATTTTTTTCAACATTAATCAGTGTTTCGACCCTTCCAGTGATGTTTCTGTTTTGAAGAAGTTACCGAAGTATTTTGAGGTATGTAAAGACACTGAGAATGAAATTGTTAATCTAAATTTGTTTTAGTAAGAGTCATGTGTATGACTGGAGGGAGATAAATTTTTACCCAAGAATAGGAAAATTCGTGAACAAAAGTTAGGTTTGCGCAAGCGGGATGTTCATTTTTAATTTATAGTCAAATATCTGAAAAATTCCTGTTAAGGTTATGCTTGTGTGTGTGTGTGTGTGAGAGAGAGAGAGAGAGAGAGAGAGAGAGAGAGAGAGAGAGAGAGAGAGAGAGAGAGAGAGAGAGAGAGCGCATATTATATTCAAGAATCAGCGTAATTCTGTCTTTAAACATAACACATTTTCCAAGATCAGAATCAAGTAAAATTACCAAAAACTGAGAATCAACGCACCCCAAACCGGTCCCACGCACCGATAAATTGACTGATTGATTCCAGCAAACTGTCGTCGCAACTGTGGTCCTCAACGGGCCAGGAATGGATCATAATGAGATCCTAAAACAAGCTGTCCCGTAGGGGGTTAGTGCCGTCAGTGCACCTCATGCGTTACTCTGTAGGCATTACTTAAGGTTCTCTGCAGCGTCCTTCTGGCCTCTAGCTGCAACCCCTTTCATTCCTTTTACTGTACCTCCTTTCATACTCCCTTTCTTCCATCTTACTTTCCACTCTCTGCTAACAATAGATTCATAGTGAAACTGCCAGGTTTTCCTCCTGTTACACCTTTCAGACCTTTTACTGTCGATTTCCGTTTCAGCGCTGAATGACCTCATAGGTCCCAGCGCTTGGCTTTTGTCCTAAATTCTCTATTCTGTTCTATCCTTAAATAAGCAGAGTAAGAGTAATCAAGTACAATCGCCGTGGAATACGCAGGATGCGTTCAGCCAGTCGGGTTTTACTCATTTTTATCTCCCCTCAAAAAAAAAAAAAAAAAAAAAAAAAAAAAAAGGTAGCTATTATGATGTAGTTCCATGTGTCCATTGGTGGCTTCCGCGTTCAGGCGTACAGTTGGATTCACCCTCCGCAGGATTATAGTTACGAACGCTTCGGTAATCTTATTACTGTGTAGATATAACGTACGAAAACTTCGTTTGCGTTTATATGATCGCTGTTAGTTCTGAAAAGCTTTAAATGATACAACTTTATTTCTTCAGAGGGCGAGAAAAAAAAAAAACAACGAAATAAACAAGTTTAAACGAATTAATGGTCTTGTCACTTGTCGAATAGGTTTGGTTTGAATAGCTTTTTTTTTATATATGCACATCAACCGTTGCTAATTCGACTCATCGAGCATTTTATTATTCGACAGCAGATACCGAATGAGCTGCGGTTGTCTTCGTACAGCCGTTCAGTCTCTCTCTCTCTCTCTCTCTCTCTCTCTCTCCTACCTGCGTACCTGGTGGCGGGGTTAATAATTGGGGTGACTGAGGTTTCTGGGTTACCTGCCACACGCATAAAAAAGGAAAACATTCCCCTACAGGAGAATGCTGGCAGGAGCGTCTTCGTCTAGACATTCCACAGAGTAGATGGGCGCCCTAAAGTGGCGTGGTCCTTTGAAAGCCTCTTCTGAAACCCCAGTTTCCCTTTACGAAACTTAATGTACTTACTTTTAGGGCCCAATTACGTATTATGATTTAAAATCTAAAACTGCCCTCCACTCCAGAAACCAGGTTTACATATAGAAAAACCTTCTTTAACTGAGAAGCCCCATTTTCTTTTTGGAAATTCCATAGTCCTCCTTCGAAAACTCCATTTATCTCATATAAAAACCTTACTTAACTGGGAGCCCTATTTTCTTTTTGGAAATTCCATATTCCTCCTTCGAAAACCCCATTTACCCCATATAAAAACCTTATTTAACTGAGAAGCCCTATTTTCTTTTTGTAAATTCCACATTCCTTCTTCGAAAACTTCATTTACCTCATATAAAAACCTAACTCAATTGAGGAGCCTTATTTTCTTTTCAAAAACTCCATTTTTCTCCTGCGAAAACTCCATTTACCTCTCCGGAATATTGCCCTGCATTCCACCAGGTGGAAAACGAGCCTTTCAACAACTTCGGCAGGTAAAAACTTTACGAACGCGAGATTCCTTTCTCTTGACACGTAGGGTATACTACAGCCTTCTTACGCGTCTTTGTTGCGTCACTTCTTTTTAAAATCATAGTGGAGCCCGTTGTGTGGGTCTCTTGAAGGCATTGCCTGTGTAGTGGCGGTTAAGGCGTATGGTAAATAACCTGAATATTACGCGTTGCGCCAGATCAGAGCGGCTTAGAGATGCCCTGGTGCTCTTTTTCGAAGGGTCTCTAGCCTGGATCAGAGTAAGGTGTGCGTTGCCAGTCTATTTAGAGATATTCATTTTGGTAACTTCTTGATTCTTGGTAACCATACAGTCATACAGTTAATTCTGTGGCGTTTACAAATACTGTAATTTCTTATCCGTTGGATTGCAAGTGAAATGTGCTTATGATATTTATAATAAGTTAGTTATTCTCCACTATTAGTAATTTTCTTATTGTTTGACATTGGCATTCAAGGAAAGTCTTTGTTAAGGTTATATTACGGTATCATTTTTTATCCAGAATTTTTCCTGTTCAGTTATATTTCATGTCGATTACACACAAGGAATGCTTACACACACACGTATATATATATATATATATATATATATATATATATATATATATATATATATATATATATATATAATCTTTTTTTTCACCTTATGACCCGTTTCTTTTTACATTCGAATTCGTTTCGACGTGATTTATTGTTAGTTAGGACCTTTCAAAAGTTTGTACACAGTTTTCAAGTTACTTTCCTCACTTCGTTAATTCGTGTTTACTTATCAGCCAAATTTTGCTCTTGTATCTCTGCCTCTGCGGCCACTTCTGAATAATACACTGGGCGCATCGGTACTTCTTTTTATTTAGGACCACTGTTAACATAAGGTAAAACTAGTACCGTGTGGAAATGATTTTGCTGCCAAGTTAAAAGTAAAATTACGAATGATTTTGCACCACGATAAAATTAACACCTTGTAAAGGCTTCTGCGCACCAACATAAAGGTATAACGCCACAAAACAGTTTTGCCCACCCTAAATAGAAGTAGGCTAATATGAAAGCGATATTGCAAGAAGATGAGATTAACACTAATGGAAAAGATGGTGCACAGAGGATGCACACAGGAATCAAAATACTACTTCTGAGACAATTTGGCATCTAGATGAAAGTAACACACTGATATAAAACTTAACACTTTGGTCATTATTTCGTCCCCAAACGAAAGCACCAGCACAGCAGTGATCCAGGACCTACCTTTCCTCCCCATTGGGAGATTTGGCGAGTTTGATGGCGAATATGAACTGGGCCGCGCATATGAGGAGACAGCTGAGGTCAAGGGAGAGCGTGAGGGCCGCGAGGGCGAGGGTGACCTCCTGCACGCTGTCCGCATCGGGCTCGAGGGGCGTGAGCTCCACCAGGAAGGTGAGGGCCAGGAGGGCGAGCAGCAGGGAGATGAGGCACAGCAGGCCCAGGGACGTGAGGGCGCCCCTGGTGCCCGTCGAGCGGGTGAGGGTGATGAATCGCGGGAGGAGGCCCGCCGACCGCTTGCTTGCTTTGGAGATGTCCAGCACGGGCTGTATGGGCGACAGGTGCGAGATATGGGACAGGTCTGTGAGGTGGGAGTGGTCGCGGGACTGGTCCAGGAGACCCGTGGTGCGGGTGACCGTGGTCGTGCCCGGGCTGACCGAGCCGCTGTTCCCGCCAACCGAGTGCTTGGAGGAGGAGAGCGAGCTCATGTTGAGCGCTGGGTGATGGCGGCCTCCCGCCGCGCCGTTCACCTTGACACTGAGGGTGGTAGGCGGGGTGGTCGGGTGATGGTGATGGTGGTGGAGGTGGTGGTGGTTGAGGTTGTTGGAGTGGTGGGGGTGGTGGTTGTTGCCAGAAGAAGAGGAGGAGGAGCCTGTGTTGCTGGTGTTGGCTGCAGCGGCGGCGGCGGCGGCGGAGGAGGAGGAGGAGGGGCTGTTGGGGTGGTGGTGGTGGTGGTGGTGATGGAGGTGGGGGAGGGTGGCTGTGGAGGGTATATGGGCTGAGGTGCCCAGTCCCCCAACCAGGGAGCTCCTTCCATCGAGGGTATTGTCAGTGCCATGGGCGTTTGGGATTCCTCCTCCACCTCCCCCTCCCCCGCCTCCTCCTCCTCCACCTCCCCCTCCTCCTCCTCCGGCACTAGCAGCAGCGGCAGCCTGTCTTCCAGCCACAGTGAGCATGTGTTTGAGCATAGAACCGTCCCTAGGGCCTGGGGGCATTAGAGGCGGGGGCGTAGGCGCTGGCGAGGGTTTGGGCACTGTTTCACCATACCGTGGGCGCCGCCCTCGCCTCGGACGGCGGGGTGGCAGCTTGATGGGCGGTGCCTCAAAACAAGACCACTCCCCTTGTCATTCTTCGCGGGGTCGGAGGGGGAACGCCTGCGGTCTTACTCCTGCAATGGAAAGAAAAAGAAAAAAGTTAAGCATTAGAAAAATAAGGTCAGGACATTTCACAACGGAAGTTAATACGAGGGGCTATTAAGGTCTCTGAATGCCCCAAAGGTCAAGGGATTTTAGCTTATCCCAAATATGAAAACAAATTACATTTGAGTATTGAATGATATCCCAGAGACTACTTTTGAATTTTGCCCCTTCACTCTACTTATTAGTTTGACCCATTTATTTGACCATATCTCAGCAACTTCATGAACAAAATGTGCCTTTTTTTTAGCCTGACTCTTTTATTTGACCTCATTTCAAAGAAAAATTACGATTTAGTCCCTCCTCCACTTCTCAACTGTACCCCTTTATTTGACCTTTTACTTCTTCTCAACTGTACCCCTTTATTTGACCTTTTACTTCTTCTCAACTGTACCCCTTTATTTGACCTTTTACTTCTTCTCAACTGTACCCCTTTATTTGACCCTTTAATTCTTCTCAACTGTACCCCTTTATTTGACCTTTTACTTCTTCTCAACTGTACCCCTTTATTTGACCCTTTAATTCTTCTCAACTGTACCCCTTTATTTGACCTTTTACTTCTTCTCAACTGTACCCTTTATTTGACCTTTTACTTCTTCTCAACTGTACCCTTTATTTGACCTTTTAATTCTTCTCAACTGTACCCCTTTATTTGACCTTTTAATTCTTCTCAACTGTACCCCTTTATTTGACCTTTTCACATCTTAACTAAGCATTCTTTCTGTTCTTCCCATTTTTCTTGTCTTGGTTCGGTTTATTCCTTTCCAAAAGGATTATTTTGATAATTTATAAGGCTTCAGGCTTAGAACATACACGGGCTTCATATGTAAGTGTATCTTGAGCTTATTCAAATAGGATATGTCTTCCGCCTGTTGTAACGGTACACTTTATAGAGGGGACAGTCAGCTTGTGTTTATAATTGTAGTAGTATTTTAGAACTTGCATGCATAAGATTTTGGGCAAGGGCGAAGGTTCAGTATCAGCCAAAGACATTAAAGGTTCCTACTAGTATAGAGAACCATATTCTGTATGATCTAATTGTTTAGTGTAAAATTGGTACCTCATGCGAATATAATAAAGTTGCAGTTTTTTCACTCATGAATGAAGTTTACGTGTTCCCGTCACGTATTTGTTACGGGAAGAATCTTACTTTTTTTTACGCTCCAGTTTATCGATTGCGAATTACAGCATTTTTTGGCTTGTCACCTCTGCAAACTGTCACAGGCACAAAATATATACAAAATACACACACGCAAACACTCATGTGTTCAATTCTACACACACGATGTGATTATCTTTGTTCTCCATTTCTGGGTTAATCCTTTTTCTGTTTTCTCACTTCATATTTAAGGGCATATTATTTTGTGGATGCTTGCTTTGTTACCTCCTGTTAGCCTTTTTTCAAGTAAATGTTAGCATATTTGTGTAGGCCTAATAGTGAGAAGGCCTACAAAGTTCGCAAACTTCCGCCGAGGCAGTGCCACTCCAAGCCTCAAAAGGTCCCATCTCCGAAGTAAAGTTCCTAACTCTTTTCAGAGTGTAAGCATTCGTTGCCAGTCACGACGCCCCCATGGGTAAAATTTTCCCAAGATTTTATAAATAACTTTTTGCATATCAGACAGACAAACAAACGGCAAAAGTCATAATAACCTTTCTATAACTGTTTTTGTCCTTGGATTAAGAATGTAATAGAATGCAAAAATCATAATAACTTTTCCATAACTGTTTTTGTCTTTGGATTAAGAATGTGATAGAACGCAGGACCTGTTTTTGTAGTTATTAAAGGTACAGGTGTTTATCCATAATGAGGGGAAAAAAGTGAATACCTTTGTGAAATTTAAGAAACCAGTGTCGAAGAAGTGAAGCACTGCAAACAGCAGTGAGTCACAGTGACCTCGGAACCCATGGGGTTAACTCTGTAAAGTCCGAAAAATATTCGACTGTTATATGAAGCCTGAAGACTGTTCTTTCAGTAGATTTCATTCTCATTTTGTTTGTGTGTGTGTGTGTGTGTGTGTGTGTGTGTGTGTGTGTGTATGTGAGAGAGAGAGAGAGAGAGAGAGAGAGAGAGAGAGAGAGAGAGAGAGACTATTTATAGTATCGATCTTATCGCGTTTAATCCGAGAGGAAGTATGGCTTCCAAAGGATTCTAGCCTCCTGGTCTTATTCGTAACCCAAGTCCGCGAAAGGGGGCTTGTGCCTATCAAATTTAAAGGAGTAACTATAATTCAGGATTAGTGTCAAGAAGCAGCTGAGTTCGGGGCCAAGGTTCAGGCCGAGTCGAGATCGAATGTTCAAACAGAATGATAAAACAGACGAGAAAAGGAGTCGTCAGTCTTAGATTGAAAAGCATGACGCTGCTTTGAGGAGGTTCACTACAGAAATATTAGTTGTTGGGGTAGTTCAACTTTCTTGCCCTCGAGTAACCCCTGCGGTAATCGGGGACCCCCCTTGGTTAACAAGGTACACCCCGAATTAGCTAAATGAATTCAAATCCCCCCCCCCTGCCTCTGGGAGTTCATGTGACATTGCTTATATGTTAGTTTTAGAGGAAGACCAATTGACTGTGACATGACACTACAATTTTGGTTGGTGTTTACTCTGGAATCAGTTGGTCTGCAGTTTAGAAATGAAGAAAAAGTTGGAATTAAGGTGCCACTGGAACAGTTCTCTAATAACATTGTGGATTATGATTATAACTCAAGTAGTAGTTAGTGTTGAATAATACTTGGTTGAATTGTAATGCACAATATTGTCATCAAACAGCTGATTTATATTTTGACGGGGATCAACAATGTTGATATATTGTCGCTTATGAAAGTGTTGAAGGTAATTCTTTGATAACTTTTTTTTTCTTTAACTCGGTTAAAATTATATTTGCAAGATATTGACCACAAGGTATGTTCCACTTTAATGGTATTTCCATAATAATAATAATATAATAATAGTAATAATATGAGATATTGAAGTGTGTTATCTCTTCTTCTAAAGGCATACATGATTTGATTTGCAATTAAATAGTTTTCATATCAGATTGAGTTATATAATTTTCATGTTTCATTACACTGATCTTCACTTTAGGTTACACAGGTTTTTATTTATATTGCATACTCATTATATATACATACATCCATACATACATATATATATATATATATATATATATATATATATATATATATATATATATATATATATATATATATAATATGCAGATATGTATAGAATTCATGTGCATTCAAGCATAGATATATATGCATGTACATTTATATAGACATATAATTTATATGCCAGTTATTTTTATAATGGTTTCCATCGATTACTGCATTTTATGTTACCCAAAATAAATTTGTACTTTCAATCTTTTCAGCTTTGATTACCGGAATGACCAAAGTTCAAAAGTGCAATAAAAGTGCATTTGCAGATTAGGAATACCCGGTTCTAATTGTCCTCATTAGGGCGCATAAATGTATTTTCAATTTGGTTTCTTGGGTGGAGTTTAAAAACAACCAGTAATTATTCAAGTTTTTATCAGTTTATTCTTGAGAATTTTCGGGCTTATCATTACTGCTCTTAATTAGTAAAAGTCTCTCTCTCTCTCTCTCTCTCTCTCTCTCTCTCTCTCTCTCTCTCTCTCTCTCTCTCTCTCTCTCTCTAATATATATATATATATATATATATATATATATATATATATATATATATATATATATATATATATACATATATATATATATATATATATATATATATATATATATATATATATATATATATATATATATATATATATATATATATATATATATATATATATAGATATATAGATATATATATATATATATATATATATATATATATATATATATATATATATATATATATATATATATATATATGTATATATATATATATATGTATATATATATATATATATATATATATATATATATATATATATATATATATATATATATATATATATATATATATATATATATATATATATATATATATACTATATATATATATACTGTATATACACATACATACATACATACATACATACATACACACACGCACACACACACACACAATATGTAAATGGGCATTGCGGTCTTATGAGAAATTACATCCTACATCCAGGTCAAGAAGACCAATGGATCTTAAACAAATGTTCGTAAACTGATCAATATCTGCTTGTAATTCCTTCCTACTTTAACACTTGTTTGTTAAAGTAGGAAGGAATTACTAGTAGAGATTGATCAGTTTAGGAATATTTATTTAAGAGCCATTGGTCCTCTTGACCTGGATGCAAGATGTAATCTGTCGATGAGTGTGTGGAAATTATATATGTTTTTATTATGCCTGGGTAGAGTATGGAAC
Organism: Macrobrachium rosenbergii; assembly: GCF_040412425.1. Taxonomy (NCBI): domain Eukaryota; kingdom Metazoa; phylum Arthropoda; class Malacostraca; order Decapoda; family Palaemonidae; genus Macrobrachium; species Macrobrachium rosenbergii. Next base: position 41,378,112 of record NC_089761.1, on the reverse strand, counting down.
CCACACACACTTTTATTTTGACTGGGTAGTATTGAACCATACATATTTTTGTTATGCCTGGATAGTGTGTGTGAAAACCATACACAAACTTTATTTATGCCTGGGTAGTATGAAACCATACATACTTTTGTTATGCCTGGATATTGTGAAAACCATACACAAACTTTATTTATGCCTGGGGAGTATGGAACCATACGTATGTTTATTATGCCTGGATAGTGTAAGGAAACCATACACAAACTTTTATTATGCCTGGTTAGTATGGAACCATACTTATGTTTATTATGCCTGGATAGTGTATGAAAACAATACACAAATTCTGATTATGCCTAGGTAGCATGGAACCATACATATTTTTATTATGCCAGGATAGTGTGTGAAAACCATACACAAACTTTAATAATGCGTTGGTAGTAAGGAACTATACACATGTTCATTATGCTTGGAGAATGTGTGTAAACCATACACAAACTTTATTTATACCGTAGTAGTGTGGAACCATACACGTTTATTATGCCTGGATAGTGTATGGAAACCATACACAAACTTTTATTATGTATGGTAGTATGGAACCATACATGTTTTTGTTATACCAGGATAGTGTATGGAAACCAAGGCTGTGTAGTGTGAAACCATACACAGGTTTATTGTGCATGGATGAGCGAAGTTAAGTATTTCTTAGTTTAACCAGACCACTGAGCTGATTAACAGCTCTCCTAGGGCTGGCCCGAAGGATTAGATTTATTTGACGTGGCTAAGAACCAATTGGTTACCTAGCAACGGGACCAACAGCTTATTGTGGAATCCGAACCACATTATAGCGAGAAATGAATTTCTATCACCAGAAATAAATTCCTCTTATTCCTCATTGGCCGGTCGGGGATTCGTACTCGCGGCCAGCAGACTGCTAGCTGAGAACGGAACCCACTCCCCTAACGAGGAAGTTGGATGTGTGAAAAACACACATTTTTATTATCCTTAGATAATCTTCGGAAACCATATAAAATTTACTGCGCATGGATACTGGAAACAGCGAGGTGTGCTCTTTTGAACACACAAAAAATCCTATCACGTTGAGGCCTCCACCCTTGTTCGTGTCTATCCTTCCATCTTGGAAGGATAATTCTCATCCACTTGTCTCTCATCTTCCGTCTGTCCCAACTCACCTCCAACCCTGAGGAGAATCCTCTCGCCCTGTCTGCCACACAACATTTCCCAGAATGCAACTCACCCCTTGTCCATTTCCGACGGCTCATTTGCATGCACTGACGCAGCCCAGATCGGCATGCAAACGCACGCGAACAGCGGCGAGAGAGAGAGAGAGAGAGAGAGAGAGAGAGAGAGAGAGAGGATGTTGGATATCCTAAGGGCTTAGGATACCTACCAATTTCTTGTCCTTTTCCCTAATCGTATTCTTTGGATGTTATGCGCTTACTAGCGTTCATCTAATACTCATTGATCTTTAATTCTAATTCTAAACTTTAATATTGTTATGAAAGGATCAGAATACCATATGAACCGCAGCGCGTGGGCTATCCATCACATCATGGCGTCTGTGACGGTGAATAGTCTACGGGTAATAAACTTACATCTAGGCTGTCGTCCTCTTACTTCAGGCCCCTACTAAATTAAGTATGCAGAATAAAGGTACCTTTGGTCTGAGCTTCGTGATGACACGTAACGTCGTCCGCGTCGGAACTTACCGTCTTGACAAACGCATATTCGGCTCGCTAATCATATGCTGTTTTTGACATGGAAACGCAAGCACGCGTCGCTTGCAATGCTGATTTGTTTATTAGTATATAAGATACGTATATGTTTGAGGACACATTCTTTGATTCTTATCATGTGCATATTTATGTTAGGATATTGGGATTTTCAGGTTCTGTGAAGGGGCTGGGAATTGGTAATCCTTCATCTGGTTGCCTTTGCAAATGCATATGATGCGACGGTGCTGTCTATACCTGTCGTCCTTTGAAACGCGATATCTCTGTCCTTTCTTCAAAATGCAGTAACGTCTTAGAATAAAATGATTCCAGTTCTGTTGATGGTATCAATTCCTACCTCTTGTGTGATAAGTTTGTTCGTAGGAATAATACATAGCTTTCGATAAATTGATTTGACTGTATGATATGCAAGGTTAAAAATTTTTTTTTGATGAATGCTTAAACATATGATATTCACATAATATGTATTTACGTGCGCGTGTCATGCTTTTCCATGACTGCCCACTCCTCTTTTGGAATCTGTTTATTGGAGGAAAAAATGCGTAAATCAACAGATAATGATCGGTTAATTAGTGGAAATTGTATACCAACGTCTTGGTGGAAAAACTTTTGTCTACCAAAAATAATTACTAGTTTTATAGAAATATTTGTATGGAAACAGATTATTAACCCGTTATTGATGAAAAAACTGTAAGTTATCTGATTATTAACACATTATTAACCGAAAAATATGCTGACACAAATAATTACTAGTTATCTATAAAAGTCTGTGTATGCAAACTAATTATTAACCCCTAAATGTGAAAAAAGTGTGAAACAGCATTAGATTATTAACCGCTTATAGAGGAAAAATGTTTGTGTACGAGTATGCCAACAGATGATCAACGGAGAAGTGTACACTAACAGATCATTAGCTAGTCTCATTCATGAAAAAAAAACTTTGCAAACAAACAGACTGTTGTGCAACTCCATTCTTCGATACCGTCACGCTATGTCACGCTTTTTTTTTCCCCTCACTAAATAACCGGAACTCGAGGATGGAGTTGAAGCGAACGCCACCAGAGCGTGAAGAGTGGAGATCTTTTCTGATATCCCGAAAGTGTGCGATTGTTCGCGTCCATTCAAACATTTGGGAGTGAATGGTATCATTATTGTTATTGTTCCTGTTTAAAAGGAAAGTCTACATTGGTTTGCTGACCAAATTGATTCAGATTTCAACAGTAGTTTGGAGAGCTTTTTCCGTTTCCCTGATTCATTTATATTATTGTTCTTACTCTAGAATAAAGTAGGCATTGGTTTGTTGTTCATATTTATTCAGATTTTAACAGGCGTTCAGAGAGCTTTTTCAACTGACCTAATCCATGTATAATGGAAAATGAGCAATTTCTCTCGAGTTACCAGCAAAACTGTTGCCTTAATGCATTTTGTTAATGAAAACATTATGGATTTCATTTATTATCATTATGAAAATATACATAATTATTATTATGAAAACATACCTCATTTTTATTATGAAAATATACATTTGAAATTAACCAGCAAGTTGTTAAATTGATTAACAGACTTCCAAAGATTAGGATTGCAGGAACTGAAAAGAGGAAAACAAGAAAAAAAGAATAGTAAAATGCATTTAAAAATAGATGAATAGGATAAAGCCAAGTTACAGGTGGCCTTTGTTGTATACACAAAGGAACTGACTGGTTGATTTCAATAAACCTGTCCAATAACTGAAAGTAATTGTCTCCGGGTGAACGGAAAACAAGTCTCCCATCCGTTTGATTGATCTGAGGCTTCAAGCTTCGCTTAAGCTCCAAGGTTTTATTCAATTACGTTAAGTTAATAAAAGACGTGAGTAAATTCAACATCATGAGTTATATGGGTCTTTTAATAGTTATTGTCCCCTGGAGGGGGTTAGTGCCGCCAGTGCACCTCATGCGGTGCACTGTAGGCATTACTTAAGCTTCTTTGCAGTGTGCCTTCGGCCCCTAGCTGCAACCCCTTTCGTTCCTTTTACTGTACCTCCTTTCATATTCTCTTTCTTCCATCTGACTTTCCACCCTCTCCTAACAGTTGATTCATAGTGCAACTGCGAGGTTTTCCTTCTGTTACACCTTTCAAACCTTTCTACTTTCAATTTCCCTCTCAGCGCTGAATGACCTCATAGGTCCTAGTGCTTGGCCTTTGGCCTAAAATCTGTATTCACCTCAACTCAGTAGTTATTGTCTTCTAATTGGATGTAACCCGCAAAGGGATATGTCGCGTTTAAGATAATCATTTGATATTGCTAATCAGATGATAATCACATTAATATCACGTTAACCAGATTCACTTCAAATTGAGGATTTTTACTTCTTTATCGCTCACAAAGCTAATTAAATCTGAATGTTTTATTCAGATGGAGGTTATATGATATGAAGCAAGTTTTAAATTTTCTAGAAAGGATAACTACCCTCCGAACTGATGCTTAAATAATTTTCACAGCCTATGATTGACATCCCACTGCGTTGCCTTGCATCTTTATCAGTCAGTTTGTTTGCGATTTGCAGCCGCTCTCGTGGTCAACTATACTATGTTCAACTGCTCGTGTATGCATTTGGCTTTTAATAACTCTTAACAAAAGGTTTTATTAAGAATATGTCGAATTTGGATGATGAGGTTAGCCATAAGTCATTGATTGTGCTTGATATGACACGAACTTTTTTCGTAGAATATAGATATCCTGTGTGACCTTATGATTCCATTGAGAATGTGCTACAGGTTAGCTTCATTTGCATAAATGTTGTGTGATGCAGTTCTTCTTGAAGCGTTGTAAATCTTCTTAATCTGTAAGAAGTCTTGCAAATAAAACTGGACTGATCAGTCAGTCTTGTCAGGTGACCTTTGCAGTCGCTTGTCCTTTGGCTGGGTATTCGTAACAGTGTTTACTGTACGTCGTTTTGCTATCCCCAACGACAATGTAATCCGTAGGGGGGTAGTGGCATCAGTGCACCTCACGCAATGCACTGTAGGCATTACTTGAGGTTCTTCACAGCGTCCGCTCGGTCCATTGCTGCAACTCCTTTCATTCCTTTAACTGTAGATCCGTTCATATTCTCTCTCGTCCATCTTACTTTTCACCATCTAACAATAGTTGCTTAGAGCAATTGCGAGGTTTTCCTCCAGTTATGCCTTTGAAATCTTTCTACTCTCTCAGTGCTGAATGACCTAGTAGGTCCCAGCGCTTAGCCATCGGCATCAGCTTTATATTCCATTCCAGCATAAGGATTCGCTGTTTTATTAAAACCAGAAAAACGAAATGCAGTAGATCTGTTGGTAATAAGCGTCAAGGTCTGAACAATATAAAAATTGTCCCAACTTCCACTCGTTACGTTTTGCTGCTTCCTGCTCCTGTTAACTGCCAGTTTCAGCTTCATCCTAACATTTTCTCCGGTAGAGATTGATATTCTGATACTGCTTTTAGAAGTTAATTTTTTTTTATTATAGGTTTGTTGGTCTTTGATGGGAATTTTATCAGCGAGGGAATCCTAGAGGAGGTGGCTTATGTGCGAATGGAGACGATGCTTGGTTTCCTTTATTTCTTGTGCCAGAAATTCATTTCTCGTTATACTGTGGTTCGGATTCCAAAGCTGTAGATCCGTTGCTAGGCCACGTAAAATAGATCTAATCCGTCGGGCCAATGGAAAGCTGTTAATCAGCTCAGTGGTCTAGTTAAACTATGGTACACTTTTCCCTTTGTGACAAAGGTCTTGCTTGACCTACTATTTAAGGGACAGTTGGTTTTCATATGAAGAAGGAGTTTTTAGCTTATATTATTGAGGTTATGACGGATAATCATGAGGGCTGGGATGGAATTCCTTAACTTATAGTTACTCATATTTAAACTGTTTACATTTTTTAGTTTTCTGTAAAACTATTGTGCCGGCTTTGTCTGTCCGTCCGCACTTTTACTGTCCGCCCTCAGATCTTAAAAACTACAGAGGCTAGAGGGCTGCAAATTGGTATGTTGATTATCTACCCTCCAGTCATCAAACATACCAAATTGCAGCCCTCTAGCCTCAGTACTTTTGATTCTATTCAAGGTTAAAGTTAGCCATACCCTCTGGCAACGATATAGGACAGGCCACCACCGGAACTTTGTTAAATTTTCATGGGTCGCGGCTCATACAGCACTATACCAAGGCTACCGAAAGATAGATCTATTTTCGGTGGCCTTGGTTATACGCTGTACAGAAAACTCGATTGCGCCGAACGAACTTCGGTGCATTTTGTACTCGTTTTACCAAGGTATTAATTTATAACATTGGTTGTTTGTCTTATAGGAATCAGAATGTCTTCATGTTTTAGGAGGAGTTTAATGGCACAAGTATCTCTCATTCATTGTATCTCTTTTAGGAGAGCAAAAAATTTGTAAGTCTTTGTGTATTAAGTGCAGGTGGCTTAAGTATTCGAGTCTCCGTGTATCACAGTGCTTCTCATCATCCGCCTCTCTTGAATGCGGGGGAAAAAAAGGTCCATTAAACTCAGGTCTTCATGTATTTTAGAATTAAAATCGTATCTCTTATCTGTCGTTTCTCTCTTTGGGAGTGTTTTGGTAGCGCCATTATTTGCTCGAT
>NC_089761.1:41346772-41366772 GCF_040412425.1 Macrobrachium rosenbergii | reverse complement strand
CGTAGCCTCAGTGGTTTTTAAGATCTGAGGGCGTATAAAAAAAGGGCGGACGGAGAGACAAAGCCATCTCAGTAGTTTTCTTTTACAGAAAACTAAAAACCTCTTTACATATTAAGGCCATGTGGGATATTGCAGAAGAACTCCACAAGCAATGCCAATTAACCATGTTTCTAGATGGCAATGAGTGCAAAGTGCAGGAGCACCCTGGCCTGTCCTTCTCGGCTTTTTTTTTTTTTTTTTTTTTTTTTTTTTTGTGGATGTTGAAAGGCAATTGATGTGTGAGAACGGAATCTTGAAAGTGAAGCTTCAAGCGAAGTCCGTTGACTAGCCTACATCCGGGCCTTAGGGGTCATTATCCATGTGTTTGCTCTCTCTCTCTCTCTCTCTCTCTCTCTCTCTCTCTCTCTCTCTCTCTCTCTCTCTCTCTCTCTCTCAAATGGAGGATACACACACACACACACTCACATATATAAATTTTATATATATATATATATATATATATATATATATATATATATATATATATATATATATATAGTTTCAAGAATGATTAAATGCTATATGTACCGTTATTATTATTATTATTATTATTATTATTATTATTATTATTATTATTATATTATTATTATTATTATTGCTGTTGTTGTTGTTGTGTTGCTGTTGTTCTCATCTTACCAGTGATAAAGTAATAATCAAGTCCAGACCAGAGGCATTTGACAATGAACTGATTACCAGCGGATATAAATATGATGAAAGGATGTATCATGACGTGATGCTCATGTCAACCCTTTGTTCAGTATGCACGGTAGTACACTTTCATTGAGATTCATGGCCATTTTATGTCGGGGAAACAATCGCTGATTTATGACTCGTGAAGTATATGATGCTCCCTATGAGAATGAGAGAGAAACACACACACACACACACACACACATATATATAATATATATATATATATATATATATATATATATATATATATATATATATATATATATATATATATATATATATATATATATATATATATATATATATACATATACATGATATAAATATAAAAACAAATGTTAGTGCAGGCGCAGATGTCAAGATATATTATTTGCTTTAAAACTGACAAGAAAGAAATCTGTCCATGACATTGATAGAACAGTTTCACAAATCCTTATTAAGAAAACGGTGCAAACATTAATATGGAATAAAAATACAAGGCCTAACTTTCAAAACATATTTCTGAATTATAATGATAAACAGAGCAAAAGCAATTGCATGAATAACACGTAAATGGAGATGATTAACAAGCTGACTCAGTGCATAAATAACCAACAATAGAATTCAGAATGAGTGAGTCAGTAGGAATCATTCGATGTGAAACAGTTTGTAGGAAATACTGCAATTTTTATTATTAAGGAAACTAATCCGGGCCCCATTTAGTAAAATTTTAATTACTGTACCAGAGGAGTTCATACTATTCCGTAAGTATTGATGAGGTATGGTGACTCAATAGTCTTCGTTTGGATCACTTTTGTTAATGCATTGAAATCTCTCACATGTACAGTTTTTGCCTCTCTCTCTCTCTCTCTCTCTCTCTCTCTCTCTCTCTCTCTCTCTCTCTCTCACTCTCACACACACACACACACACACACACACACACACACACACACACACACACACACACACACACACACACACCAGCTCCTTTACTACTGAAGTGAGAAATTACTTAGCAGGAAATAATGCAAATTTCGTGGGACATATTTTTCTGATAAGGAAAACAGCTTCTCAAGGGATTAAAATTTTCTTAAAAAATACAACCAGAAGTCAAGTTCAGCGATCTTTTATGCACAATGTAAATACCCATTCCATCTCCTCATTTCTCCTCCGCCCTTGAGTATTCGCAGAAAACGAGACTTTCTCACATTCATAAATCCAGGCCGGACGGAATGATGGGCGCTGAACAAACACTAACAATATAATCTCCTCAGTGAATGACGGAGCTGATGATAGTCTTCATCTTCAGAAACGGGTCCGTATGCCTACAGTCCCATGTCTGCGTCCGCCCATGTGACGCCCAGGGACCCGCTTAAGTGGGCATGAATATAGGTCGTCTTAACAAACGATTCTTTTGGGCATTTTGCGAGTTACGTAAGTCGGGTCACGGTACGGTTGGATTTGGGTTGTTACCGAGCTGGTGGGTAGGTTGCGTGTTGCGCTACGTCGTCATGGCTCCTGTCGTATTAGTGATGAGCTATTCCCATGCATACTCATTATTATTATTATTATTATTATTATTATTATTATTATTATTATTATTATTATTATTATTATTATTATTATTTCCTTTAAATGGGATAGCATGTGAAATAGATGAAGAACTTTCCTCTTTAACTGCTGAATCAAGAATGAACTTCAACTCTTATTATTATTATTATTATTATTATTATTATTATTATTATTATTATTTCCTTTAAACAGGTTAGCATGTGAAATAGATAAAGAACTTTCCTCTTTAACTGCTGAATCAAGAATGAACTTCAACTCATTATTATTATTATTATTATTATTATTATTATTATTATTATTATTATTATTATTATTATTATTATTATTTCCTTTAAATGGGTTAGCATGTGAAATAGATAAAGAACTTTCCTCTTTAACTGCTGAATCAAGAATGAACTTCACCTCATTATTATTATTATTATTATTATTATTATTATTATTATTATTATTATTATTATTATTATTATCTCCTTTAAATGGGATAGCATGTGAGATAGATAAAGAACTTTCCTCTTTAACTGCTGAATCAAGAATGAACTTCAACTTATTATTATTATTATTATTATTATTATTATTATTATTATTATTATTATTATTATTATTATTATTATTATCTCCTTTAAATGGGATAGCATGTGAAATAGATAAAGAACTTTCCTCTTTAACTGCTGAATCAAGAATGAACTTCAACTCATTATTATTATTATTATTATTATTATTATTATTATTATTATTATTATTATTATTATTATTATCCCGTATCCTTAATAACGTTGCTGCTGTTGCGCCTCATAGCACAACCCGAATTCCAGTATTGGCCTCTTCGACCCTTTCTTTTTTTATTTATTGATTGTTTTGGGTAAGTGCTTGCATGGGGCGTGTTTTTCAAAGCAGCAAGGTTCTTGCCATCTGGGTTTACATATTACGAAAGTAAGCTATTTTTTTTTCCTGATATTTGTTTTTATTCACACAGTAGCAACTCTGGTATGTGAAAGCGCCGTGCATGTCAGGTTAGTGCAGTTTAGGTTTCTCCAAAGTAATAATAATAATAATAATAATAATAATAATAATAATAATAATAATAATAATAATTTAATAAACATGCACCATGCTTCACATAATCAATCCTTTACCACCTTGTCCGTTTTTCCGACGTTATTATGTCTTCATATGAGAAGGAAAAGGCCTGATCATCTTGTCATTTATTTCTTTTTTACCCCCTGTTGTTGCCTTAGTGTTTTTGTTATAGAGGTTCTATATGGCAGAAGGAAATATTCATTCATTCATTTATTTTCGGTCTTGAGTGTTCAAGTAGGATCAGGTATACTACCTGTATACTTTTTAAAATGACATACTAATTTACTAATGTAAGCATTTACCCAATACAGTCAATAAATAAATAAAAAAAAAACGTTTGAAGAGGCCAGTACTGGAACTTGGGTTGTTCTATAAAGCGCAATAGTAGCAACGCTAATAATAATAATAATAATAATAATAATAATAATAATAATAATAATAACTACTCGAGGCCAATGATCAAATTTTCTAGGCCAGTGATTAAATTTTCCAACGAACTGGACGTCAGACGGCATATTAGTCCATGCCTCTGGATTTCTTTCCGGTTCCCTTGGCTCAGTGCAGCTTGCCCGGATGTTTTAGAAGGACTTTGCAAGCAAGATTTTCTTTGAGTAGAAACGTTGCGGCTGGATACCGTTACCAGTCAGTTTTCGGTCTTTCTTTTCTGCCGGCTCATTTTTCCTCCTCGTCCGTATTCCGCTTTATTTCTTCGTCTTTTTCCTTCTCGTTTACTTTAACTTTCTGTGATCATTTTCTCTTATGCTGTACAGCGCGTCAAGCCATTCAGTCCTATGACTTGCCACTTGCGGTGTTTTATACTTCCTCACAATCTTGATTGATTGATATCTGTGGACTGGCGTTATCGTGATTATGGCCACAGTCGCTGGAAAGATTTTTTTTTTTTTATAAATATGAACTAAAAAAAAAGAATATGGATGACAATTTTCATGAAACAATCATTGAAAAGATACGTGCCTTACAAATATTTCCCTATTTTACATCCGTAAAATTGTATGTAAAACTTGGTAAATTTTGGCAAATGTCGATAATAATGTGTGCTTGCAGGCTTTGAAATTCCCATCTTGATTCTGTTTTCTCTGACCTAAAACCATTCTTCCGTTCTTTCGTTTTTTTTTTTATTATTGTTAACGGACCTGGGCAAGAAAATGGCATCAGGTTGCCTGTCCTATTGGCCTTCCCAGTTTAAAAGAAAAAAGTTGAAGAAAAAGATTACGTCAAGGAAATAGAGATATAATAAATAAATATAAGTGAAAGCTTAACACAAGACTTAGTGTAAATGATCTCGGCATGATCATGTTGCAGGCTTCGGCGCTTGTGGTTACCGCAGAAAAAATCCTTTTTGTGCGAATGACTTGATGTTTACTGTTTGCCTTTCGTGTTTTGTTATTAATAGATGTATTATTATTCTTTACATTCTTGCTGTACTTGCTGCTGATTGTTATTAATAATATTAAATAAAAAAAATCCATACTTGGTATGATTATAACAATATTGATGAGGAAAGTTTTCACCAACTTAATCAGTTCACTCCTTTAGGGACTTTACTCATTTTGCAATAATGGTGAATTTATTATTATTATTATTATTATTATTATTATTATTATTATTATTATTATTATTATTATTATTATTATTATTATTATTATTATTATTATTATTATTCACAGTATGCTTCTTTACCTTGTACTGGCCTCCAGAAACAGAACTAGTTACCTGTTCTTAGAACCGAGAGCACCTTCGGTTATCCGAACAAAATTGATGGCATTTATTGCATTGCTCGGGTGCACAAGGCGTTTTTATTTTTTTCTTTATACTCCGGGACTAGTGTGTGTGAATGTGTGTGTGTTTTTCTTTTGAGATTTTAAGCCTCCATGGAAGAGATATGCGCCTGGCGTTTTCAAAATGTATTTTGAAGTTTTGTTAAAGAAAGAAAGCAAGGAGTTAAAAAAGCACGGTTGTTTTGTGAAGATTGTAAACATTATTGACGTTAGTATTACAATTTATCGTTATAGAAATGATGTACTATTCAGTTCGGTGGACATTGACCCATTTCTTTGAGTCTAATTGCCAGAAGGACACGCAAGTCCTTTTAGGTTAAGTTGGTTAGGTTATGTTAGGTTAGGTTAATGGTACACCGGTCTACGAATGCAGTACACTAAATGCTAGAATTACATTTGAATAATATGTTGTTTCTTTTCTTCATCTTCACGGCAAAATAAACTGGGTATTAGTAATACAAGATGTATAAAAATGAATTTACTCACTAAGTGTTTAATTAGAAATTGAAATTCAGATGCCTTGAGGATGCCCGTAGCATCCAAGATGAAATATTCAACAAGAATTTACAGTAAGACAGTATATTTTAAGAGATGTCATTCCATCTTGATAATCATCATAATCCTCAAGATTAATTTTCAAGACCTTTCGTTTAGTTTCCAAGAATAGTTTTGTGGGTTTCAAATAGTTTCGCTTAGTTAGAACGAATATTCTCCATTCTTATATTTTCAAAAAGCTTCGTTTGTTTTCCAGCGAAGTCACCACATTATTATTATTATTGTCAAATAGTTTCGTCCGGTTTCTACGAACAGCAGTCATCTCGCTGCCATCCCGACAACAGGTAATGATAGTTGCCGAGATGCGGTGTGACCACTGTTATCTGGAATAGATCAGTAGTGTTTCGGGGAACCCTGGGATGTTTTGCTATTTATGCAGCGAAAGGAATTTCCGACGCCCCATTCCCGGGGTACGCATGCGCCTTGACCTTTGTAATATTATTTTTTTTTTCCCCAGACTGGTTTTCACCCTCGGTACACTTCCTTGATGCATTGAATTTATTTATTTGATTCTGTCTTTATTGAATTATGCGGTCGTTCTGTTTTGTTGAAGCTTGATGTGGAAGTTAACGGCTTTTCAGGCTTCCGCATAAAAAATTTTTTTTATGGTATGAACAAAAAAAAAAGAACAATAATAATAATAATGCAAAAAAGATCATGAGAAGTGTTAGGTAATTTTATTCTCGTGGCAGAATCGGAGATAATAGATAAGAAAATATTTCCTCAAAGCTCAAGAAGTACAGTTGAATATAAGCAGATGATGCAGTACTAGGAGAAAGATAGCAGAGATAAATTTCAGTTACCTGAATGATTCTTGCCTTGAAAATGCGAGCTGATTGAAGCTTAAGAGCATTGGTGCGACGCTTTTTTAACAAAAAATCAATCAATTCATCAGTATTGCTATTTTATATCTCAAACAGGTAACTGTAACAAAGATGTTTTGCTGGAAATTGTGATTATTTTCTCCCCTGACTCGAACGGTCTTGAGAGCCCGGACCAGATGAAGGCATTTGGTTGCCCATCCCATCGGCCTCTGCGTTAAATATATAAACCGGTTTTCGAAGCGATGTTCCTGACGACTGTTCAAATCAATGAAAATGTGATATACTGTAGCACATGAGTAATTTCATATCACCCATTGTGTATTGTCCTGAACTGATGTAACTTCTGTCAGAGAAGAATTTCCGTGAGCGTTTCAAAAGTGACATTACTCTGTATTGTGATTTAGAAGAGTGAGATGAATTGTGATTGCAATTGGTTTTGTTCTCTATTGAAAGTTGTCAGATGATAAACATAGATGTTGTTTGGTAAGGAATTTAGTAAAGTGAAATTTACTAAATGAAGAAATGAGAGGCATGGTTTGTTAATAGTAGTGTAATTAGTAGTAAGAGTAATATAAATGAAGGGAATCCATAAAGGCGTGATTTTCCAAATGCATTAAAAGTCATAACATTAGTATATTTGTGCAAAATCAACCAAAGTTGACTTCATTCATTGCAATATGATATCTTTAGAATGTAACATAATTGATTTTATCAACAAATGGTCAGCTTCATTACCTTCGCAGCCTTCACGAATGGTATGGTTCACATTCCTTGGGGCTTAGTAACGCCCTAGGTGGGACTCGTTCAGCGTGGGCAAGGACAGTAAACGAAAAACGGCCTTGGACGGTGAATGCTCGTAGCTAAACTACCTGGTTTTTTTATCAGTTCTTTTGAATACCTGAAGACACCAGTAACATAATGCAGCCGTGGCAGTGATTTGCTTTTATGGTTGTGGGATAACAGATAGACCAATTTTAAGTATATTTTACTATTTTACAGTGGTATTTTTTATTCGCCATTTTTATAGTGTGTGTATGTTTTTAGTGTAATTGAAAGCATGTAATATTTCTTGCTGACAGGTGTAACTGAAAAATTTATATTGCTTTCTGGCAAAATCTTCAAGATATTGCTATTGCAAAGCTAAAATTGACTATTCCATTTTCTGTTTGATTGCCTATCCACATTCATAAAAAAAAAAAAATACTGCATTCATTCGCAAACTTTTCCGCATGGTTATTTGAACAAATAACAACGAATTTTGCATCATTAGTGGAAAGTTGCAAAGTTAGCCTTGAGCAGAATGTACTCTACCAGACTGATATCTCTCTGGTGTATCTGGAGAACTTTGTTACATATAAACCAGTGAGGCAATCTATCAGGCGATCGTTTCTAATGTTAAGAGATGACCTTTACTGTTTTGAAATACCCAGTTACAGGTACAGAGTGACCAGGACATTGCCTTTATCTCTGAGTTTCTCTCGAGTTTCTGTGAGACCAGATAACTGATCATCATTCATTCTTAAGCTTCCTCTACAAAGTGGAAATTGCCTGGGTCTAAAATGTGATTGTGGGATTTTACGCAGCCTAACGTGTAAACGCAAAAATACAGGTTAATTCTGCCCTAAAATGGAAGACGCCAGTTTCTGCAAAAAAAAAAAAAAAAAAAAAAAAAACTGAGAAAAGTGGTACATACTGTAGTTTTCCCTTGCCTTATTACTGATTTTGCACATACTGCAAATCGGACCCTTAAATAAAACATTGAAGAATCATTCTGAAACTGCAGTAACTTGTGTATTAAATAGTGCTTCACGAGCCCAATAGGTGGGGCATATCTCAGTTTCGAAAATTTTTCAGATACTGCCGTTTCCCATTTTAGGGCAGATCTGTGCTGTTTCTAGCAGTTCATATAGACGGAGAAGATGGACATCTCGGCCTTCGATGCGTTCGCCGTGAGCAGGGTAAATAAACGTAACCTTAGAGAGCGTGCCGTTTGCAAGTTGACCTTCCTTGGGGCCTCTTGCGTGCCTAACGCCTGACGTAGGTTTTATGGGCTTAGCGAAGAAGCACAAGACGGGAAGGCCGTGTGTTAGTCATGAACTCTTCCCCCATCTCTCTCTCTCTCTCTCTCTCTCTCTCTCTCTCTCTCTCTCTCTCTCTCTCTCTCTCTGCAGTATCTAAATTCCGTAGGTCTTGACCAGTGGGAAAGTCTGAATTCGTTCTTTATGTACAGCTGTCGAAAGCTAAGTTTAACTTGTGTTTTTTTTTCCTTTTTTCGTGTTCTCTACACTTCAGAGGTTCTGCCTCGCAGTACGTTTGATTGTCACTGTTGAAATCATTCCTACGATCAGTATTGCTAAATGAATGGAATTTTGTGGATAAAACCATCTGAGGGGGACATCATACTACTTGTCGTGAATGAAATTTATCCTTTATCCATGTAAGGATTTGATTAGGTTCGAGTTAAAAGCATTGAAAACCATTATTCTCTCTCTCTCTCTCTCTCTCTCTCTCTCTCTCTCTCTCTCTCTCTCTCTCTCTCTCTCTCTCTCTCTCTCTCTGCTTGTCTGTTTCTATTTCATCCAGTGTTATCAGAGAATGTCTAAAATTTTTTTTCCTAAAATTCTTAATTCTCCCCAGTGATTATCTGATGCATTTTCTCTCTCTCTCTCTCTCTCTCTCTCTCTCTCTCTCTCTCTCTCTCTCTCTCTCTCTCTCTCTCTCTCTCTCGTGCTTGTCTCTTTGTATATTATCCAGTGTTATCACAGAATGTCTGTGAAATTTTCTCCTAATATTCTTAATTCCCCCCAGTGATTATCTGATGCATTCTCTCTCTCTCTCTCTCTCTCTCTCTCTCTCTCTCTCTCTCTCTCTCTCTCTCTCTCTCTCTCTCTCTCGTGCTTGTCTGTTCATATATTATCCAGTGTTATCAGAGAATGTATGTAAAATTTTTTCCAAATCTTAATTCTCCCCAGTGATTATCTGATGCATTCTCTCTCTCTCTCTCTCTCTCTCTCTCTCTCTCTCTCTCTCTCTCTCTCTCTCTCTCTCTCTCTGTGCATGCCCAATTTTCTCCAGTCCTGTGGCAATACCCAAGAGTAGTAGACGGATGTCAGAACAAGTTTCCAGTGCAGGAAATGCCATGGCTCCTGGCTACCTTCCTTCAAGGCCTTTTACGTTATCTGGTCTGTCACAGAGAAGCCTTTTAAAGCTACAAAGGTCAAGCTTCCTACGGCAGCTCTTGGAGAACAGCATCCAGTTCTAGCGAGCACGAAAGGTTAAGTATATCTTAGTTTAACCAGACCACTGAGCTGATGAACAGCTCTCCTAGGGCCGGCCCGAAGGATTAGATTTATTTTACGTGGCTAAGAACCAACTGGTTACCTAGCAACGGGACCTACAGGTTATTTTGGGATCCGAACCATATTATGAGAGAGATGAACTTCTATCACCAGAAATAAATTCCTCTAATTCTTCATTGGCCGGTCGGAGAGTCGAACGCTGGGCCAGCAGCTCTACCCACCCTCCCAATGGAGAACTCAGCACGAAAGGAGTTGACGACAGAACGGTGCCCCGTGGTATTTCAGCGTGACCTCATTATCCGTGGCCACCGTGAGTTATAAGTAGCTCTGTAACCTTTACATTTAAATCAAGTGAAGGGATGCTTTGAAATTAAATGAAGGAATACTTGATTTTATTGATGATCGAATGACAGTTTGTCATTATAGGACAGTATGGATGTGGATGCTATGTGGGGCATTACTTTTTTAGGATAACAGTATTTAATTTGAATGGTGGTCGATAATTGCCTTCTAAATCTGCAATTTAAAATTGAATTTATAAAATCTGGCTCAGAGTAACAGCTATATGGGGCCATCACTTTATCCGGATTCCGGTAGATCACTGGAATGGTGGTCGATAATTGCCTTCTATACCTCCAAGTTTAAAATTGAATACCGTAGGGGGGTAGTGCCGCCAGTGCACCCCATACGGTGCACTGTAGGCATTACTTAAGGTTCTTTGCAGCGTGCCTTCGGCCCCTAGCTGCAACTCCTTTCGTTCCTTTTACTGTACCTCCTTTCATGTTCTTTTTCTTCCATCTTACTTTCCACCTTCTAATAATTGATTCATAATGCATCTGCGAGGTTTTGCTCCTGTTACATCTTTCAAACCTTTTACTGGCAATTGCCATTTCATCGCTGAATGACCTCATAGGTCCTAGTACTTGGGGTTCGGCCTAAATTATATATTCAGTTCAATTTAAAATTGAATTCATAAATCCTGGCTCAGATCAACTACCGGATAACAGCTGCACAAAAGAACATGAACGAAGAATGCCGTCTGGTTTTGTTTTCATGGACGCAGACAGATATATGGAACGATTGTTGAAGGAGTGGCGCAATCGCCATTCAGCCTTCGCCCCCGAGCGGACTCGGGCCCTGGGTGGCTCTCCCCGGAGGTCCATGGTGCGCGGGGTTAGGTGGTGGTGTTTGGTGAAGATGACATAGGTCACATACCGTTCTGGGGCTTTAACGAAAGGGGTGCCAGTTGAGGCAGGTGCTTTCATTCGTCTGTTTTCACTAAGTCTTCGGTCTCACTTTGGATGATTAGATTACCGAAGAAGATTACAGTGCTTTATTCTTATTATTAATATTTAGGTATATATATATTATATATAATATATATAATATACAGTATATATAAATATATATATATATATATTTATTTAATATAAATATATATGTATATGTATATATGATTATGTATTTCACTCAGTCTTCAGTTTCACTTTGGGCAGTTAGATTACTGAATAAGATTACAGTTCTCTATTCTTAATATTTTGTACAGTAGATTTTGGCTAATAGGTATAATATATATATATATATATATATATATATATATATATATATATATATATATTATATATATATATAATGTGTATGTTTGTCTTTATGTAAGAAAAGTAAGTACAGGCTCTGTGAGACGGAAAATGAACTTTAAACTCAAAGCTTAAATATTTAAGAAAATCGCAGTCACCTTTTTGCTATTATTGGCATTAGTTTTTATGGATAGTAGTAGTAGTAGTAGTAGTAGTAGTAGTAGTAGGAGGAGGAGGAGGAGGAGGAGGAGGAGTAGTATTTGTAGTAGTTAGTAGTACGACTAGTAGTAATGTTTCACAATCGATGTAGTTAAAGATGGCTAAAGGATAAGTGTTATGTGTAGTATTTAGCATAACTTCCAGTATTGCCACATGACCACACGTCAGTATGTTTGCTCTCTCTCTCTCTCTCTCTCTCTCTCTCTCTCTCTCTCTCTCTCTCTCTCTCTCTCTCATAGCTTGGTAGTAACGCGACAAGCTCACAGTTGGACGAAAAGAAGGCACGAGTTGGCGCATTCCTTAAAATCCAGGACTCTGTGTTGACGTAAGCAGTTAGTTAGGTGCCTTGTTGTCAGTCGGATGTTGTGGGTCGTAGCTGAGATGGAGATTAAGAGAGCAGAAGGGAAAACGCCAGTGTTCATTGTGCCTTCAAAACGGCAATGTCTCTATTGGGTAATCACCACAAGAGTATATATATATATATATATATATATATATATATATATATATATATATATATATATATATATATATATATATACAAGTCTGCCTTTTATAAGTCTGTCTGTCTATATTCATTCTCTCAAGTCTCTCTTTTCTCTCTCTCTCTCTCTCTCTCTCTCTCTCTCTCTCTATATATATATATATATATATATATATATATATATATATATATATATCTCTCTCTCTCTCTCTCTCTACTGATCTAATCATATATATATATATATATATATATATATATACATACATATATATATATATACACATATATATAGTATATATGTACATACATATACATACATTCATACATACATACATACATATATACACATATATACATACATATATACATACATACATACATACACACGCGCACTCAAACACACACACAAACACACAGAATTCTAAAACAAACAGACATGCAAAGGAACTTGCTTCCCACATAAATGCTAAATGCACGTTGAGGGGCCATACTCTCTCTCACTTTGCCAGGCTTGCTGGGGCGGCCGTCGCTCGAATTTGCGCCTTTCATTTTTTTAAGCGGCTCTTGGGAGATTCGACGGTTACTCTACAGTTATCGCCGCGGGGGTACTTTACTACCTGATGCTTAAACCAGACCATGAGACCTACAGTATACCTGCCTCGTGTGTATCTTACGTGTTTGGATTTCCTTGGCGGTCGACTTGAGTTACGTCGAGAGAGAGAGAGAGAGAGAGAGAGAGAGAGAGAGAGAGAGAGATGGTGTTGCAAGTGCACACACATACACACATATATTATGTATAGTGTGTGTGTGTGTGTGTGTGTGTGTGTGAGAGAGAGAAGAGAGAGAGGAGAGAGAGATTATATATTAGTGAGAGAGAGAGAGAGAGAGAGTGGAATACACACGCATACATTATATATATATATATATATATATATATATATATATATATATATATATATATATTTTTTTATGAGAGAGAAATAAAGAGGAACGGAAATGGGATAGCACACATTATATATTATATATGTGTGGGTGAGAGAGAGAGAGAGAGAGAGAGAGAGAGAGAGAAGAGAGAGAGAGAGAGATTAAATACTCTATGAATGGGTGCGCACATTAAATACCCTATGTGTGTGTGTTGGGAGAGAGAGAGAGAGAGAGAAGGGTGTGGAATGGGATAGGTGGAGATATTCGATCTCACATAGCTTCATCCATTAGTCACCCTGTAGTCGGATGTGAAACTCATACTTTTGCTACGGGCTTCCTCTTTCGAAATCTTCATTCTTTAAGAATCGTCTTTCATTTGGGGACCATGAATGGGATGCTGTGTGTGTGCTTGCGTTCGTGTGTGTGCGTGTGTGGGTGTGTGTAGGTGTAAAAACGTTGGTGTTCTCTGGTTGGCTTTTTAAAATGGGCGCCTTACGTTTAGGGATGATTGGTAAGTTAAATATTCAACTATGATAGATTTCAGTTTTGTGGGTGGGTGGGCCAAAGAGAAAGAGTATTATAATCTTGAAATACACTATACATATACATATATATATACATATATATATATATATATATATATATATATATATATATATATATATATATATATATATATATATACACCACTACATGTGAAAAATAAGAGACGGGGTGTAAGTCCTGACCGGTTTCGACTTTATTTCCAAGCCATTCGTCAATGGCTTGGAAATAAAAGTCATAAAGTCGGAACCGGTCACGACCTGCACCCCGTCTCCTATTTTTCACTTGTGATATTGTGTGATAGATGAATCACGTTCAGAAGTGGTCATAATCACACACACACACACACACACACACACACACATATATATATATATATGTGTGTGTGTGTGTGTGTAATTAGTGTTGGGGGGCAATGTGCTCTCAGTGTTTTTCATGGCAAGTGATTTTTAGTTTTGCAAAAACGTTTTGAATAAGGCAAATACAGTGAATATGTGCTCTTATTACGGCTGTAATCTTATCACAAATCCTGTGAGTGTTTATTTCAGTAATGCTGTTTATGCTTTGTTTAGCTTTTCGGTAATAATTTCAGTCAGTATGACAGAAACCGCCTGATCATGGTGTCGATTAATTCTGTAAATAGTCTTTGAATATACAGTATATAGGTTGGTGAATGAATAAACGAGTGTTTAGTTGTATATATGTAAATAAGTTTGTGAATGAAAGAGCAAGTTTATTGTTGTTTATAAGGTGAATGATTAAGCAAATCCGAGCTTTGTCTATGGGTAGGGGAATGATTAACTTAAGTTTAAAGATTTAAAAGAAAAATTAAAAGTATATATATGTAATATATATATATATATATATATATATATATATATATATATATATATATATATACTGTATATATGTATGTATATGTATATATGTATTTTATATATATATATATGTATGTATATAGGCTATATATTTATGTAAGTATACACAAAATTTAGTTCTACCAGATCTTTTAATACAGATCCCTGTACCTGCTACCGCGCCCCAACGGTACACACTAAAAATTCTACTTTTCGTGACCATTCCTCTAGTTTTTCGTTTAGGCAGCATCCTAATACAGACCTTTCACTCAATTTCATATATTTTTCCCTCATTTCTCTCCCATTTGGAGATAGAAAAGCCTGAACTCCATCCATACTGGACAGATGGACTCTGGAACTGAGATAGCCAGAACGTGTTGTGTCGGGGTGCGGCCAGATTGCCTTGTTGAAAACTCTCTCTCTCTCTCTCTCTCTCTCTCTCTCTCTCTCTCTCTTCATTTTTATCTGCTCATCTCCTCTCATTCATTTTTATCCTGCATGCCTCCCCTACTCCTCCTCCTCCTCCTCCTCACTCCTACATCCCCTCCTACGCACTCTCTCTGAATAGGGACAAATATTTTAGCCTCGTGTCGAAATCTCGTTGGTCATTGGAGTGTTCCAGAGTTTCTCACGGTTCTCATTCTGGGTTTATTTATGTTGTAAGAAATTCTTTCTTCTGCTGTGTTTTGTGGTGTGCTGGATGCTGTAGTTTTTTTTTATTGATTTTTTCTGATTTTTAACCTTAACCTGCTTGTGTACGTTTATAGTATTTTACGAAGGCAGTAATTGAATCGCTTGTCTCCTTCCAGGTTGGTCAAGTTTTTTTTTCAGAATGCAAAGGGTTATTGTAAGCTTTGTTTCACACACACACACACACACACACACACACACACACACACACACACACACACACACACACACACACACACACACACACACAAAGATTTTCTATTTTGTTTGCGAAATGAGTTTATGCAGATATCTGGAATCCATCAGTTATAGCATTCTCTCAGTTGTACGTATATATATGTGTATATATACATATATATATATATGTATGCATGTACGTATATATGTGTGTGTGTATATATACATATATATATTATAAAATGTGTTTGTAAACATGTATGCATAGCGTCTGGTATGATTACTTATAACTGACTTGACCTTGTCTGACTGGGCGTTTTAAGATACTGAGATATGGAGTGTAGAATTGAAAACAGCTGATCTGAAAATGTATCGTCATTTAGAAACGCGATTGTAATCAATTCAGACTTGATTTCTCATTTTGCCGTCATGCAGTGCATTTTCTCCGTCCGGGTAATTCCGTGAACAGCCTTGATAATTTTATCGATTTGTTATTCTACTTCATCGAATCTCGTCGAGTCGGATCAGTCGAGAGGGTCGAGTTTGGCAAGCAAGTCGATGAAGCGTCCTTGGTCCAGGGTCTTATTCGGAGTCACTTTTACCTGACGCGTGCCTTCCCTTCTCTCTCTCTCTCTCTCTCTCTCTCTCTCTCTCTCTCTCTCTCTCTCTCTCTCTCTCTCGGTGGGGGATCTGTATTAGGGGTTGGGGCATTTAATGTCCTTCAATTGCTTGTATGTTTCCTTTCTCTTTGTTTTTTTTTCTTTTTCTAAAACAAGGCATGGAAACGCCTCCATAATGCCTGAGAGTGATCTGAATTTAAATTCAAGTTGAAATGTTTTCTCATGTGTTTTATATTTTTCTCAGGAATAGTTATACTACTTACTACGTTTCGTGTTAAACTCACAATCACACACGTGCTTATATATATACGTATATATATACTTTATATATATTTACATATATATATATATGTATATATATACTTTATATATTTACACACATATATGTATATATATATATATATATATATACTTTATATATTTACATATATATATATATATATATATATATATATATATATATATACTTTATATATATTTACATATATATATATATATATATATATATATATATATTACTTTATATATATTTATATATATATATATATATATATATATATATATATATATATTTACATATATATGTATATATATATGTATATACTTTATATATATTTATTATTATATATATATATATATATATATATATATATATATATATATATTTACACATATATATATAGCCTATATAT
Organism: Macrobrachium rosenbergii; assembly: GCF_040412425.1. Taxonomy (NCBI): domain Eukaryota; kingdom Metazoa; phylum Arthropoda; class Malacostraca; order Decapoda; family Palaemonidae; genus Macrobrachium; species Macrobrachium rosenbergii. Next base: position 41,350,152 of record NC_089761.1, on the reverse strand, counting down.
ATATATATGTATACTGTATATATACAGTATAATGTATACAGTATAGCCTATGTGTATGTATGTAAGTATGTGTCTAAAGATTATACTTGCATGCATTATTAAGAAAGACAGAGTGAATGTAAACGAAGAGTAATTTTTTTGGCACACGAAATTTCGACCTGAATACCAACAACCCACAAGAAGTAATTGTAACTTACAGTCTTCCTTAGGAATTTCAAAATGAAATTGCACACGCGGAAGAGTGCGGCTAAAGTCGTGATTGAATAAAAAGGTAGAGGTACCATGCAAGGCTGTTGGCAATCTCATGGATTTTATCTCTTATATTTGCCCATTTCATTTTGTTAACACCCAAACTCTTATTTCTGGGAAGTGACTACAACTACTTAATTATTATTATTATTGGTAACTTTATGCATGAAGCAGTTTTCACTTTGCCATTAATGCTGCTCATATGTACTATTTGATTGTGCAATATATATCTCATTCGGATACGTTTACAACTACTTAATTATTATTATTATTATTATTATTATTATTATTATTATTATTATTATTATTATTATTTTTAACTTTATGCATGATGCAGTTTTCACTTTGCCATCAATGCTGCTCGTATGTACTATTTGATTGTGCAGTATGTATCTCATTCGGATACGTTTAGCTAACATGGACTGCCTTCTGATAAATGTAATTAGCGCAGGCTGTATGTATGCATACTGTTATTCGGATACATTTTTTTTACTTAAACTGGCGATGCAGTCTAATTCACGTCCGGATACGTAGGCTAAGTTGACTCATCATTGCATACTTTATATCGGGATATATAAAGCTTTGCTGACTGCACATTATACATCTCGTCCTGATACGTATAGCTATAATTATAGGCTGGTGGCTCCCACATAAACGGCCTTGAACTGGATAAGGGGTCCCCAGGTGGCTGTGAAACCCTTGGCCACCTGTCCAAGGTAAGACTAAAGTGAAAGACTGAAGTTTCAGCAGAATTATTATTAATATTATATCCAGAAGATTAAACCTATACATATGGATCAAGCCCACAGAGGCCATTGACTTGAAATTCGATCTTCCAAAGATTATGGTGTTCATTAGGAAGAAGTAAGAGGGGGTAAAAGGAAATACAGAAAGATGAGATCTCACTGATTAAAAAAAAATTAATTAATAACTTAACAAACTGATAAAAATGTATTAAAATGCAAGGAGAACGGTACAGTCAATGACGTGTTTACTGAAGTGGAGGATTCCATCCACCATATAAGGCTGATGTGTCCCATACTTAAAGGAAGTGTGTGCTGAAGTGGATAATTTGAACATTTCAGCCTCCAGATATGCTGAAGTGTCGTTGTACTTCAGGGGGAGGTGTTTAATGATGAGTGCACCATTCCATTTATCAGATAAGGGAATGTTGAATGATGAATTCACAATTCCATTTATCAGGTAAGGGAGAAGTGTTTAATGATGAGTGGACGATCCCATTTATCAGATAAGGGTGAAATGGGTAATGTCATCTAAGATAAAAAAAAAGTGTCCTGTACTTAAAGAGGAAGTGGTTATGGAAGTGAATAATTTCATCATTCATATTACAAAACATATCGTACATCTGACGGGGATAAGGATGTAACTTACGTACTGAGATGAATTTATGAATTATAAAATTTAATTATTATTTGGGTTAAAATTTAATAATTAATTTGGTCATGCCTTTGCAGTTTTGGATAAAATAAATTTGTTAGTTCTTTTGAAATGTTGGACTGAAGTTTTTAATGTCAGATTCTGAAGACGATGACTAATTCCTGTAGTAATTGTACGCTATTTTTTAGGGAAAGAATTACCAGGTATCCACGATTTCTGTTATTTTTTTTTTAATCTATATTTACTTTAACCGAAGATGCATGAGCCACAGACATGATAAGATACTAGTATTAATGAAGAGCTTTGTACTTATTATGGAATGTGTAGTAGTTTTGCTGTAAGAATGTGGAAAAAATAGACGTATTCAAACAAGAAAAAAACCACTTGTGGTGGAGCTCCCTGAAGAAAATTATGAAACAGAGTTAAGTTATGGTCCTTTCAATTTTCAACTGTGGTAACAGGCAAACATAAAAGCCTAATTTTGATTAAAAAAAAAAATGCTCCGAAGTTTCTTTGGCGCAATTGGGTTTTCTGTACAGCTGCTACAGCGTATAACCAAGGCCATCGAAAATAGATCTGTCTTTCGGTGGTCTCGACATAATTCTGTATGAGCCGTGGCCCATGAAACTTTAACCAAGGCTCGGTGGTGGCCTATCCTATATAGTTGCCAGAAGCACGATTCTGGCTAACTTTAACCTTAAATGAAATAAAAACTACTGAGTCTAGAGGGCTGCAATTTGGTATGTTTGATGATTGGGGGGTGGATGAGCAACATACCAATTTGCAGCCCTCTAGCCTCATTAGTTGTAAAGATCTGAGGGAGGACAGAACAAGTACGGACGGACAGACAAAGTCGTCACAATAGTTTTCTTTTACAGAAAACTAAAAGTTCTATCTCAGTCATCTGTTTTGTGTCAGCCAAGATTTATATATATATATATATATATATATATATATATATATATATATATATATATATATATATATATATATATATATATATATATATATATATATATTTTTTTTTTTTTTTTTTTTTTTTTTTTTTAGATCGAGGAGTCCGACGGGACGAGCAATCCGGTGTCTCTATCTAACCCAAACTCCCTTGAAGAGATGAGAGATTGTAGGACGGGACTGAAAGAATGCCACCGGTGATGCCGCCGACAGGTCCTGCCACTTGGTTAATTGTTTGTGCTTTATATCGGGAACATGAAGAATGGACCGGGAGACGCCCTTTGAGATATCATCTGCAGGATCTGATTGATCCACTTAGCCAAACGAGCTGGTCGTTACTGTCCTTTGTTTATAGATCTCTCTCTCTCTCTCTCTCTCTCTCTCTCTCTCTCTCTCTCTCTCTCTCTCTGTTCAAACCGGCCAGGCGCCTTAGGTTCACATCGAGTGACCAGTTGTTTGCCTATGGTAGACATTGTTGCTATTAATACCTGTCAGGTTTTCCTAAGGTAGTTTACTTGTTGGCAGCTAGGAATCTCTCTCTCTCTCTCTCTCTCTCTCTCTCTCTCTCTCTCTCTCTCTCTCTCTCTCGTAGCATATACAATGGTTTTCGTCTGTTTATGCTAGGTGCGTGCGTATGTTTGCGTTTGTTTATGTGTTTATGTATGTAGGGAATTGTTTATGTGTTTATGTATGTAAGGAACCTAATGTTCTTTATACTAGGAGTATAATTGATATATGCCGTATAAAAATTATAAATCGACAAGGCAAATGATTAATGA
>NC_089761.1:41331772-41334272 GCF_040412425.1 Macrobrachium rosenbergii | reverse complement strand
AGGATACTTGAAAAAGCATTGGTTGGATGTAACCAATATCCTAGATGACATTCTGTATAGGGATGAAAGGCCTCGTGAGAAAGAAAAAGATACAGAGGAAAATCATTAGATGGAAGTGCTAACACACCAAAGTGAAATTAAGGCTACATTTAAAGAGGCGGAGTTTGCAGGGAAGCTTTCTAAATTGTGGACCTGTAAAGTGAAGGCTGCTCAGGAGTGAAGGCGAGGTTCCTGCTTCTGAGGCACCACATGGATGGACGGATGCTCCTGATTTGGAGAACACCAGGACTTTGAGGTGCAGGTGATGAGGTTCCCACTTCTGAGGCACTACATGGATGGACAGGTGCTCCTGATCTGGAGGAGACCAGGACTTTGTGGTATAGGTGACGAGGTTCCTGCTTCTAAGGCAGTGCTTGGATAGAAGAGTGCTCCTGATCCGGAGGCAAGCAGAAGTTTGTGGTACATGTGACACCAGTGGTGCACATGCATTTGGCAGTATGGGTGTTCCATGACTGGCTGCTGACCTCGCAGGCCAAACCAGGGTGCAGCAGCAGAGCGCATGTTGTACAGGATTTGCACAGGATCCCCACAGGGTCCCCCCACCCTGTGGCCAGTGCTTCCCCACCCTGTGCAAAATGTTCTACAGGGTTTGCACAGGATCCCACAGGGTCCCCCCACCCTGTGGCCTGTGCTTCCCCCACCCTGTGCAATATGCACTCCTCTGCCTTACTTTGGTCTGACCTGCAAGGTCAACAGCCAATCACTGAACACCCTCGCTATCAGGTGCGTGTGCCTCATTGGCGCCACCTGTACCACGTGGTGGCTGCCAACCGTGCAGGTGGAGCTAAGGTGCAGCTTCAGATTGCATGCCTCACAGGGTCCCACCCCTTGTGTGGCCTGTGTTTCAGCTTCACTTTGGTTTAGCAAGTAAAGTCAGCAGCCAATACCAGGGCACCCTCACTAGCAGGTGCTTGAACCTCACTAGTGCCACCTATATCATGTAGTGGCTGGTGACCCTGCAGGCTGAGCTTAAGGTGCTGCTGTGGAGTGCATGTCTCACAGGGTCCCACACCTTGTGCGGCCTGCACTTCACAGCCTCACCTTGGTTTAGCAAGTAAGGTTAGCAGCCAGCACCAGGGCACCCTCACTATTAGCCTCACCGGTGGCACATGTATCATGTGGTGGCTGCTGGCCCTGCAGGCTGAGCTTAAGGTGCTGCTGCAGAGTGCATGCCTCACAGGGTCCCACCCCTTGTGCGGCCTGTGCTTCAGCTTCACTTTGGTTTAGCAAGTAAAGTCAGTAGCCTATACCACGGCACCGTCACTAGCAGGTGCTTAAACCTCACCAGTGCCACCTGTACCATGTGTGGCTGGTGACCCTACAGGCTGAGCTTAAGGTGCAACTGCAGAGTGCATGCCTCACAGGGTCCCACCCCTTGTGTGGCCTGTGCTTCAGATTCACCTTGGTTTAGCAAGTAAAGTCAGTAGCCAATACCAGGGCACCCTCACTATCAGGTGCTTGAACCTCACCAGTGCCACCTATACCATGTGTGGCTGGTGACCCTACAGGCTGAGCTTAAGGTGCAGCTGCGGAGTGCATGCCTCACAGGGTCCCACCCCTTGTGCGGCCTGTGCTTCAGCTTCACCTTGGTTTAGCAAGTAAGGTCAGTAGCCAATACCAGGGCACCCTCACTATCAGGTGCTTGAACCTCACCAGTGCCACCTGTATCATGTAGTGGCTGTTGACCCTGCAGGCTAAGTTTAAGGTGCTGCTGTGGAGTGCATGTCTCACAGGGTCCCACCCCTTGTGCGGCCTTCACTTCACAGCCTCACCTTGGTTTAGCAAGTAAGGTCAGCAGCCAGTACCAGGGCACTCTCACCAGCAGCCTCACCAGTGCCACCTGTACCATGTGGTGGCTGCTGGCCCTGCAGGCTGAACTTAAGGTGCTGCTGTGGAGTGCATGACCCACAGGGTCCCACCCCTTGTGCGGCCTGCACTTCACAGCCTCACTTTGGTCTAGCAAGTAAAGTCAGTAGCCAATTCCAAGGGCACCCGCACTAGCAGGTGCTGTTGGCTGGTGACCCTGCAGGCTGAACTTAAGGTGCAGCTGCGGAGTGCATGCCTCACAGGGTCCCACCCCTTGTGCGGCCTGTGCTTCAGCTTCACCTTGGTTTAGCAAGTAAGGTCAGTAGCCAATACCAGGGCACCCTCACTATCAGGTGCTTAAACCTCACCAGTGCCACCTGTATCATGTAGTGGCTGTTGACCCTGCAGGCTAAGTTTAAGGTGCTGCTGTGGAGTGCATGTCTCACAGGGTCCCACCCCTTGTGCGCCTTCACTTCACAGCCTCACCTTGGTTTAGCAAGTAAGGTCAGCAGCCAGTACCAGGGCACTCTCACCAGCAGCCTCACCAGTGCAACTGTACCATGTGGTGGCTGCTGGCCCTGCAGGCTGAACTTAAGGTGCTACTGTGGAGTGCATGACCCATAGGGTCCCACCC
>NC_089761.1:41299272-41326772 GCF_040412425.1 Macrobrachium rosenbergii | reverse complement strand
CACTTAAGTAAGAATCGATATAATGGCTGAATATTTGCAGACCTAGTGGAAGAACTCCCTGATCTACGTGTTTGCACGGACCAGTTGAATGCATGAAGTCCGTATCTTGGATCGAATGTCAGGTCTCGTACAGTCGTTTTAGCTAAGGAAAATACAATTTGATTTAGACGAGTGGAGATCATTTGTAGCAAACAGGTGTTTATGATCCCAAAGCTATTAGATTTTAAAAAACTGACATTGGTTGATAAAAGAATGATTGTGTTCCAAGTAGTGGATGATGTATTCTGCAGGTTATTCATTTGCCCAAGATTTTTTCTTGCAGTCGAAAAATTAATTTCTCTTCCTCTATATTAAGGGTAAGGCCTAGACAAAGTAGGTCTATTGAATATTATTGAATGGTAGTCAGCATGCGAGCATCAAATTCATGTAAACAGTAAATGAACAAAGAAGGACTGAATCTGTAACTTCTTTGTGGTCGCATCTATTTTAAACCTCTAAAATATCATCCGAGTTAATTGCGGCCAGAGTGACAGCGATAAAATGATATTCATCGGAACTTCCATGCTTGTCCCGATGATCTTTTAGAGTGAAACTCCCTTTGGACATTGGAGAGATCATCAAGAACGTTAATTAATTCTTTTTTTCGTTTAATCAGATGTCCAGGTGAGTTCATTAGGCTATCTGTAGAAACCTACTTCGCTTTTCTTCGTCGTGCTTATCTTAGTTTGGCCCCAAATCGATGGTGGTTCTACCTTTTTAGTTTTCTGTTAAAGAAAACTATTGTGCCGGGTTTGTCTGTGCCTCCGCACTTTATTCTGTCCGCCCTCAGATCTTAAAAACTACTGAGGCTAGAGGGCTGCAAATTAGTATGTTGATCGTCCACCCTCCAATCATCAAACATACCAAATTGCAGCCCTCTAGCCTCAGCAGTTTTTGTTTTATTTAAAGTTAAAATTAACCATAATCGTGCTTCTGGCAACGATATGGGATAGGCCACCACCGGGGCGTGGTTAAAGTTTCATGGGCCGCGGCTCATACAGCATTATACCGAGACCACCGAAAGATAGATATATTTTCGGTGGCCTTGATTATGCGCCGTAGCGGCTGTACAGAAAACTCGATGTTTCGGCGCCTTTTTTTACTTGTTTTGTTTGTGTCGCCTTTTTAGTCACGTTTGACCTCCATGAATCATCCATTGATCACGAATTATTCATGAATGATTCCAATGATCGAATGCATTGAAGTCATTTGCAAACTCATAAGGATGTCTTGCCTCGTGTGATTTAAAGTGTCTCTATTGATTTGTTAATCGTTAGAAGCATAAATTTCAAGTCACTAGCCCCTTCGGACTTGTTCCATACGAATAGGGCTCATCTTCTGAATAATAATAATAATAATAATAATAATAATAATAATAATAATAATAATAATAATAATAATAATAATAATAATGCATATGTTTCGTTAGGTATAGTGTTGCGAAGGGCAGACTGAAAACAATACCAAAGAACAGAAGAAAGGTTGATCTTTGTATAGTGACGCCAGGTTTGTACAAAGAAAAAGAAAAAAAGAAATCGGGACAGGTTTTACCAGCAACTTAAAATACACCACCATTGCTTCCCGGCACTGTGACTACTTCAGTTCCTTACACAAACAAACACAAAATTCTTTCTCGAGACAGGTTTTAAAGGGAACTTCTTCCAATGCACCAATTGCATGCAGGCTGCGGGAAGCCAGTTTCGTACACAAACAAACAAACAAACAATTCTTTGAAGACACGTTTTACGAAGAACCCAGAGGACACCAGTTGCTCCTCGACCAAATTCTCCGGAGAACGAATGCATAAAGAAAAGCGGGAGACATTTATTCTTAGTATCTGGTTCTGATCTAAGATTGTACAGTAGTGGTCTCTCTATACTCCTTTGGAGTTTCTTGGGCCACTGAGCGAGGTGAACACATTGTTATCATTATTATTGGTCATTCTTGTTTTCATTATTAAACTGGAAATTATTATGATTGCTGTTGCTTTTTATGGTAGTTCTTTCCAGTAGAGTAATGCAAATGTCCATAAACTTGTCAAGTTAGCTTATTTTTTTTTACTCAGAGCTCAGCGCTCCAAATATATAATAAATAATCTACTCCTTTCCTTTGGCTTATTCTCGTTATATATTTGTACTCCCCTCTAGCTAACTTATATGAGGGATTGTATTCGATGGAAGCATGATTTGAAAGTTGATAGCCTTTCTGCATATGAATTTGAACACGTTCTGAAAACTGAACGTATTCAAGATAAATAAATGTCCCCGTTGTCAAGTAGCTGGGGTCAGGGTGTTTGAAGGTTGCCTCGGAGAAGAAGAAATGCCACGAAATCCATATTTGAATGTCTAATGATTTTTAATGTAAAGAAAGAACACGAGAATGGGACATGAATGTGGTCTTTTCATTCTAATATGTATGGCCTTTTCTTACTTATATAAGGAAACCTTAACACTTACAGATTCCAATACAGTAAAAGCACATAATAGTTTTCCCTATCTCTGAGGTCCACCCTAGCTCCTTAGGAGAGCCCTTCGGTCAAACCCTAGCTAACTCCAGGAGGAGATCAGTTCAGTATAACAGTGACCTCCGGGCGTCCCCTGGAAGAACTATAAGGTTCCCTTGTAGAACCAGGGAGCCAAGGCTCCCTCCGCATTAGAGAATTGCTATTTATTTAAAGTTTTATTCACCCGAATAATGGAGAGAAAGGCGCTTGGCCCAGCTCCTGTTTTCTGGGATTCCACGAGGGCACTGTAACCATTTAACAATCCGTCTTGAAGCAGCTTTGGATTTCTTTTGTAAAAGTTGATAACATGGCCAGTGGAATACGCTTAGTGTCTATAAGAGTCTCAGAAAAGAGAAGCAGACATGTATTTTTTCTTTATTTTCAGTACTGAACCAAATCAAAATCATTATCAAAGACACTCCTCCGGGATTCCGGAGGCGGCTTAGGGTCCCGCAATCGGGAGGGGACCCCCTTGTTGCCTTCCAGCCTAGCCCAAAGGCCCTGTTGGACAGAATAGGTCTCTTTGTGGTCTTGTCTGTGGGACCCAGTGACTGACCCAGCTCTGAAAAAAAATAGTAGCGTAGAAAAGTATAAGAAAAATAATAATAGAAAAAAAAATTTCACGTATAAATTACCTAGAGAACTCAGTGCCCCTTTGACCTCATTTTATCGTACCTTTATTGTACCTGTCACATGAGCATCGTATCTGCGTGTGACGCGTGACACTTTCACTTTTTATTTTTATTTTCTTTTCAGCCTCTCTGCCCTATTGGGCATCGCGTGTTCCGTTACCCAATCTCATAACCTTATGAATATGCAGGGGGTTGAGAGTTGAAATTACATCGCTCCGGGCATTCCTTGGGAAAGTGATGCTCTTTCATCGGACTGATTTGCTTCGTTTGGTTCAAATTGTTGTTGTTTCAGATTTCCTCGCGTATGTTGAACAGTGTGTTTGTGGTGGTTTCTTTGTTTCTTAATTACAGAGTGTGTTATTTTACCGGTTTTCGTAAAGTTTCACCCCTTTTCCTCAACTCGGTCAAGTGGTGTGGGAGATTTTTTTCACAGTCGTCTATTATTATTATTAGTAGTAGTAATATTAGTATTTATGACTGATGAGATTTCTACTCATACATTTGTTACTATTAGAAACATGACTCAGCTTTTTAAAAGGGGTTAGAGTGTCAGTCTAGCAAACTAGTCATCTATTGAGTGTCGTAAGCTTTCAACTTCTACATCAACCATTTGTTTATTTTGACGCAACCTTTTCTCACAAAGTTAGAAAAACGTCGCCATGATTACTTCCTGGTAGTTTTTAGGGTAGTTTGTGCCCTGCATAATTACAGAAAAAAAAGACTGTCTTTATGGTAATACAGACTCTGGGTTTGGGTCCCGTTTATCTCATTGGTAAAGGGAAAGTTTACTTTGTCTTGCAGTTTTTCGGGTTTGACTGGAAGTGGAGGCTTTTGAGAAACCCCGGGGTCTCTCTCGAAACGGTATAAAAAAAAAAAAAATGCGTTTAAAGTATCCGTGTATCTTTCTCATAAATGAAAAGGAAGAATCCATATTTTTCCACGTATAATTGACAAAAGTAACTTACATATAAAAGAGACAATCTTTCCTAAAGGAAAAAATATACGTGAGTTTTCAGGAGCCGTCTACCCCTTCCCTCATCTCTCTCTCTCTCTCTCTCTCTTTCTCTCTCACACACAATATCGGTGATGTAACTTGTAAGAATTTCTATTTTGTTTTCTTTGTAGCCTAGTAAGTTAGAATCCGGTTTTTTCAAAGAATAAGGGATGATTCTTATTATATTTTCTTTTCAGTATCTGGAATATGCTGAAATTGTGGTTTCGTCTTTCAAATCTTAGTAATGCAGTATTTATATCTCGCTGTATTTCTTTTATAATATCAGGTCTTACAATTACGTATCGTTATTTAGTCTAAATTGAAAGAATTAAAATGATTTCATTGTAACCAGTTCCACAGGTGCCCCGTAGATGAAGAAGGGGTGAACTGTTTCATGTTTTTGTGAAACCCTTCGCCTCCAGGAAAGGGTTGACTTAAATGTAGCAACTATTAGTATAACAGTAACTTCTGATAGTAGTGATAGCAGTAGTTAAGATATTCATTCAGTGCCTTTGATTACAGTACAGGAGTCGATAGATGGACGTACTGTGATGATGAGGGACATTACATGACAGTAATTGCCTGTTGTTACTGAGGCATAATTTATAATCTCATTACAAAACTCATTCATTCTTACCGTGACAAAGCTTGTCATGATTTTTTTAACCTATATTATGTAGTGTTGGTATTAATCAGGACTTTATTGAGTTTTCTTGACATGGGACTGTTTGAAAAGCAATGTTTCCAGACCAGCAGAAGCGTTATTCTTTTACATATGCTTTAGCCTTCGGTTATATGTCGGGTGTGAAAGGAACGCTCTCATTAGGTACTTTCTCTTAAAGACGTTGTACCTTTGTTAGCGAGAGCAGTGAATATTAAGTGCATGGTGATCAGTCGACGGTTGTGAGTTGCAGCCCATGGTAGAGTGAGAGGGGAGAGATTAACATTTTTCTCTTCTCTCTTGGACTGAAGTGAAGGAGGTCCCTTCTTTATGATTGGTATTTATGGCAGGGCCCCAAAGTGTCATCTGGTGTGGGTCGTCCTTTTTAGGTCTCTGTACTCCACGATGGTTCAAAAAGCCCTCAGGTTTTATTGATGAATTGCTGGTCTTTGTGAAGACTTGGTCCCATGGCTGTCTCTGTAGCGCCGGGGTGGATGGGAAAGATTTCGATGCACTGTTGGTTGGGCCTGGTGGGTTCCCTTTCAGGTCTCATTGTGACTCATTGCTGGTTACACTAGACCCCAAAGGTCTGTTGCAAGTTTAATTTTGGAAGAGGGTTTTCCATGGCACATCAAATATATATACACATTACTAATGATAAAGTATTGTTTCTGTATGAAATTGTGTGGTGCCACAACTTATTACTAGTTTGCACATAGGTTGTTGACCGTGGAAGAATTTATAATGAGTAGGCCTATGCTCATTCTATAATTTGTTGACACAAGAATATATTACGATCATTCTCTTGCACATAAGGCAAGTGACTCTGAAAAGATGTATCATCGCTATGCACGTAAAAAGCCATTGACCTATCAACTGTTATGAAAAAGCATGAATACCTAAATCAGTTTTTATCATGATTTAAAATGTAGGTGGAATCAAGTAAGGGAATTTTTTCAGGTGCTGTATTTAACAAAGGATGCGGTGTCATGACTAGGCATGCAAAAGGTCATTGACTTATCAAACTACTGAAAAAGCGTGAATACCTAAATCGGTTTTTATCATGACTTAAAACGTAGTTGGAACCAAGTTAGGGAATTTCTCATATTCGATATTCAATAATGGAGGCAGCTGAAGGATTTTTCTACTGCGTGGTCACATACAAAATACAAATCCACAAAATAGTATAAAAATATAAAATAATTTCAAGAAGACTTGCTTCAAAAGCAGACCTCGGAATTGTGCAAGACTTCCTCAGAAGAAGGATATATACTTAAATTGCACAAATGTGAATTCAAATAAGGAGGTTTTCTGTCGTTCTTTGTCGCAAGACTTTCGTAGCAAATCATAATTTTTTTCCTGTTTAGGTACAAAACTGAAGTCATGCATGTTTATTAAGTTGGTTAGGTTTCGCTCAGGTTTAACTATGCAGAGCTTTAAATCTCCCGCCATATTGGGGTTACATCTTGCTAAGAGGCGATGGGTCCCAATGAGACGCATCTTCTGAGTAATTGGGGATGTAAATGGTTTTCCTCCTCCAACTTTTTGTTTATTATTATTATTACAGTGTGTGTGAAACCACCGACGTCAACGATGCGTGGTTTTGTGTGATGTATGGTGTGTACTTATTTACATACATGCGTACGTACACACTCGCATACACACGCTTAAATGCATGCGTCCGTACAGACTCACACACACATACATACATATATATATATATATTATATATATATATATATATATATATATTGTGTAAATATAAGTTTTCTAAGCGTTTCTTTAGTGAAACACGCTTAAATACAGGTCTTACAGACTCACACACACATACAAAAAATTTGTAAATATAAGTTTTTTTCTAAGCGTTTTAGTAGGTCTGGTAAAAAAAAAAAATAAGCTCATACTGGTGTGTTTAGTTATTGGTGTTTGTATGTGTGTGCGCGCTAGGAGGGGTTGGGTTTGGGGAGAGGGCTGCTAGTATTCATAGTTTTGAATTATCAGCCGGCTGTAAATAAATCTTTAGTCTGTACCTCCTATGTATGGAATGGGGAGGAGGGCTTTTTAGGTTGGCGTGCCTCGACCGTAGAGTTTCGCAAAAATGAAAATTAAGAGAAAGTCATTTCGTTAGGTTTTAGTTTATTTTTTTATAATAATCTTCTATAAAAATACAGTCTTATGATTTGTAAAGCGCATCTTTCATTACATAATTTAGGTCTCTATGATTGATACTTATATCATTTAAAGTTTCCTTTGGTAAATATCGTTTTATATTCTTATCAGTCTTTTCGTTCATGAAGACCTCAATACTCTCGTTTGAAAGGGACAAACAAAAAGAATTAATATAATTTATTTTTATGTGGCAAATATTTTTTTATATTCTAATTAGTCTTTTTTGTTTATTAAAACTTCAATACTATCGTTTGAAAGGGAAAAAAAAAAAATAAATAAATAAAACAAGTGGTCAGCATTCTCCCCCTACATTCCTCTCTTATCGAACGATGTCATCACATTCGTAGATTTTTCTCCCCAAACCTTCGGTGTTTCGTCAGGCCACGATAAAGAGAGGCTCAGCTTTTATGTGGCTTCCTTCTATAACTAAATTAGATGTTGCTAAGATCGACTATCAGAGCAAATCCTGTTGCTGGGGCGTGTTTTAGATCGACAAGAAAGACAGGGGGGTTGAGAAGTAATCTTTTCTCATTTAATTTTTTCTTTACTTTTTTTCTCTAATGCCCAAAACGGATAAAGAGATAAAGATTTTCTTATTCTTTTCGGTCATGCTATTGCCCGGCGTCTTTTTGTAACGCACTGCCGCTTGCTTTGGTTCTCGTGGCATGTTGCAAGGTTTGTAAAAACGTTGATTTATGGGATGAAGTTGCCGTGAACTAACGTTTATTTTTTTTATTATTAAATTGACATTTGGTAGGAGTCTGTATTGTTTGATGCATTTTTTAGAATAGATAAAACAACTTTTTTTTTGTAGCCAAACTACTTAGAATTTTCTTTCATAATAGTTGTGACGTTCTTTTGTAACATTAAATTATACCCATGTTAAATCTCTCTCTCTCTCTCTCTCTCTCTCTCTCTCTCTCTCTCTCTCTCTCTCTCGGTAGCGAACCCAGCTCACACGTGGACGACCTGCCTTCGAATTTTGAACTGGGCGAAGAAGGATAGATTGGTTAGTTTACTAAAAATCCAATGTGTCTTTGTTAACCCAAGTAATTAATTAGGTACTAGTAGTTAGATATGTGTTTTGGGTGGCAACAAGGGCAGAGATGGAGAGAAGGAAAAACTATACGTATGTGGTATGTGTTTGTTGCTTCGTCAGCATGTATGCCATGAAAACGGAGGGCCTCAACGAGGCAATCCTCATCCTGCTGATGTGAAACAATCCTTAAGATATTAATATTCTCTCTCTCTCTCTCTCTCTCTCTCTCTCTCTCTCTCTCTCTCTCTCTCTCTCAAATGATACCCAATAATTGATTCGGAAGGTGGATCACGTGTCAAGATCTGGAGACTGAGCCTCACTGGTAATAAATTTCTAAACTATCATGCAAAATGTCAACATAGATTGGTATGACGTCACGTATGTAAACAGTACTGTTGCCAATAAAGTTTTATGAATCGGGATAAACTCTCTGACTTTATGCTCAGGTCAGAAAACGTTTTTGGAAATTTAGAGGTTTAGCTGATTTTTACCACGTAATTTTAGTGATTTTCCACTGACAGAAATGCATTTTTGTTAAGAAAAGTTAATTTTAACTGAGATTTTATGTGATTTAATCTTGGAAATATCATGAGCTGGTGTTTATAGTCCTGTTGAGAATGAAAGAGGAAAATGGTTGAGAATTTTTACCTGTTTATATCCTGTTTTATATCTTCAAAGTATAGTGTTATGGTTATGATTATTGTTACCATTATACAGAAACACAAGAAACCCTATTATCCTTCCAAGAAAGCTTCCATATATAAGATCCCCATTTGTGAAGGTAGGTAAAATCTAAGAGATCATTTAAACTTTTTTTCACATTTAGCATACTTAAAACTTTATAGTTTAACATTGCTATTGTCAATATTGATTGGAAGTTAACATAAAATTTAAACCCAACGAATTCCCGCCACTGTGAAATCTGGTGTTGCAGTTCCGTAGACTTTTTGTCGCTGCCCATGACCGTTAATTTTTTTATTTTGTGAATTTTTTCTTTCTCTGAGTATTAGATGAAAAATTTGATTCTTGAGGGTATTTATTTTTCAGTTTCTATGTTTTTTTTATATGTTTTTGTTTATAATTCAAAATGTTCGTTGGTTTCAAGTATAGCTTAAGCCCCAACTATTCTGATCGAGGTTGATTTAGTTAGCTCATGAATAAATGTTGAAAAATATCCAAGTTATCTTGATACTTATTCTTTAAGTGACCTCAGTTACCAAACCACCAACACCCATTTTTGCACAGATTGACGTAACGTCATTTCTGAGGAGAACGTATCATGATCCCTTCCTAATTAAAGCGGACACAAAATCACACACACACACACACAGACATAAGTCATCACTGCGCGTCATGCATTACACGAAGCTGTCATGCAAAAAGGGTCAGTCGAGCATGTACTCGTGTTTGCATGCGTGTGCGTCCGTCTGTAATTTTCTTACCCGGAGCGCCGGCCACTGTTCCTTCCTCGAGGGCGAATCCACCGAAGTTCCTTGACACCGAAGTAGAAATATCTCTCCCCCTTCGGTTTTGCGTACATCCGTCGTGTCCTCCTCCTCCTCGATCCTCATAGACACGTGTCTTTGTGGGATTCAAGACGTTGTTGAAGGGCGAAGTACTGGCTTTGATTCGGACATTTGAATTTTTCGGTAATTAAAAAAAAATATAAATTCCTCTACTGCTTTTTCAGTGTGCTATGTTTTTTCCTATGCATCTTATAGGATTTTGTGTCACAAATCGCGTGAAAATATTGATATTTATAATTGGATATCAAGATTTGAAAAAAATATATATATTCACTTGAAACGACACACGTTTTGAAAGTCTCAAGATTGAAAATGACCTCCCCTTTTTTAAAATAAATCCTGTTAACCCTCTTTTTTTTTTTTTTAAATCCTCGTTCCTCCCTTCACGTCGAGATCCAGATCAGGTCGTCATTCTCAAAGGCACCAACAATGGACCGCACATTCACTCTTTCGTGTCTTCGCCGAATGCGAAGATCGAAGAAGCCCAGATCTCACCGACATCCACTATACGACGAAACCGTCCGTTATAATCCCTTGGCGTGTTATCCCGGGAGCTCAGCGTCGGACATCCCACCTCCGTCAAGTCTCAAGGCAAACTGACTGAGTCTGAGAAATGAGAATGAGAGAGTGTGTGTGTGTGTGTGTGTATGTAGAGACTGACTGAGTCTCTCGGGGAGTTGAGAAGCGACTCACTCGCTCACTCACTCAGAGACAGTCGCTAGACTTGGAGGGAGAGACTGGAGTTATAGTATGTTTGCGTATGTGTATGTGTATGTGTGTGTATGCGTACATATCTCTGATCAGTCCTTTATTGTGCGTGCACATGAAAGACCAGGGCCTGATAGCGTGTGTGTGTGTGTGTTTATAATCCAGACAATTACTTTAGTGTGTGTGAGTGTGTATAATCGATCAACGCCATGTGTGTACATAACGCTGACCAGGGACTTAACTGTATTTGCATGCATGCAATGCCAACCCGTGCCTTAGTGTGTAAATACACAACAATGACCTCGGTCCTAGAGTGTTTGTATGTGTATTTGTGTGTAACAAAATCTTACCCAGATCATGTGCTTCACCTTGTATGTATAAATAATACTAGCTTTAACTTAGTTTTGCATGTGTGTATGCATAACAATGGACAGGAACTTATTGTAGGCTGTGATTTCTTAAGTTTAACCATGGTCTTAAATTGTGTATAATGGCTCTGGTAGGGGATTAGCGTGTGTGTATGTATGTGTGTGTACGTAACCCAGACTGAGGCCCTGGTGTATGTGCACACAACCCTGACCTCAGTGTGTTTGTGCCCAGGCACATAACCCTGACCGGGGCTTAGTGTGTGTGTGTGTGTGTGTGTGTGTTTGTACAGAACCCTGACCTGGTCCTTAGTGTATATACAAACTTTGACCACTGCCTTGGTGTATATATACACACAACCACATCCGGGACAGTAACGTACGCGTTTGCAGATGTGATCAGGGCTTTACTGTGTGTGTGTGTGTGTGCGTGTGTATGTTTGCGCCAGTATCCTGTGTGAGCAAAACACGGTAAAAAATTTCCTGTTCTGCAGCGTATAGGAGCGTCGTTGGAACCGTTACCCCCAGGGACGCAAATGGGTATGGGGGTCTCTCTCTCTCTCTCTCTCTCTCTCTCTCTCTCTCTCTCTCTCTCTCTCTCTCTCTCTCTCTCTCTACATATTACCACCACCCCCGTCGCCGCCGCCGCGTCAACTCTGTGGAAGCGGAAGGCGATGCCTTCAAACCTGTCTTGGGTATCTCGTGGGTTTTGTCTCCATCGTTCAAGATTTGTTGTGGGTATTTGGGACTTGCGTTTAACAGTATGGTCTGCTCCGGGCCCATGTGCAGTATATTATGACGAGATGTTTTTGTTGTGTGCGTAAAAAAATAGGACGGGGATACAGTGCAATGCTGATTTCTATTATTATTATTATTATTATTATTATTATTATTAAAAAATAGGACGGGGATACAGGGCGATGCTGATTTCTTTTATAGTAGTAGTAATTATTATTATTATTATTATTATTATTATTATTATTATTATTATTATTATAAAACATTCAGTTGTAACAAGGCTATTGTACCATTAAATGCAAAGTAGGCTTCTACGAAACAGACTACCTATATTAGAGAGAGAGAGAGAGAGAGAGAGAGAGAGAGAGAGAGAGAGAGAGAGAGAGAGAGAGAGAAGAAGAAGGTGGTGGTGGGGGAATAGTTAATAACAAATAAAATCTTGACATGGCTGAGGTTCTGAACTTGGATATGCATTGCAATGCTTTTTAGGGTATGGAGAAAAAACTTTTATACCGGCCAGAGCCAAATTACGGTTTGTGGAGAGGTAGAGATTCGGAATGAGATGAATGAGGAATGCAAACCCACACCAAATGCTAGGAAAGAATTGTCAGTCAAAATTAAAGCATTTAAAGTACAAAAATGAAAATAAGTCATATTTAGAAGTATCCTTTGGTATTTTTAAAATTCATCTTATTTTCCCATATGCTAGAAGTGGGACAGTTGAACTAAAATTCTCATTGGTCGAGTCATTACATGTTTCCTGTCTGTAAACAAGGATGAAGATGGTAATTATAATTCTTTTAGGGCTGTAACTTTATTTGTGAAGTACATGGTGCGTATTTGTAGTGACTAGTAGATCCTTTTTATTATGAAAATGTGATCTTAATAATCTGGTTCTTGACAACCTTAAATGTTTCTTATCTGGAGAGCAGGATTGCGATGGTAATTATCCTCTTTCCAAGGTACTTGGAAAAAAATTAATTAGTTATATTATTATTATTATTTTGGGATTGTCTTCTTTTCTTGAATAATAATAAGTAAGATTTATATTATTATTATCGGAGTGGCATGCCACGGCACTAACCACTTATCGAGAACAGTATTTATTATTATTATTGGCCATCTGTTATTATTATTATTTATTAGGTTTTTATTATTATTATTATTATTATTATTATTATTATTGGACGCATTTGTTGTAAATGTTATTTGTTAAAACAGAGGTATAAGGATTATGCAAGTGAAACCTTAATTTCAGATTGACATGGAACAAGCAGGACCAAAGCACTCACCATTGACTTGAAATTCAGTGGCTTTCAAAGAATGTTTGGCTTCTTTTTCAACCTCCCACAAGGATTGTGAAGAAGCAGTCACCCGGTTTGGTGACACTTCTTTACAGGGATGGAGGAGGAAGCAGTAGGTGACTGCTTCTTTCATGATACAATGCCAGTGATTTTGCATCGCCCTGGGGGAGACTCGGTTAAATGAACCCTTTGACATCTACAAGGAGTGGCATACCACTGCTTTACTGAGGAAACCACTATACCAGGGGACCACCTATGTTTCTATCGAGAGTGACTGCTTCTTTACAAGGATGGTGAGGAAGCAGTCACTCGGTTAGGTGACTGCTTCTTTACAAGGATGGTGAGGAAGCAGTCACTCGGTTAGGTGACTGCTTCTTTACAAGGATGAAGAAGCAGGCGTCAGTGACACAAGGATGATAAGGTGGCCATCTGTGGTGACATGGGCCTGGGAGATAGCAGTGACTGCTTTTCAAGGATGGTGAGGAAAAATCGGATGCTTTAGAACGGAACTGCCTTTACAAGGATAGGTCCCAGTGCTTTTGGCGAAAATTCTTAGTGACTGCTTCTTTACAAGGAATAAAAGGACACTTTAGGTTTTGGTTAGGTGTAAAATGTGAATGAGAATTAAGGGACTTCCTATAATGAAGCTTCTGCTTAGGTGACTGCTTCTTTACAAGGATGGTTGCCCACCATCAAGTGGCCTTTTTGGATGGTAAACACTCATTGACCCTTTGATTGGACACAGTTGTTAAATGTTATTTTTAAAACAGAAGCAGTATAAGGATTATGCAGGAGTGAAGCAGTTAGGTGGCTAATACAAGGATTGAAGAAATTTCAGATGGTTGACAAGGATGGCTTCTTTACAAGGAAGGAGCAGTCACCTAACCGAGTTTAGTGTTGAATTGAAGGTTAAAACCCATGCCTCGAAAAAAGGAACGAAATGTTCCTGAACTTGTGACAGTCCTTAAGTTTGGGCGCCAATGTAGCACAATGAAGCCAGGAAGCAAATTGAGTCAGTATAGTATTATACCTAATAATCGCCAATATCTGTTTAGTTCACCTTCAGTACAAGTGTTCTCCACGGATACCTTTTTAGGTCACGTCGAGAAACAGGTGTCGGCCTGGTTCTCATCTCAGGCGTTATCCTACTTGATATGGTAATGCTTATTGTCTTGAATGACTTTCCAAGAATACTTGCAATTCATGATGTGTCTGAGTTATAAATATATGCTTCATAGTTCTTAAACTAAACTGCAATAGGGTTTGATCTTCATGTGATGATCCACTGCCGCTTACGCGAGACTACTAAGGTGTGTTGCGAGTTTCAGTAACGCGTCTTGAATTGTAACTATGTCAGGCTTTGCCCTATGGATCCTTGCAACCACTAACAGAACTTACATGTTTACATCTCACTTCAAATGTTGTTCCCTGATTAAAAAGCATTGGCAGTGATGATAAAAAAAAAATGACTCGATTCCCATGTCTTAAAAATTGCTTTTAGTTTGCTTGCTGCAGGAATACTTACAATGTGCATTTTGAAGATTGAATGATTGATTTCTGTAAACTTGTCAGCTTGTATGGCAATTACTGTAGTCACCGATGTTGGTTATATAAATTGAAGTAACAAAAAATTGCGACAATTATTTTTAACGAAATGTTTCATTCCATAGATACGTTAACAGACATTTTAGGAGTGAAGCAACCTTAATAACATTGGTATTATTTTTTCATAGGCGCTGAGCGCAGAGCAGCCTGTCCCTGCAAGTTCCTGGTAAGCAACAAACATGATTTTGGTTCCTTAGATATGAGGCCGTAGTGGGGGTAGCGCCGTCAGTGCACCTCACTTGGTTCATTGTAGGCATCACTCGAGGTTCTTTGCAGCGTCCCTTCGGCCCCTAGCTGCAACCCCTTTCATTCCTTTTACTGTACCTCCGTTCATATTCTTTTTCTTCTAACGATTGATTCATAGTGCAACTGCGAGGCTCTCTTCCTATTACGCATTTCAAACCTTTTTGCTGTCAGTTTCCGTTACAGCGCTGAGTGACCTCATAGGCGCCAGCGCTTGGCCTTTGACCTAAATCAGTGGTCCCCCACTTTTTATTTGGCCATGCCGTACCTAATCACCTCTAAAAAACTGATGCCCCCTGTGGTGATATATAATTATTATTATTCAAAAAGTAAATTCCTATTCACGTGGAGGAACCCTAAAAGGACATTAACTTTAGATTTAAACTTTCTCACATTGCCCCCCTTAAAAATCAGATTGCCCCCCCCTTTGGGGCGTACACCCCACGTTGGGAATCACTGGCCTAATCTATATTCTAACTTATTCTATTCTATTCTATTCTACGAGTATTCTTTTCTATTCAATTCTATTCTTTCCCTTATGGTTAGTGACCATCAAAGACCTAAGAGCTGCGACATGCATCCCCTGAAGTGTGTCTTCACCCTCTGAACCTGGACCTAACCTAGGTGTGTGTGTCTGTGTGTGTGTGTGTGTGTGTGTTTGCAATGCCATTTAGGTGTCTGAACGGGGTCACTGCCTCGCCAATATATAAATACGCGTTACTGTTTTGTATGTTAAAGAGGCATCTGGAAATTTGCATCGGGGCAACCTCGAGGCACGGCTAGAGAGAGAGAGAGAGAGAGAGAGAGAGAGAGAGAGAGAGAGAGAGAGAGAGAGAGAGAGAGGGCGTTTAGCATATAATCACTAGAAAGGGATATATAAGATAAGATTCCTTAGCAGATAATCACTAGAGAGGGATATATAAGATTCCT
This sequence comes from Macrobrachium rosenbergii, assembly GCF_040412425.1. Taxonomy (NCBI): domain Eukaryota; kingdom Metazoa; phylum Arthropoda; class Malacostraca; order Decapoda; family Palaemonidae; genus Macrobrachium; species Macrobrachium rosenbergii. The sequence goes on along the minus strand of NC_089761.1, from coordinate 41,311,316 downwards.
GAGCATTTAATCACTAGAAAGAGTGGATATATAATTATTCCTGAGAGATTTAGAGATTAAGAAAGAGGGGAGGGTTTAGCACATAATCAGAGAGACGAATAATTATTCTTGAGAGACAGAGAGAGAGAGAGAGAGAGAGATGGAGAGAGAGAGAGAGAGAGAGAGAGAGGGAGATGAGAGGGAGGGTTGTTTTGAGAGGAGAGATAGAGAGAGAGAGATGAGTATTTAAAAGAGAAGTGATTCTTATTAATCACGAGAGAGAGAGAGAGAGAGAGAGAGAGAGAGAGAGAGAGCCAAAAAGTTTTGAGAGTTATTCAAGAGAGATTATCTTAAAAGTTACAACACAGAGAGAGAGAGAGAGAGAGAGAGAGAGAGAGAGAGAGAGAGAGAGAGAGAGAGAGAGAGAATCATGATGAGACACAGAAAAGTTTCCTAGCAGTTATTTGTTTTGAGAGAGAGAGGTTATGCATGAGAGACAGAAAACAAGTTTCCTAGCAGAGATAAGTATCTTAGTTACGCAACACAGAGAAAAGAGAAGAGAGAGAGAGAGAGAGAGAGAGAGAGAGAGAGCCAAAAAAGTTATGCATGAGAGACAGAAAACAAGTTTCCTAGCAGTTATTCAAGAGAGATAATTATCTTAAAAGTTACGCAACACAGAGAGAGAGAGAGAGAGAGAGAGAGAGAGAGAGAGAGAGAGAGAGAGAGAGAGAGAGCCAAAAAAGTTATGCATGAGAGACAGAAAACAAGTTTCCTAGCAGTTATTCAAGAGAGATAATAAGTATCTTAAAAGTTACGCAACACAGAGAGAGAGAGAGAGAGAGAGAGAGAGAGAGAGAGAGAGAGAGAGAGAGAGCCAAAAAAGTTTTATGAGAGACAGAAAACAAGTTTCCTAGCAGTTATTTAGATAATAAGTATCTTAAAATATGCAACACAGAGAGAGAGAGAGAGAGAGAGAGAGAGAGAGAGAGAGAGAGAGAGAGAGAGAGAGAGAGAGAAGAGAGCCAAAAAGTTATGCATGAGAGACAGAAAACAAGTTTCCTAGCAGTTATTCAAGAGAGATAATAAGTATCTTAAAAGTTACGCAACACAGAGAGAGAGAGAGAGAGAGAGAGAGAGAGAGAGAGCCAAAAAAGTTATGCATGAGAGACAGAAAACAAGTTTCCTAGCAGTTATTCAAGAGAGATAATAAGTATCTTAAAAGTTACGCAACACAGAGAGAGAGAGAGAGAGAGAGAGAGAGAGAGAGAGAGAGAGAGAGAGAGCCAAAAAGTTATGCATGAGAGACAGAAAACAAGTTTCCTAGCAGTTATTCAAGAGAGATAATAAGTATCTTAAAAGTTGCAACACAGAGAGAGAGAGAGAGAGAGAGAGAGAGAGAGAGAGAGAGAGAGAGAATGAATAAGTTTCTTAGCAGTTATGCATGTATTCATATTTGCATGCCAATCGTTGTGTGTGTGTGTGTGTGTGTGTGTGTGTGTGTGTGTGTGTGTCAGTGGTCGGTGGACGGGTGCCGGAGGAAAAGCGAGTTTTCTTCTTCCATTTTCTTCTTCATTGGCCAAAGAAGGGAGAGGAAAAGAATGACTTCAGAGACGCACAACTCACTGGTGGGGATCATCACCTCGTAATGAAGTTCCGTATAAAGACGGAGTCGTAATGACACCTCATGAAGGTAATCGCCGGCCAGAAAGTATAATGGCGCTGAATGTCGTATTGCTCTCTGATTTAGTCGCCACTGTGTGTGTGTGTGTGTGTGTGTGTGTGTGTGTGTGTGTGTGTGTGTGTGTGAGGTGGTGGCGGTTGCTAGGTGCCTGGAGAGGAACTTTATGATTGTACTGTAATATATATATATATATATATATATATATATATATATATATATATATATATATATATATATATATATATATATATACATACATATATATATAGAGATTGAGAGAGAGAGAGAGAGAGAGAGAGAGAGAGAGAGAGAGAGAGAGAGAGAGAGAGATAAAAATGACTTATACATTGTTTTGTTGACATAATATTGTTGGTGTGGCGTATATTATGTATATATATATATATATATATATATATATATATATATATATATATATTATATAATATACATTTATATATATGTATAAATATTTATGAATATGTATATATAAATATTTATATACTGTTTATATACTGTATATATACAGTATATATATATTTATAAATATGTATATATACATATATAAATATATATTATATATATATATATATATATATATATATATATATATATATATATATATATATATATATATATATATATATATATAGAGAGAGAGAGAGAGAGAGAGAGAGAGAGAGAGAGAGAGAGAGATGACAATGCCTTTTATGTGTTGAGAATCGAAAAACAAACACTTGTTTAATACAAATTTTCATGAAAGCTGCAATGACTAGTTTACTATGATTGATTTCTGTATATACTGACGTCATCAACACTGGAGAAAACCGTATTTTGGTGATATACATTCATACGTACATACATTCATTCATTCATTCATTCATTCATTCATAAGTTGTTTACATATGCAATGTGAACATAGTAAGAGGTTTAAATCTTTTACGTGGTTTTTAGATAACTTTCTCAGCTCCTATAGTTATATAAAAAAAATACTGCCAAAGAATACGTTTCATATTGTTTATTATAATGCCTGCAAATTATTGTTAAACTGTCGCGAGTGTAGTTTTTAAAAGTTTTGATTTGCATAATTTGGAATAAGTACGTAAAGTAATCGTTTATCGATAGTTCTATAACTGTGTGTGTGTGTAGAGAGAGAGAGAGAGAGAGAGAGAGAGAGAGAGAGAGAGAGAGAGAGAGAGAGAGAGAGAGAGAGAGAGAGAGAGATAGGGTTTAATATAAAAGAGAGGAATATAAAAGATCCTAATATTTTTCCAGTAAGGGAGAATGAGTTTCTTAGCAATTACGCTTGGGAGAGAGAGAGAGAGAGAGAGAGATTCTGGGTAGTTATGAAAGGAGCGAGAAAGTGATACAGATTAGTAGTTATGAGAGAGAGAGAGAGAGAGTTGTAAATGTTAAGCACGGTTAGCATAACGGCCTTGGTGTTATGGCGGAAAATTGTGTTTCACATGGAAGCCATATTTGAAGTCAACTCTTGTGCAGCACGAGTCGTCTTAATATATGAATTTACTTTTTATTTAGACGTCTTCGAATTGTTTCGTGTGTTCAGCAGCAGGAATGTTTTTTTCTGTTTTCGTAAGAATGAACCCAACGTGGAGTGTCCGAAGTACCGTTCATATATAGTCATGTTCTTGCAGTCAGAATACTTGAACTCTGTACTAGATATACATTACATGTTTAAGATTAACTAGAAGCATCAGTAACTGCACCGTAGTATTCTGCCCTAAAATGGAAGACTGCAGTATCTGCAAAAATACAAAACTGACTGCAGTATCTGCAAAAATACAAAACTGAGAAATATGGTTGATACTGCAGTTTTCCTTTGCCTTACTACTGATTTTGCAGATACTGCAATGGGACCCCTAAATAAAGCACTGAAGAATCATTCTGAAACTACAGTAACTTGCGTATTAGTGTTTCTCGAGCCCAGTGGGTGGAATGTCTCAGTTTCGAAAATTCTGCAGATATTGCAGTTTTCCAATTTAGGGCAGTATCGTTATTAAGGTGGAGAGTTCTTGTTACTATTGAGTGCAGTGGTTGGTTATATTTTAAACTGGATACTGACAGTGCAAATGTCTGAGAATAATACTTGGTGGCATGGAGTATATGCCATACTACATAATTAAATTTTCAGTTTAGCTGCTCCAATTGTTAGTGAATCAGATTCCCTGTAGAAAGCTTGTCAGCTTGTCGTATGGTATTTAAGTTCATGGTTGGCATACGTTGTTGGTTTCGTTAACTTTTGGATTTATATATTATATATATATATATATATATATATATATATATATATATATATATATATATATATATATATATATATATATATATATATATATATATATATATATATATATATATATATAAGGAGGAACAGGATAGCCAGAAGACTTAGTAAAATTGTAGACACTATTATTCCTTAGAAATTAACAGAGGCACAGCCGAGCTTTCGGGAATACGTAACTTTTCCCATCATCAGGTCACTTATCTATAGACTGACATAAAAAATAAACAGTAAGAAAACTATACTGATTGACTAAATCTATAAGTATTGAAACTGCTATAGTTGACAAAACCTAAGTTAACTGCAAAAGAGCAATGACTAATAAGAAATCACGTACTAAACAGAAATCGTCAAATAAAATCACTGAGAAGATACATACTGAGAGAGAGAGAAAAAAAAACAATGAATATTCGAAATAATAAAAATGATAATGTAGTAAAAAATACTGGAGAACCTACTGTTCATGTCGTAGTTAAATGACAACTGGGCGAGTTAGAAGACTGCGAATGGAAGAGGGTGAAATGGTGTGGAGAAAAAAGAAAAAGAAAAAAGCAAGCTATGCAATGAACAATGGAACAGAGGTGGTTTGGCTATTGAGTGTTGGTGATTGTTGTTTAATATGAAGGGACTCGTGTCGTGTATATATATATATATATATATATATATATATATATATATATATATATATATATATATATATATATATATATATATATATATATATATATATATATATATATATATATATATACTTGTATATATATATGTATGATGTATTCACAATAAGAAAAATATAAGAGATTATTGGTCCTTGGAATTCTTACATAACGAAGCTACTTTCTTTTTGATATAAGAGTGCGGTCTAAAACAGGTGCTATTTATTGTTAACCCTTTGTGAATCAGATCTCGGGGGAATTTTTCCGGGGCGATTCGATACAAGAACTCTAAGTGCCCGGTCTGTTGCTCCATCTGTCCACTGGGTTGGAGGGGGAGGGGGAGGTGGGATGGGGATGGGGTCCAACCCAAGTGGAAAGATGAAAGGTTATTGATTCTGATGATTTTCTGCAGTGATTACCAGATTCTTTCTTACAGAACTGATTGTTTACTTTTTTTTCAAGGCTGTAGTAGATTGCTGAATATGAAAAGATTGAATATTTTAAATCTTTTTTTAATGCTGAATATGAAAAGATTGAATATTTTAAATATTTTTTTTTTTACCAAGCCAGTCAACGAGTAACGAGTGGTTAATATCAAACGATAAATACTTTATTCATGCCTTTTTTTTTCTTAGACGTTGGGGAAATAAATTGCAAACGGTGAATTCTTTAAACCTATTTGTATTTTAAGCGTAACATTATTTTTCATTGATGCTTTTAGAGTGATGAAGAACAAGAGATAAATCTTTTAAGCAACAAGAGATAATTTTTTAAACATAAAACATAAAAGTTTTCTTAGTGCTTTTAGAGTTATGAATATATAAATAATAAACCATTTAAACATATCCTTATAATTATTACTAATACGTGTAGGGAAATATATATGTGAAGATAAATCAATTGATGCATTTTTTGTCAATATGATTGGCTTGATTTATCGATTTACTCAAAAAACTATTCTGACAACAACTGTGGTCATTGATACTGGAAACATTTTACCCTTGTTTTTCGCCAGACGAGGGCTGGAAAAGGTGTTACGTTGCCCACCCCGTGTCAGCTGCTTCAGTAAAAATACTCTGCTTTGTTTAAGTAAAAATGTAGTAAATTGTTCTGCCTCGTTTATGGAGATTTGTTAAAATTCTCTGCTGCCTTTCGGTTAGACATTATAAAATACACGTGTTTATAACAGAAGATTTATATTAGAATATTGTTCTGAATATTCTGCCCTAAAATGGAAAACTGCAGTATGTGCAAAAATTTTTGAATTGAGATATGCCACCTATTGGGTTCGTGACACTAGTACACAAGTTACTGCAGTCTCAGAATGATTCTTCAATGCTTTCCACGAGTATTTAGCCGGTCTCATTTGCAGTATCAGCAAAATCAGTTGTAAGGCAAGGGAGTATCTACCATTTTTCTCAGTTTTGTATTTCTGCAGATACTGCAGTCTTCCATTTTAGAGCAGTATTGTTCTCTATTTATATGGATTCATATTACTTGGTTCTGTTTTGCGATGACATTTCTTCTTGAAATATGGCAGGTTAAGATGGGAAAACAGAAGCAGAAGAGAATCCGGAGCTCTTCAGTAGAAGGTGAGAAGCAGTCAGTGAACCATCTAATCCCTGTGGAGTGGGAGTTTAATAAATGATTGGATGGTTTGGATTGAGCAAGCCTTATGCCAGCACTGGCTCTAACAAAAAGGCGTTTTGTAAGTGCGATAGGGTATTCAAAAGGAATAAGAGGTCTGTTGTCGACCTCTTGACTGGGTCCTACCAACGAAGTTTTAAATGAAGGAAAAATTTTTATTAAGACCCTTTTCAAAATGAAGCAATTTTTTTTTTTATGAAGACCCTTCTGTAAATGAGGCAAGTTTTTTATTAAGACCCTTTTCAAAATGATGCAAATATTTTTTTATGAAACCCTTCTCTAAATGAAGCAAGTTTTTTATTAAGACCCTTTTCAAAATGATGGAAATTTTTTTATATGAAACCCTTCTCTAAATGAAGCCAGTTTTTTTATGAAGACCCTTTTCAAAATGAAGCAGTTTTTTTATGAAGACCCTTTTCAAAATGAAGCAATTTTTTTATGAAGACCCTTCTCTAAATGAAGCAAGTTTTTTTTATTAAGACCCTTTTCAAAATGAAGCAATTTTTTAATGAAAACCCTTCTCTAAATGAAGCAGGTTTTTATTTAGACCCTTTTCAGAATGAAGCAAAATGTTTTTATGAAGACCCTTCTCTAAATGGAACAAGTTTTTTTTATATTAAGGCCCTTTTCAAAACGAAGCAAATTGTGTTTTTATGAAGACCCTTCTCTAAATGGAGCAAGTTTTTTTTATTAAGATCCTTTTTCAAAATGAAGCAAATTGTTTTTATGAAGACCCTTCTCTAAATGAAGCAAGTTTTTTTATTAAGACCCTTTTCAAAATGAACAATTTTTAATGAAAACCCTTTCTAAATGAAAGGTTTTTTATTTAGACCCTTTCAGAATGAAGCAAAATGTTTTCATGAAGACCCTTCTCTAAATGGAACAAGTTTTTTTTTTATATTAAGGCCCTTTTCAAAACGAAGCAAATTGTTTTTATGAAGACCCTTCTCTAAATGAAGCAAGTTTTTTTTATTAAGACCCTTTTCAAAATGAAGCAATTTTTTTAATTTTTTTAAACGAAAAGCTTTTTATTTAGACCCTTTTCAAAATGAAGCAAATTGTTTTTTTTTTAAATGGAACAAGTTTTTTTTTACCCACCCTTTTCAAAATAAAGCAAATTGTTTTTATGAAGACCCTTCTCTAAATGGAGCAAGTTTTTTTTTATTAAGGCCCTTTTCAAAATGAAGCAGTTTTTTTATGAAGACCCTTCTCTAAATGAAGCAAGTTTTTTTTATGAAGATCCTTCTTTAAATGAAGCAAGTTTTTTTTATGAAAACCCTTCTCTAAATGAAGCAAGTTTTTTTTTTATGAAGACCCTTCTCAAAATATAGCAATTTCTTTTATGAAGACCCTTCTCTAAATGAAGCAAGTTTTTTTATGAAGACCATTCTCAAAATAAAGCAATTTTTTTTAAGAAGACCCTTCTATAATGAAGCAGTTTTTTTTATGAAGACTCACCCTTCTCAAAATAAAGCAGTTTTCTTATGAAGACCGTTCTCTAAATGAAGCAAGTTTTTTTTTTTATTAAGACCCCTCTACCTCCCCCCCATGTTCCCTAAGGACGCGTCAGGGGGAGCATGGCTGTTAAAGGGTGAAAGCCCTTGAGTGGATTCAGCAAGTCTTTTTGAGTCCGTTGCGGAAGGCTTTAAATAGGGGACTTGTAAGGCGTCGGTTCCTTGGGTGAATAAAAATAAAAGAAAAGTGAAGTAAAAAATTCAAAAAATGATGAATGGGTGAATAAGAAAAAATAAATGAAAGATAAAAATAATAATGAATGTATGTGTGTATGTGAGAGTGCGCGCACACCCGCGTGAGCGTTGTGTGAGTCAAACTACCCCAGGTTCATAATACTCATGTATTTAATAATTAAGTCAATGACGCTTCATGTATTACTCAAAAAGATAATATATACATACATACAAACATATATATATAGATATATATATATATATATATATAATGAATATAATATATATATATGTACATATATATATATATATATATATATATATATATATATATATATATATATATATATATATATGTGTGTGTGTGTGTATATATTACACACATTAAGAGTGTGTCGGTTTGTTGTGTTGCAAAACTTGTTAAATTAAAAATGGGAATAATAATGAATGAAAGATTCGAGTATGTACAATAAGGAGTGATAATTCTTCTTCTTCTTCTTCTTCTTATTATTATTATTATTATTATTATTATTATTATTATTATTATGAGACAGAACTTCCAAGTATTAAAACAGAGAAAAACTGAGCGAAAAGAATAACGAATCACCTACCTAAAGATTCGTAGTAAATAAGAAATCTGACCATAACCGAATTACGAAGCAAGAACTGAAAAGTTCGTTGAACGTGGAAAGAGCGAAACGCAGTCTTCAAATGCATTAAAAGGCCAACACACACACACAGAGAGAGAGAGAGAGAGAGAGAGAGAGAGAGAGAGAGAGAGAGAGAGAGAGGAGGCAATAGCCGATGTAGCGGTTTTATCCACTTCCGGTGGCGCTGGCGAGGCAGGCGCTTTGGTTTTGGGCGTCCGGAAGGAAGTTGCATTTCGTCGGAGGAGGGAAAAACGTGGCTGGCGCGTTTGGAAGTCAAAGTGGTTTGTTTGACATTTTAAGGAAGAGGTTTCTTTATTATTTTTTTTTCTTCGCGTTTTAAAGCCAAGTGGTTTGTTTGAAATTTCAAGGAATGGATTTCTTTGTTTTTTTTCTTTATTTATGGTTTGTTTATTTGAAATTTCAAGGAATGGATTTCTTTATTGTTTTCTTTATTTTTCTTCGCGTTTTGAAGCCAAGTGGTTTATTTGGTTTGTTTGAAATTTTAGGGGAAAAAATTCTTTATTTTTTCTTTATTTTTCTGCGCGTTTTAAAGCCAAGTGGTTTATTTGGTTGATTTGAAATTTTAAGGAAAGGATTTCTGTATTTTTTAAATTTTTCTTTGCGTTTTAAAGCCATGGGGTTTATTTGGTTTATGTGAAATTTTGGGGAAGAGATTTCTTTATTTTTTTATTTTCCTTGGCGTTTTAAAGCCAAGTAGTTTATTTGAAATTTTTGGGAAGAGATTTTTTTTTTTTTTTGCCAAGTGGTTTATTTGGTTTGTTTGAAATTTTGGGGAAGAGATTTCCTTTTTTGCCTTCTTGTTTTAAAGCCAAGTGATTAATTTGGTTATTTGAAATTTTAGGAACATTTTTTTTTTTTTTTTGTCGTTTTCAGGTGGTTTTTTGAAATTATCTGAAATTTTGGACAAGAAATTTATTTATTTATTTTTTCTTTCTAAGAGGAGGAACAGAAGGTGGTTTAGTTTGTACTTGTCACTTGATAGCTTTTGTATGGGGAAACGTGTGTTATGAGATTTTGTTATATATATATATATATATATATATATATATATATATATATATATATATATATATATATACATATATATTTATATATATATATTATATTTTATATATATACATATATGTATATATATTGCTTATTTGAATACATAACGTGCTTGTATGCATGCATACGTACATGCCTCAATGTTTAAATGCCTGTTATGAGTATTTAACTTCATATTTTTTCTTTTGCTTTTGCTGTTTCATGTTACTATAATTATTTACCATTTTTATCGTCAAGGAATTTTGGAATAAGGATGGCACGTAGGTGAACGCATGAAGGAATAATGGAGAATAAATGGTGTGAAACGCTTCAACTTAAAAAAAAAAAAAGAATCAAAAAATTTAAAAGAGAAAATGGAGATAGAATAGGAGGGTGCATTAAAAATGGAGATAGAATAAGGAGAGGTGAGAGTTAAAAGAGGTAGGCGAAGGAGCATTGCAGACCACAAAGCTCCTGATGAAGGAATAATAGACAATAATTCAATTAAAAATGGGAATAAGATTAGACAGAGAGATAGGAAGAGAGAGAGAGAGAGAGAGAGAGAGAGAGAGAGAGAGAGAGAGAGAGAGAGAGAGAGAGATTCCTGTAGACCACAAATCGGCTCCTGATGACAAGTCCGAATAAATAATATGACAACAGTTCAACTAAAAATGGGAATAAGATTAGACAAGGGAAAGTAGATAGGAATAAGCAGGATAAGAGCTAAGTAGGCGAGAGAGAGAGAGAGAGAGAGAGAGAGAGAGAGAGAGAGAGAGAGAGAGAGAGAGAGAGAGAGAAGCAAGGTGGGAGTTAATCGAGAGGTAGACGAAGGAGCAATGGAGTGGAAGGAAGTAAAAGCCAGGGAGAGAGAGAGAGAGAGAGAGAGAGAGAGAGAGAGAGAGAGAGAGAGAGAGAGAGCTTCCCGTCGACCACAAATCGGCTCCTGATGACCAGTCCTTCCAGTTGCTCGTTTTGTTGGCTGGCGCCATATGCCACTGCACCGTGTAATATCCCCAACACCATTTTCTTTACTAGGAAACGAGAATGCGGTTGTTCGAAGTATTTTACCTGAGCCATCGACTAGGATGGAGGCTATTGGCTCGCCTGTGTTTGTCTGTCTGGCGCTGAGCGTGATTCCTCCCATTGGGAGGGGTAGCGCCGTCAGTGCACCTCACGCGGTGCACTGTAGGCATTACTGAAGGCTCTAGCTACAGCCCCTTTCATTCCTTTCACTGTAACTCTGTTCTTATTCTCTTTCTACCATCTTGTTTTCTTTAACTCTCTCCTAACAGTTACTTCATAGTGCAGCTGCGATGTTTTCCTCCTGGTACACCTTTCAGACCTTTTTACTCTCAATTTCTCCTCCAGCGCTGAATAACCTCATAGGTCCCAGTGCTTGATCTTAGGCTTAAATTTTACATTCCATTCCAGATCTTAGGCTTAAATTTTACATTCAATTCCAGATCTTAGGTTTAAATTTTACATTCCATTCCAGATCTTAGGTTTAAATTTTACATTCCTTTCCAGATCTTAGGTTTAAATTTTACATTCCATTCCAGATCTTAGGCTTAAATTTTACATTCCATTCCAGATCTTAGGCTTAAATTTTACATTCCATTCCAGATCTTAGGCTTAAATTTTACATTCCATTCCAGATCTTAGGCTTAAATTTTACATTCCATTCCAAATCTTAGGCTTAAATTTTACATTCCATTCCAGATCTTAGGCTTAAATTTTACATTCCATTCCAGATCTTAGGCTTAAATTTTACATTCCATTCCAGATCTCAGGCTTAAATTTTACATTCCATTCCAGATCTTAGGTTTTTACATTCCATTCCAAATCTTAGGCTTAAATTTTACATTCCATTCCAGATCTTAGGCTTAAATTTTACATTCCATTCCAGATCTTAGGCTTAAATTTTACATTCCATTCCAGATCTTAGGCTTAAATTTTACATTCCATTCCAGATCGTAGGCTTAAATTTTACATTCCATTCCAGATCTTAGGATTTAAATTTTACATTCCATTCCAGATCTTAGGCTTAAATTTTACATTCCATTCCAGATCGTAGGCTTAAATTTTACATTCCATTCCAGATCTTAGGCTTAAATTTTACATTCCATTTCATTCTGCGTGATTCGTAAAAAGTCACTTACGGATTTATGGGCGAGGATTGATTATTAGTCAAGGAATGGTCCATTAGGTTTAAAAAAAGTTACAGATCCTGTTGTTTTTCTTTTCATTGCTTTTATAGTTGAATTAGTGCTTGCCGGATGCAAACCATTTTAGTATTGCTGCACAACGGGATTGCGCAAAAGCAGGGGATAAAGATCGACGGAAAATGCAAGCAAACCATGTTCTGTTTTATTGGTATTATTGGTATGCAATTTGTGA
>NC_089761.1:41284272-41294272 GCF_040412425.1 Macrobrachium rosenbergii | reverse complement strand
GCATCGTGACTTTCGGTAACGGAGTTGCGGCCAGTCGGAGCTGGCCTCCGGACTACACGGAGCTTATTGCTGGATCCCGGCTGGGGCGCAATGCAACTCCCCCCCCACCCCCTCCCCACTCCCTGTTGCAGTCCCGCCGGCGGGGGGTGGGGGAGGGAGCTGCTGCTGCTGCATTCGATGCAGGGCCGTTGAATGAGTCACTAACGCTTTGGCTGCCTTCGCTAAAGTGGTTTTGTGTGTTTCGCAGGATTTGTCAGTCGTTTGTCTGGTATTAGGAGTCTGTTTCCCATCGCATTCTGTCTTTTATTTGCTTCTTTCGAATGAATAACATCCTTTGGAAGCTTGAGTTTCAAGTCAGTGGCTCCTGTGGTGTGCTTGTTCCATATGAATAGGGTTCATCTACTGAATAATACTAATAATAATAATAACAGTAATAATTAACTAATGTTACTTCTGTCGAGTGAATAAAATATTCTTTGGCAGCTTGAATTTCAAGTCAGTGGCTCCTGTGGTGGGCTTGTTCCACATGAATAGGGTTCATCTTCTCAGTAATAATAATAATAATAATAATAATAATAATAATAATAATAATAAAATATGTTATAATAATGAATAAGATATTCTAAGCTTGAATTTAATCACCTGTTGGGCTTGTTCCATATGAATAACATCTTCTAATAATTAATTAATAAACTGAATTTTAAGTCTGAATGAATAAAATATGTTTGGAAACTTGTTCCAAGTCAGTGGCTCATCTTCTGATTTAATGAATAGGGTTCATCTTCTCAATAATAATAATAATAATAATAATAATAATAATAATAATAATAATCACACCAAAATATAGTAAACGGATCTTAAAATTTTTTTTTCATAGTTTGGACAAGAAGTCCTGTACGATTTTTCAGATGCTCTATGTATTGTTATTGCCGCTGTTGTTTATGAGAATTAAGAGTTTCCTGCCGTTTGTGAAAGGCAGTCTCAATGATTCATTGTATTCGGTAATTATTCATGCTAGTTGCACCCTTGTATTTATAAAAAAAAACGCAAATGATGCAGTATGCTTGATAATATGCGAATGGCCTTGTTGGAGGTATTCAGTATCAAATTACTCCTTCAGGTTTATATTAGTATTCTTATCATTGGTCCTCTGGCAATGTATACAACCTTATTAGTGAAGAAGCTGCTCTGATACTGTCTAGTCAAATTAAATATATGAGCTTATGTTATTACTGTAATTAAGGTGAAGAATAAAAAACATTGTTGAGTTCATTCTTCACCAGTGCCTTTATCCAAATATATTAAAATAAATTGATAATATTAGCTAAGTCTGTCTGCAAATTTCTTTTTAATATTGGAGAGTCATATAATCCTGGATTTTATGCTGCAGTTTGATATTTGTGGTTTTAAGAGAAGGAATTAGCCTCGGAAAGTTATTATTATTATTATTATTATTATTATTATTATTATTATTATTATTATTATTATTATTATTCAAAATCAGTTCGTTATCATGCGAAAGTAATCTTGAAGAAGTCCACTGAATTATTATGAAATCTTTCTCAAGGTAAAATGCCGTTTGTGGAAAATGGAAAAAGTAAAAACAGACAAATTGAAAGTCAGATAATTATATAAATAATTAATAAAACAATTTTGTTAAATTCAAATTATGGTATAGGGCACTTCAGTAGACTCATAATGTCAGTTTAATACTCTAATATTTAGTTCATTATTTTGTTATACTTTATTTTTAGTTTTCTGAAAATGAAACTATTATACCTTTTTTGTCACTTTTTTTTGTCCTCACTTTTTTCGTCCGCACTTTTTTTGTCCGCACTTTTTGTCCGCACTTTTTTTGTCTCTTTTTTTGTCCTCATTTTTTTTTTCCTTTTTTTGTCTGCACTTTTTTGTCTTTTTTTGTCTGTCTTTTTTTGTCCCCTTTTTTTGTCAGATCTTAAAAGCTACTGAGGCTAGAGGGCTGCAAATTGGTATAATGATCATCTACCCTCCAATTATCAAACATACCAAATTGCAGCCCTCTAGCCTTAGTATTTTTAGTTTTATTTAAGGTTAAAGTTGCCCATAATCGAGCTTCTGGCAATGCAACAACACAGGCCACCACGACCGGCTGAGAGTTTCATGGGCCGCGCCTCATACAGCGTTATACCGAGACCACCTGAAGATAGATCTATTTTCGGTGGCATTGATTTTGCGCTATACAGAAAACTCGACTGCGCCGAAGAAACTTCGGCCCATTTTTAACTTGTTTAGTTTCGTAAGGGAATTTCACTCCACTCACTGTCTGAGAATATTCTTATTTTTATATGGCAATTGGCCATGTTTTTACCAGCTATTTAAAATGATTGATTTAACAAATTGACTCTTCTGCAATTTTTCAGCAAAATTCCAAGTTTTTTTTTTTTATATATATTTAGGTACTGAACATCATGATACTATTTTATTCTTCCCTTTTTTTTGGCAGTTTAAATTATAGTTTGGTAAGCGTCTGCTTGATTGATTGATTGATTGATTGACTGACTGAACGTTGGTTAGATATGAAATAATTTTTGAGTTTCTTTTAGGAAAATTATATTCGGAAACGTTAACTTTTATATACGAATATTTTTGGTCTTTGCAGAGATTGTTATGAGGTAGTCTTACAAATGGTGCCTATTCTGTTATTATTATTATTATTATTATTATTATTATTATTATTATTATTATTATTATTATTATTATTATTATTATAAATGATTTGCGTATACACAAACATATTATTATTATTATTATTATTATTATTATTATTATTATTAATGATTATTATTATTATTATTGTGTTGTTATTGTTATACACAAACATATTATTATTATTATTATTATTATTATTATTATTATTATTATTATTATTATTATTATTATTATTATTTGCGTATACACAAACATTATTATTATTATTATTATTATTATTATTATTATTATTATTATTATTATTATTATTATTATTATGAATAATCTGCATATACACAAACATGCTCATTTTAAATATAAGAGAAATGTTCTTTCAAAACATTGTCTTTAATGTCACTGCTAGATGAAGTATCTACATTTGAAAGACGTTTTGTGGTAAATCGTACTCTACAGATTTACATACCTCTTGACCCTAACACGTAAATGCAAATTTTCTTTTTTAATGTGGGGGTCTGGGTGTTTTAGCAAACCAGTCTTGTATATACACGTACTCTCTCTCTCTCTCTCTCTCTCTCTCTCTCTCTCTCTCTCTCTCTCTCTCTCTCTCTCTCTCTCTCTCTCTGAGACTGTCCAAAAACGCGCATCATTTATCGATATAAAGATTAATCGATATGAAGATTGATGAACTTGAGGACTTAAAACACGCTCTTATGCACAGATACACACACATTCTCTGTCTGTCTCTCTCTCTCTCTCTCTCTCTCTCTCTCTCTCTCTCTCTCTCTCTCTCTCTCTCTCTCTCTCTGTGAGACTATCCAAAAACGAGCACCATTTTTCGATATGAAGACTAATGAACTTGAGGACTTAAAACACGCTTGTACGCGCAGATACACACGCACATTCTCTCTCTCTCTCTCTCTCTCTCTCTCTCTCTCTCTCTCTCTCTCTCTCTCTCTCTCTCTCTCAGACTATCCAAAAACGCGCACCATTTTTCGATCTAAAGATTAATGAACTTTAGAACTTAAAACACACTCGTACGAACAAATGCACACACATCTCTCTCTCTCTCTCTCTCTCTCTCTCTCTCTCTCTCTCTCTCTCTCTCTCTCTCTAAAACATAGACACAAAAAACAAACAAACATTCACCTTATCGATAATGAGTGTGGAATTTTTACTGGTGGAGTCGTTATACGACCTGAGCAGTTACGTGGAAATTGTGCATAGTGGTAAGTCGTCGTTGTTGCGTGCGCGCGCGCGTGCGTATGTATGTGCGTGGGTTCCCAATTAACCGAGACTTGTTATTGAAAAAGATGTGCGGTTTTGCGTGCTTGGGTCCCAAAAACCCAAACTTATAATAAAAAACGCCCTCTCTCTCTCTCTCTCTCTCTCTCTCTCTCTCTCTCTCTGTGTAAATAACCCAGACTCATTAATAAAAAAAAGTTTTTTATGTCTGTGCGGGCGCTCGTGCGCGTTTGGTTCCTCCACCCCCCCTTTCTTCCCCAGCAAATAACCCGAACTCATTACCGTAAAAGGTGCGTGTGTTACAGCTTTTGAGAAGGGGGTTTTGGGGGAAGAGGGAGGGAGAGGGGGAGAGCGAATGTTTCTGTGGGAGCAAGTACCGTGAGCAGACCTGACCTCGTACCGCAGAGGTCAAACGAAAGTCAAATGGCGAGAAAATATGTTACGGGCGACTTTTTTCTTTTTCTCTTTTTTTTTGGGGGAGTGTAAGATATGCCGTTTTTTTCTGAAAAAAAGGTAAAAAATGAACTGAAGTTTCTTCGGCGCATTTGAGTTTTCTGTACTGCCGGTACAGCGCATACTCAGGCCACCGAAAATAGATCTATCTTTCGGTGGTCTCGGTATAATGCTGTATGAGCCGCGGCTCATGAAACTTTAACCTCGGCCCGGTGGTGGCATGTCCTGTATCGTTGCCAGAAGCACGATTATGGCTGACTTTAACCTGAACTAAAATAAAAAACTGAGGCTGGAGGGCTGCAATTTTGTATGTCTGATGATTGGAGGGTGGACGATCAACATACCAATTTGCAGCCCTCTAGCCTCGGTAGTTTTTAAGATTTAAGGGCGGAAAGAAAAAGTGCGGGCGGAGAGACGAAGCCGGCGCAATAGTTTTCTTTTACAGAAAACTAAAAAAGGATTTTACGTTTAATTGTGGTTCAGTTGATGTTTTATGCTCGTCAGTTTTAAGGGAAGTTAAAGACACCATGCAGAATAAACGGAGCCATTCATAATTAACATTGCAACGCGACTTGTTTGTTATTTGTTCTCTGTATTTCTGTATGAATGTTGAACAGCGTCATGTAGTACAATTGTCTAAGGTTTTTGAATTACCGGTATGTATCGATATAATTACTTGCTTGGGGTTTTATAAGTATTTATTATTTATTCAGTCCTATGTCCTTTTTTATTAGTTTTCTGAAAAGAAAACTATTGTGTCGGCTTTGTCTGTGCGTCCGCACTTTTTCTGTCCGCCCTCAGATCTTAAAAACTACTGAGGCTAGAGGGCTGCAAATTGGTTTGTTGATCATCCACCCTCCAATCATCAAACATACCAAATTGCAGCCCTCTAGTCTCAGTAGTTTTTATATTATTTGAAGCTAAAGTTAGCCATAATCGTGCTTCTGGCAAGATTATAGAATAGGCCACCACCAGGCCGTGGTTAAAGTTTCATGGGCCGCGGCTCATACAGCATTATACCGAGACCACTGAAAAATAGATCTATTTTCGGTGGCCTTGATGGTACGATGTGCAGAAAACTCGATTGCGCCGAAGAAACTTCGGCGCATTTTTTATTTGTTTTCCTCCAAATTGGTAGTCTGTTCTGTGGAAAATTATTTTGCAAGTTATTGGCCATATAGGCTTGCTTATAATAATGTTTACGCAGCATTAATATTTTTTTTTAGGTTACCCACTTGTTCTAGGTCCTTACTTCCTTTGTACGTTATGGTAAAAAAGGTGCAAATTTTCCAACTTTGACAGTTTCGTTTTGGATGTTATTAAAAAATGTTTATAACAGTTACCCAAATTATGAAGATGAACATAGTGAATTTTTTTGGTTTATTTGTAATGCCATGAACCTTCTAATTTCATATTCTTTGGAAGCTTTTAAATTCCAAGTCAGTGGCCCCGGTGGGCTTGTTCCATAAGAATATGGTTGTATCTTCTTCGAAGTCTTCCTTCTGTGCCCCTGTATATATATATATATATATATATATATATATATATATATATATATATATATATATATATATATATATATATATATATATATATATATATATATATATATATATATATATATATATATATATATATATATATATATATATATATATACACACACACAGTATATAGAATATATGTATACAAGTGCATGTATGCGGAATGCTTCTTTGAAAATTATTATTTTGTATATATGTAAGCGCGTCGTTTACCAGGATGATAATACCAGCAGTGGTATTATCACCTTGGCAATAACATCGTTGTTATTTTGAAACCCGGCGAATATTATAACTTATTATATTGATATCTTTGTATGTTGATCATAAACTTTTTCCGTATGTTTACTTTTACTTAGTTCCTTAATCTGGGCTTTCTGTTTTCCATTAGGCATTCTAATCTATGACGGCTTACTTTGCGAGGTAGTGGCCTCCAAGCTTGTTTCATATTAATGGTTTTTCTTTTGGTAATAGTAATGATAATGATTATGATAAGAAATAATTTTATATCAAATATGAAGGGTATTGTTTTTGGCGATATTATTATTATTATTATTATTATTATTATTATTATTATTATTATTATTATTATTATTATTATTATTATTCCATTTCTCAGGTTTTGATAACTGGTAGGTAGGTGCCTTGGAGACTGGTATTAATTTTCTCCAAATATCTTACACATATAACCGTTTTTTATGGCGACAGTTATATTCATGTTTTCCTTCATATCTCCAAAACTGATGGAGTCAGTTTCTCAGAATTATACACGAACGGTATTATTCCCCGTAGGGGGCTAGTGCCGTCAGTGCACCTCATGCGGTGCACTGTAGGCATTACTGAAGGTTTTTTTTTTGCAGCGTGCCTTCGGCCCCTAGCTGCAACCCCATTCATTACCTCCTTTCATATTCCCTTTCTTCCATCTTACTTTCCACCCTCTCCTAACAATTGATTCATAGTGCAACTGCGAGGTCTTCCTCCTGTTACACCTTTCAAACCTTTTACTGTCAATTTCCGTTTCAGTGTTGAATGACCTCATAGATCCCAGTATTTGGCCTTTGGCCAAAATTCTATATTCAGTTCAATTCAGCGGTATTATTCAAGGCCATAGGTCATTTCCAGGTCAACATCAATATATATTATATCTGTGATTGGTAGATTAAGGATAGTGTCTTCAAAATGTGGTTGATCTTGTTATATTTTTCAAGGTTATAGGTCAGTTTAAAGATCAACATATAAGCCAAATAATTTGCTGTTGGTTGAAGGTCAGTTTTTAATTTTTCGACATTCCATTTGTATAATAAGTGGATGAAATATGGCAGATAGGTACCGTGTTGATTCGAGATTATTTTCAGTAAAATTTTTCAATTTACCTCGACCTATTTCTTAAGTCCACGGGTTGGTTTGAAGCTCTGTGTTGTAGATACCTTGGGAATTGTTTATCCTTTTCCGCAAACCTTTCCTTCCTTTGCCTGGTTTCGAAGGCCACAGGTCATTTAAAATGCCAACATTCAATTTTTATCTTTAGATCTCGGAAACTGAGCGAGAAGACTTTCGTTTTCTAAAACGTTTTAGTGCTTATATCAGTGTCTGATTATGAAACGAAAGATTTAGGAGAGAGGTATATCCTTTGCTTGTTAACTTAAATAAAAATCTATTGTTCTGGCAGTAACCTCCGATACCTCTTATTATTATTCCTACAAAATGTTAATTGCAATATATGACTTCAAACAATTTTCGGTGAGTCATGATCTGTAATTATTAAAGTCAAGTTCAGTTACATTATCTAATGTTTGTGACTAATAATACACGTAATTATGGTAGTTGTCTTGTAACTTATGTTGGTAAATTATTATTATTATTATTATTATTATTATTATTATTATTATTATTATTATTATTATTATTATGAAGTGTTGTAAATTTTGAAAAAGGTTTGGCATTCCAAAGGGCGCGGAATGTTTTCTTGAGTGTCACTCCAGATGGCATCCGCATCGATCGTTCATCCTCGAAAGGAGATGTCAAGTTGCTCTTCGAGGGAGAGTCTTGACTTAAAAAAAAAAAATCAGTGAAGAAAATAATGTTATAATGAGAGGATGTGGAATGTTGTAAGCAAAGGGACTTTTCAGTGTTTCTTTATTGCAAGAACATGAGAAGAAACAACGATAAAGGCAAAAAAAAAAAAAAAAATGAGTGACACTGAAGTGTCTCCTTAAAAATGAAAAATAACAAGACTAAATAAAGCAACTAGATGAGATGAAATCCAGCATTAGCCAAGGGACTCTCCAGTTCCTGTTAAAAAACTAAAAATACAAAAAAAAATAACAAGAATAAAAAAATTTAACCCAAGGACTTCCAAGTTTCTCCTTTAAGAAAAAACAGAAGGATTATAAGAAAAGGTAGGAGCGAAGGAACTCCACCAGTGGGTCTCCTTATCAGGTGAGCTGTCTGTGCGCGGCCTTTCGAAGAAGTGTCACCGAGCGAAATTGAGACTGAAATGGATAATGGTTGGGTAGAATGGTTGGGCACTATGGTAGATAGTGGTGGCTAGGTCGGTGGTATTGGATAAGATCTTGGTGTAGACTTTAGCTCCTTCAACCAGCTTGGTTAGAATTTAAGGTTCAATCGTTTCTTCTATATATATTTTTTTTTATTAAATTCTTGTATTTGTTTCACTCTTCAGTACTTTTCTTCGTGGGCTGAAATGCTAGTAAATTTTGGTCACTTCACGGCCAAGCTTTACTAAAGATCCCTTCTTAGGCTACGCTATGTACACTGCCCGGCAATGGAAAACTGCAGTATCTGCAAAAATACAAAACAGAAAATGGAGAGACTGCAGTTTTCTCCATTAAATTTTGCAGAACTGAGAAAAATGGTAGATACTGCAGTTTTCCTTCCATTACTACTGATTTTGCAGATACTGTAAGTATGACCCCCAAAATACTCGTGGAAAGCATTGTAGAGTCATTCTGAAACTGCGGTAACTTATGTATTAGTGTTTCGCGAGCCCAATAGGTGGCATATGTCAGTTTCGAAAATTTTTGCAGATACTGCAGTTTTCCATTTTAGCGCTGTACATTTAACAGAGTTGTCGTATCTTCTCTTCGTTGTCAGGTATTCTCTTCATTGACAGAATTGTCAAACATTATCTTCATTGACAAATTTCCAAACATTCTCTTCGCTGACAAAATTGTCGAACAGTCTTTTTGTGGACCAAGATGCTAAAAATTCTCTTCATTGACAAACATTTTTTTCAGGTTTGTAAAACATTCTTTTTGACAGGGTTGTCAAAACTTTACATTTCTATTGTCAAAATTCTTATTCAAAGTGGTCAGACTTTTCATTGACAAATTTGTCAAACATTCTTCATTGACAAAGTGGTCAGACATTCTTCATTGACAAAGTTGTCAAACATTCTTCATTAACAAAGTTGTCAGACATTCTTCATTGACAAAGTTGTCAGACATCCTTCATTGACAAAGTTGTCAAACATTCTCTTCATTGACATATTTGCTAAACATTTTTCATTGACAAATTTGTCAAACATTCTCTTCATTGACAAAGTTGTCAAACAGTCTTTGACAAATTTGCCAAAATTTCTCTTCATTGACAAAATTGTCAAACATTCTCTTTATATTGACAGAGTTGCCAAACATTGTTCATTGACAAAGGTGTCTAACATTCTCTTGTCACACACTCTTCATTAACAAATTTGCCAAACTTTTTCTTCATTGACAAAGTTGTCAAACATGCCTCATTGACAAAGTTGTCAAACACGTCTCATTGACAAAGTTGTCAACCACTCTACGTTGCAAAAGTTGCCAAACATTCTCATCCTTGACAAAATTTCTCGAAATTTTCCTCGCAGGTGAAAATTATCAGCAATTCTGTTGACTGGCAAAATTGTCAGAAATTGGCTTTACTGTCAAAATTTCTCTGAATTGGCAAACTTTTACCCATTTAAAAAGTAATTGGATACAATTCAAGCGGACGTCATCTCCAGCAAGGTTCGAACAGGAAGACGACAAGAATTATTATTATTATTATATTATTTCTCTCTCTCTCTCTCTCTCTCT
>NC_089761.1:41266772-41276772 GCF_040412425.1 Macrobrachium rosenbergii | reverse complement strand
TAGCATAAACAACAGAAACAATATGAGAATTTCAGTGATCCCTTGAAAGACTAGTTCATCTGGAAACCAATTCATGTTGGTCTCTCAATCGTATTTTTTGGGAGCCATCTATCGTCTTTCTCTTGGTCCATCAGGTGGACCCCCTTTCATTTGTCAGAGTGTATCTTTTTTCACGAGTTTGTTTTATTTTAAGGTGGTAATTGATGTAGAATATGTTCTGTAACTTTTTTGAGAGTCGAACAGAGCTCTGAATGAATATTTGCGTTCTGTTAAAGTGATAAAATGATATTGTAACTTTGGCGTCAAGATAAAAAATACCTTAAATCCAAATCACTGTGTATGTAACGAGAGAGAGAGAGAGAGAGAGAGAGAGAGAGAGAGAGAGAGAGAGAGAGAGAGAACACTAAACATGAAAAATCAACCACCACCACCTTCACATATGTTTACAGAGGTCCACTAGTTACCAGCAGTGTAACGTCCAAAAACAGAGGGGGTTCTTTGTGGTTCGCTTTGTGTATAGTGAGAATTTCAAACAAACTCGTGACTTAACACGTCCAAACAAATACGAAGGAATTTCTAGTCGTATAATTTCAAGAGAAAACTGTGTATTTATTATTTATTCACTGGTTAAAATGCTATAAATGTTCAAAGCTCTACGGTACACGTTGTAATCGCAAGGTTTTATATGCATGCAACTAACCTTTATGTGAATATCTGGCGACGAAGTTAGCTAGGAAAAATAGTTACTTTATATGTTGATAGAATGCTTTTATAAGAATTGTAAATAGAAAAGAAATACTTTCTTAAAAACGTTTATTAGAACTCTCCAGTTGTTTATAAAGTAAAATAATATTTACAGTTAGGGCCAACAAGTCGAATCTAATTGACACTTACTCAAAAAATGTTATTATAACAAATTCTCCCAAAGCTGTATCAGTGCAGAGGAAATAATAAAGAAAATGAAAAAAAAAATGTCACCTCTTCTCGTTATACTTGTTGTACGTAATAAGTCAGAGATCATCGTGTTAATATCACAGAAGCCGATACCACTCTTCAGTGAAAAGTCATATAAATCACGACTTTTGTGTTTTCCGCCTCAAAATGATGCCTCTTGAACCTTTGTTTGTTATTTGAGAGAGAGAGAGAGAGAGAGAGAGAGAGAGGGGGCGGGGTCCCACACCACCCTCCATAGAGAGAGAGTTTACAGAAGCTAAGTAAAACAATAAGTCAAGACGTTTTTTTCACTTTTCTAAGGCTAATATACAAAACAAATGACCCTTTCTAACCCATCCTCCGCCTCCCACTTACAATAGCCCTCATTGTTTACCTGACTTTCAAGAATAACAGGTGCGCCAGTGATTGATGCCCTTTGAGGGAACTTGTCACGAAATTCTAATCCCTGTGAACCCCGTAGGGGAGTAACGCCATCAGTGCACCTCGCGCGGTGCAATGTACCTTAGGCATGACTTAAGGCTCTTTGCAGCGTTCCTTCGGCCCCTATCTGCAACCTCTTTCATTTCTTTTACTGTATCTCCGTTCATATTGTCTTCCATCTTACTTTTCACCCTCTCTTAACTATTTTTTCGTAGTGCACTGTGATGTTTTTTCTTCCTTGAGGCTACTCTCAATTTTCCTTTCAGCGCTGAATGACCTCGTAGGTCCCAGCGCTTGGCCGTTGGCTTAAATCTTATATTTCCTATCCTTATATTCCTAATCCCTGTGAAGAGCGCAAAGACGAACATGTGTGGAAAGCGATGTCTGCAAACTTCAGGCCTCTTAAAAATGAAGATGAACAGCTTTGGAAAAGTGATATGTGCAATCTTAAGGTCTATAGAATCTATACTATGTTATCTGGGAGTCACTGCTTCAGGAATGTCGTAAAAATGATGAGCACCTCTTTTGGTAAACATGTATGGATACATGAAGCATTTAGATATCATGAATAGATTGGATGAATGTTTCGTTGCCAGAAAATTGTGGATCAGGATCTTTTGTATGAATTTTTCTTTCAGTAAATAGCACATATCAAGATCTTGTGATTCCAACTTACAGAAATTAATAATGGATTAACTAAGGGTCCAGTGACTAACCTGTTGCCACCGCCCATATGGGATTTATCATCGTCATTAAAGTTTTTACACCACATTTTAACTTCGGGGAATTAGATGTGGACGTTGGTTTTATGAGATAATAATTGTTTTGGATTGGAACCTTTCTTTCGTATTTTAAGACTTGATTTGGTGTTGTTGATACTTACCTTATTTGCTGCATAAATTTCCTCATTGTTTCTTTTATCTGTTTTTATTAAGTTTTCTTGTTTAGTCTCGCTGACAGATGCATTTATTTGACTGTGAGTTCATGCCAAGTGATAATAATACTTCGTTTATTGTAGGTTCCCTTATTTTGTCTTTCATAACCTTTGTTTGATTGTCCTATTGTATCATTTATGACCTATTTTTTATTATCTCAATAGTGTCATTTATGACCAATTTTTTTTATTATCCTATTCCTGCCATTTATGACGTATTTTTAAATTATCCCATTACTGTCATTTATGACCTTTATTACCATATCAGCGTCATTTATGACCAATTTTGTATTGTTATCCTATTAATGTCATTTATGATGTATTTTTTATTGTATTAGTGTCATTTGTGATCTATTTTGTATTATCCTATTAATGTCCTTTATGACTTATTTTTTGTTATCATATTAGTGTCATTTATGAACTTTTTTTATTATCCTATTACAAAAACTCCCAAAGTAACAAAGGTGAAGAGATATTCTTTCCTCAGTTCACCGTCAATCACAAAGCATGACAAAGAAGAAAATCAGCTGTAATAAAAATTACACAGCAATTTTCAGTATTATACACTCAAGACTCTCATCATTTCGTTATATAAGATAGAATGGTGTTTATAAAACTCTAATGGCGGAGTGAGTTAAGTCTTTAAAAGCGGCTGTTTCACAAGCTTCCACTAAACCTTGACAAATCTGAAACTGTCAGGCAATCAGAGAGCGCATACCCCCACCAGCGAAGAAAAAAAAACCGTGAAGATTTAGTTCCAGGTTTAGATTTAATTATTTCTTCTTTAGCTTATACTCAGTTACCACTATCCCCAAATTTAATCATTTTGGCTTGGACCTGGTCACTTTATTTAATTTCACTCAAATTAACCAATAACTCTTTTTATAGACATTTTAGTTGAAAGTAATATTATCTTCCATCTTACTTTCAACCCTCTCCTAAAAATTGTTTCTTAGTACAACTGCGAGGTCGTCCTTCTGTTACATCTTTAAAACCTACAGTCCTTTCAGTTTCCCTTTCAGCGCTGAATGACCTATAGGTATTTTGAACAGACGGACTCACGAACAGTCACAGTAGTTACAAGTTGAGAGCATAACCTCCGAACAACTTCGCTGGCGGAAGTAAATATTGCAAACATCGGTTTCACTGATTGCACGTTGAAATGGCGGAAGACGTAAACGAATGGCGAATTGGAACGGAAGTTTGAGGTCGTATATCATTGCAAAGAACCCACTGTCAGACTTTAACAAACTGCTAACGTACAAATTAAGTAGACTCCCTGATTACCCACAACTCAAAGTTACTTTGTAATCTCCAGCCAAAAATCATTTAAATCATCTGAATTACCGCAGGCAAGATGGTGCATGGTAGGTATTTAATGCATTCTGCCATTTCTGCCGTTTTCTCTGTCCACTAAATATTTTAAAAAGCTAAACATCTTGAAAAACTATTAAAATTTTCTTATGAAATTTTGTGCATGGGTGGGTTTTGTCCCATGGAATAGCTAATTACATTTTGAGATTAATCCGGACCAGGATACAGGTGCACTTTTAAGCTATTATCGTAAGAAAGTAGAAGTAAACTATTCTTTTCGGTTAATATGTTGCCATTAATATGAAATGTGAAGACGAAACAAGCAGAAAATGCGCCAAAGTTTCTTCGGCGCAATCGAGTTTTCTGTATGTCGTATAATTAAGGCCACCGAAAATAGACCTATCTTTTGATGGTCTCGGTATAATGCTGTATGAGCCGCGGCCCATGAAAATTTAAGCACGTGCCGGTTGTGGCCTGGCCTACGTATATCGTTACCAGATGCACGATTATGGCTAACGTTAACCTTAAGTAAAATCAAAACTACAAAGGCTAGGGGGCTGCAATTTGGTATTTTTGATGATAGGAGGGTGGATGATCAACATACCAATTTGCAGCCCTCTAGCCTCGGCAGTTTTCAAGACCTGAGGGGCGGACAGAAAAAGTGCGGGCAGACAGACAAAACCGGCACAATAGTTTCCATTACAGAAAACTTAAAGCACTAAGTGAAACAGACTACTAACGAAAGTCTGTAGTATACCCGGAACTGTAGAGGAACCTATTTTCAAAATCCGAGGTTCTTCTTCTTTCTTCTTCTTCTTCTTCTTCTTTCTTCTTCTTCTTCTTCTTCTTAATTTTATTTCTCATTGTTCGTAACAAATCATCGCTATTGTTTTCGGAGATGCCAAACAGCCCTGTAAGGCGAAGATAATAGCGGATAATAATAGGAACTGCGGCTGGAAGTGATGTGGAGGTGGAGTTGTGTAGACAGGTTAAGTGAGCCATACCTATTTCCAGTTCGACTTCCACTCCACGGATTTTACATAAAGATCAACTGTCGTGGGAGGCATTAAATTTTACATAGAAGAGCAACTTTCGTGGAACTTAGTCTAGATTTCTACATTAAAAGGAGCTCTCGTGGGACGCATTAAATTTTACATAGAAAGCAACTTTCGTGGGACGTAGTCTAGATTTCTACATAAAAAGGAACTCTCGTGGGACGTAGTTTTTTTATGCATTTTTTGTATTTCTTTCAGTTCACTTATTTTGTCCGTATCAGTGTATAATTTAAACAACAGATTAGTCAAGAGTTAAAAATATATATAGGTAAGAAGTAAATAGGTAAATGGAAAACATTAGTATGACGAGAAGAAGAGGAAAAAAAACTGTTCCTAATCCTGGTCCTGCTGCTCCCCCAGTCACTAGCCCACCTCTACGAAATTTCGTCGGACAGACGGAAATGAGCAAATACATGGCATTCAGTGTGAAAGCATTACACGGCTTCCGTGACCATAGATGTTGTGACGAAGTATTTCGTAAATTGATCAATAAGAAAATAAACGTACATGCGAAGAAAGTGCGCGCGAATGTGTGCCAAAGCTCCATTAAAATTTATGCGCACCTTAAGTAAAGATGAATTTCAACAAAACCACTATTTGGTAACCACAACATAATCAGAATAGTGGGAAAGATATGCGTGAGAATAGTGGTAAAGAAATGTTGCAGAAAAATGGTAAAACAGTGTGTCAGAATAGTAGTAAAGAAATGCTCAGAATAGTGGTAAAGAAATGCATCAGAATAGTGGTAAAGAAGTGCATCAGAATAGTGGTTATGAAAGGTAACAGAATATTGGTAAAGAAATGTGTCAGAATAGTGGTAAAGAAATGTATCAGAATAGTGGTAAAAAGTGTCAGAAAAGCGGTAAAGAAATGCATCAGAATAGTGGTAAAGAAAGGTAACAGAATAGTGGTAAAAAAGGTGTCAGAAAAGCGGTAAAGAAATGCATCAGAATAGTGGTAAGAAATGTGTCAGAATATTGGTAAAGAAATGTGTCAGAATATTGGTAAAGAGATGTATCAGAATAGTGGTAAAGAAAAGTTTCAGAAAAGCGGTAAAGAAATGCATCAGAATAGTGGTAAAGAAAGGTAACAGCATATTGGTAAAGAAATGCGTCAGAATTGTGGTAAAGAAAGGTAACAGCATATTGGTAAAGAA
Organism: Macrobrachium rosenbergii; assembly: GCF_040412425.1. NCBI lineage: Eukaryota > Metazoa > Arthropoda > Malacostraca > Decapoda > Palaemonidae > Macrobrachium > Macrobrachium rosenbergii. Next base: position 41,270,939 of record NC_089761.1, on the reverse strand, counting down.
ATGTATCAGAATAGTGACAAAGAAATGTATCAGAATAGCGGTAAAGAAAAGTGTCAGAAAAGCGGTAGAGAAATGCAATAGAATAGTGGTAAAGAAAGGTAACTATATTGGTAAAGAAATATGTCAGAATATTGATAAAGAATGTATCAGAATAGTGGTGAAGAAATGTATTAGAATAGTGATAAAGAAATGTATCAGAATAGTGGTAAAGATATAAATTGGAATAGTGGTAAAGAAATGTGTCAGAATTGTGGTAAAGAAATGTGTCAGAATAGTGGTAAAGAAATGTGTCGGAATAGGGGTAAAGAAATGTCTCGAGGAATCTATCAGAATAGTGGTAAAGAAATGTATCAGAATATTGGCAAAGAAATGTATCAGAATATTGGCAAAGAAATGTGTCAGAATAGTGTTAAGAAATGTGCCAGAATAGTGGTAAAGAAATGTCTCAAGAAATCTGTCGGAATAGTGGTAAATAATTGTATCAGAATATTGGCAAAGAAATGTGCCAGAATAGTGGCAAAGAAATGTGTCAAGAAATCTATCAGAACAGTGATAAAGAAATGCATCAGAATAGTAGCAGAAATTGGCGTGAGACAGCGAACTTTTCTGGCCCGAGGCTAAGAACGCTTTCCCGGCACGAGAGACGGAACGTCGGCATTAAAATCGTGCATGCAAATATCAATCACGCCTGAGTAGACGTCTCAGACACGCTACTGCCAACTCTGTCGATTGAAATGTTCTTGGGAAGGGTTAGACGTGTGTTGTCATTATTGTTGTCAGTGGGATTGCTCTAGCGTCCTAATCTTGATGGAAAATAATGAAAAATGTAGTTTACAGTATTATCAAAACAGATTTTAGTTTCTTGTTTTCCGTTATTATTGTTTAGGAGAAGAGATATCATTATTTAAGAGATATCATCAGTATTCCTGTCTTGTTTCTTGTGTTGCATGAATATTATTATTATTATTATTATTATTATTATTATTATTATTATTATTATTATTATTATTATTGTATCTCCCTAAGATGTTTGTTTTGTTTCAAAGAATATCATCATTCTCATATTTTTGAGGTTTTCCATTTACTAGATGATAAAAATTCTAATCTTAATCACCAGAGAGAGAGAGAGAGAGAGAGAGAGAGAGAGAGAGAGAGAGAGAGAGCTACAATAAATGGGTTTTTCTTTATGCAAATATCTTCATAAAATGCAGAGATTTTTTCATAATGCAGTTTGCTTTTCATAAGGCAAAATGTTTTTGATAATGCAAAATTCTTTTTTTTATAACAAAGATTTTTTTATAGTATAATTTTTTTTTTATAATGCAGTGTTTTTTCATAATGGTAATTTTTTTTTACTTAATGCGAAAAAATTTTATCCAGTACAAGAGGTTCAGTGTACTAATAAACTTTATTTGATAAACTGCAAATGCATCCATATATTTTTTATATAACAAAATGAACCCCACGCTTAAATTTGCCGTCGTTTAGCCTGGGGTCCGTCTCTCTTACTCTAGGGTCCGAACTTGTCTTTGTCGATCCTCTCTTATATTACCGTCATTTTTGACGATGTGGGTTAATTATGTTTATTATTATACAGAAATCAATGTTAAGAATATATTCTTAACATAGATTTCTGTAGAATAATAAACACAGATTTCTGTAGACTAATGAACATAGATTTTTGTAGAATAATGAACATAGATTTTTGTAGGATAATGAACATAGATTTCTGTACGGTAATGAACATAGATTTCTGTAGAACAACGTACATTGAGTTCTGTAGAATAATGAGCATAGATCTGTAGAATAATGAACATAGATTTCTGTAGGATAATGAACATAGATTTATGTAGAACAACGAACATTGAGTTCTGTAGAATAATGAACATAGATTTATCTAGAATAATGAACATAGATTTCTGTAGGGTAATGAACATAGATTTATGTAGAACAACGAACATTGAGTTCTGTAGAATAATGAACATAGATTTATGTAGAATAGTGAACATATATTTCTATAGAACAATGAACACAGATTTCTGTAGAATAAGAAACAGATAAAGTCAGTGATTTCTGCGTGTGTATTAGAGATTAACTAAGGAAATATATGGTTGGTTTTCGAGGTAGGTTTAATACCTGTATTTTGTGTAAAATAGGTTTCCAGGCCTAACATTATTAGCCTCAAGATTTTACGTTGAAGGTAATCGTTTAGACCTTATTTGTAACCATTTAGACCTTACTTGTAATCGTTTTATTCTCTCTCTCTCTCTCTCTCTCTCTCTCTCTCTCTCATAGCGTGCTACTGTGAGTCCAACTCTTAGACTTTTTTTTATAGAACTTTTTTTTATATATAATCATTAATTTGTTTATATGAATATTTATTATCAGTAATTCAAAGTGACAATAACGTTGACCATAAAACAGATAAATTTTTTTACTTCATATGTTGTCAGATTTTATTTATTCCTTATCTTTTTTGGAATATCAGAGGATTAGCGAAGCTTTATCTCAACGCGTGGATTATGTCAATTAGCATTCGGGATTAACTTCCACAGCTGTTGCAGGTCAGTCTTGCGTAGAGAAAATAATTTTTTTATACAAATTGTGCGGTTGATGGCTTTTGATTCGTGCATATTCATGAATGGCGCTATATATATATATATATATATATATATATATATATATATATATATATATATATATATATATATATATATATATATATATATATATATATATATTTATATATATATATATATATATATATATATATATATACTTGTGTGTGATATATATATGCATACTTGTGTGTGTGTGTACGAATGTATTTATGTATGTATGTATGTGCGCGCGCGCGGTACACTGATCTCGTTGAAATATGATTCAACTCTTTTATAAAAGCCCTTTTCTTTTCGTGAACACATCCTTTTTAATGATAGACGAGCCATAAAAGTAAACATTACAAAAGAAAAGGAGACATCCAGTAAAGACTTGAGCATCTCTCTCTCTCTCTCTCTCTCTCTCTCTCTCTCTCTCTCAGATTGTGGGTGTCTTGAATCGCGGTCCGTGGGTCGATCCCGGATAAAGACCCCCGAATCTGGGCATGTGCCGGATCTGAAGGGGGACCTTCGTCGTTCCTAATATTCGTTTGGGTATTTACTTTGTCCTGTGTGGTCTCTCTGGGCAGGATCTGCCTGGCGATTGTCTTCTCTTTTCATTTGAATAGAGTTTTAAGTGTTTCTCTGACATGTCCTGTTTGTTTAATCGCTTATATTGCTATTTATTATTTTTTTATTAATTAATGCTGATATTTATGTACTTTATGTATTATTTCTCAGTATTTCATGGATTAATTATAGGTAGTTCTTATGTATTATTTATTAGTTTTTGTATTGTTTTGAGTTATTTTAATATTGATTGCTAATTTTTCTGTATTTACTTGGTGTATGAGTTTGTCTTGGTTCACTTTTTCATTTTGCTTGCTTATGGGCATCTTCTTCTGTGGAGGCTTTTATTGCAAGCTATTGATTATTTCTGGCTTGTACCTTACCTGTGTCTTTTGCGTGTCTAAAAATCAATCTGATATCTTTTGCAATAATTCTGTGGTTTGGTTTTTGGTTCATTGTTAGACACACTGCTACATTTAGTTTTACTTCGTTAGGTGTTGACTTTCTTTTTTTATATTAATCGTTATTATTTTTCTATGGGTACGTCGTAGCTTATCATCTTGTATATTATTTTTATTATTAAACAGCGCGCTGGTCTTGCCATATTTAAGTAAATTTGCTCTGACATCGTACTTTTATAATGTACATTACATTGCTTTGCATTTTTAGTTTTCTGAAAAGAAAACTATTGGGCCGGCTTTGTCAGTCTGTCCGCACTTTTTCTTCCCGCCCTCAGATCTTAAAATCTACTGAGGTTAGAGGGCTGTAAATTGGTTATGTTGATCATTCACCATCCAGTCACCAAATACCAAATTGCAGCCCTCTATCCTCAGTAATTTTTATTTTATTTAAGGTTATAAAAGTAGCCATAATCGTGCTTCTGGCAACGATATAGAATAGACTACACTGGCCCGTGGTTAAAGTTTCATGGGCCGCGACAGCATTTTACTTGTTTTGTTTCATTACCCGTAGACTCTCTATAATACACCGGGAAAAATAT
>NC_089761.1:41249272-41261772 GCF_040412425.1 Macrobrachium rosenbergii | reverse complement strand
CTTTGTTTGTCTTGATTTTCTTGATTTCCTTGATTTTTCTTTATCCATATTAAAAATATCGTGTTTCGTTGTCTTTGTCTTGATTTTCTTCAATTTATTGCTTTTTTCTTTATCCGTATTAGAATAACTTGTTTTCGTTATTTTTGTTTGTCTTGATTTTCTTTATTTTTCTTTATCCGTATTAGCGATGACTTGCTTCTTTGTCTTTGTTTGTCTTGATTTTCTTGATTTCCTTGATTTTCCTTTATCCATATTATTCTCTGATGGTTTATTTTGTTATTTGTATTTTTTGTCGGTCCTTATTTTCTCTTTTTCATTTAAAGGCCTTCCGATTTGTGGAAAGTTTCTGTAATAATAATAATAATAATAATAATAATAATAATAATAATAATAACTCGGAAGAAAGGCTTCTTTCAAACAAATTCATTAAATAGAATGGCCGTCTGGATGCCGTTGAGTTTATATTGAGAAACTGCAATATTAACTCAACGGTATCCAGACGGCTATTCTGTTCAATAATAATAATAATAATAATAATAATAATAATAATAATAATAATAATAATAATAATAAGAGAAATTCTTATTGATGAGAACAATTTACCAGTAACTATATGGACATATGATAATGAAAATAAATATTATTATAATAATTTCATAAATTCGGCCCAGTAAATGATTTTTTTTTCCTCCAGCGTCACTCAAACGAAAGCGTAAATTATGAAATACGTATGACGATTGCTGTCAGAGAATATTTCTTTCTCGCCATTGATGTTTGCCGACTCGTGAGTTGTCTCTGAAAGAACATAACAGCCTCTCTCTCTCTCTCTCTCTCTCTCTCTCTCTCTCTCTCTCTCTCTCTCTCTCTCTCTCTCTCACAAACAAAATGAGTATCATTCTTATACTTTCTCTCTCTCTCTCTCTCTCTCTCTCTGTCATACGTTCTCTCACAAACAAAATGAGATTTATTCTTACTGAAAATATCTCTCTCTCTCTCTCTCTCTCTCTCTCTCTCTCTCTCTCTCTCTCTCTCTCAAACAAAATGAGTTTCATTTTTATACTAAATCTCTCTCTCTCTCTCTCTCTCTCTCTCTCTCTCTCTCTCTCTCTCTCTCTCTCTCTCTCTCTTAGCGCAGCGAGAGCTCTTTCATCGATTCATATACGATTAGATCCCAACAAGCCTCAGCTGACCTAAACGTCGAGATATATATTTATACCTGGATGTTATATATATATATATATATTATTGTATATATATGCAAAGAGGAGAGAGAGAGAGAGAGAGAGAGAGAGAGAGAGAGAGAGAGAGAGAGAGAGAGTGCTTTTCTTTGATCTCTGTGTTTCTCTTCTCTTGAATTCTTTTATTCTGCGCGAAGTATCCACTTTAATCTTTTACTTAACGCGTTTGAAATTCTTTTCGTGTCTCTTCACTTCTCATTTTCTCCTTCATTTTATGGCAGATGCTTTGTAAAGCATCATCTAGGGCTGCTGGATATCGTCTTTGGATTTTTAAAAGATTTTATCTTCTTATTGTAAATTGTCAAGTAATTTATGATTACAGTGTGGTGATGTGGGCTTACGATTTTATTAAATGCTCGTTTTATCCACAGAATTGAGGTTGATATTATTTATAACGATTAACTTTGATGCCTTTATTTAATAATCCATCAATCAGCCGTCAAGATTTTTTGGTTGGTATTAAATACTCGTTTTAATTTAAGTGTATACACATTTTCTGCACGTGTTTAAGAGTAATATATATCGGCAGTATAAGTATCAGATATATCTTTCATCCATCCAGTTTTTTCTTAATATTAATCAAAGCAATCAACATTATGAATGCTGAAAGGTTAAAATTACCGTTGATTTAATATACAAATGCATTAAACAAACTGCAAGCAAGCAAGGAAAAAATAAAAACTAGCGCTATAGTGACGCTCTTTTTCCATAAAAAGTAGTGGAAATTTTATGTAGTAATATTTGGCGTTTGAATATTTCACTTCCTTAGTGAAGCTGGACGAGGGTCTTAGGTTAGTTGTTTGTGTTTGTTTGTTTTCACACACAATTTTTTTTTTTATTTCAGTCAATTTTTATGGAGAGTCTGGCTTTGTGTCAATGAAAATTCGGTTAGATTTTTATTTGATTAGATTAGGGTTTGCTCCGGAAGATTCGCGAGATTTTGAGGCGAATCTGGAAATAAAGGTCATAGTTCTGTCAAGCAAAGAGTTTTTAATTTCATTTATATACCTTGGTTTAAACAGTTACAGTAATAAAGTATTAAAGTTAACAAGTAAATAGTTTAAGTAACTTTTCAATTGACAGTAGGTGAACAGTTACAGTAATAAAGATTTTCAGTTAAGAAGTTAATGTTTTAAGTAACTTATCATTTGACATTACTTGAACAGTTACAGTAAAAGTATTACGGTTAAAAAATAAATATTTTTTCTGACGTCGATAGACAGTACTTGAACAGTTACAATAATAAAGTATTACAGTTAAAAAGTAATTATTTTAAATAAATATTTTGAACAGGTACAACAATAAAGATTTACAGTTAAAAACTAAATATCTTAAGCAACTTTTCAATTGGCAGAACATGAAAAGTTACAGATTAAAGTATTAAAGTTAAAAAGTGAATATTTTAAGCTTTTCAGTAGATATTATTTGAACAGTTACGGTAATGAAGATGTACAGTTAAAATGTAAATACTTTAAGCAACTTTGCAATTGACAGTACTTGAACTGTTTAAGTAACTTTTCAATTGACAGTACTTGAACAGGTACAGCAACTTTAAGTAACTTTTCAATTGACAGTACTTGAGCAGTTACAGCAATAAAGTAATACACTTAAAAAGTAAATATTTTAAGTAACTTCTCATTTGACAGAGCTTGACATGCCCATATTGGCATCTTCGAACATCAGACATTTACCGCCGTTTTCTGCCGCACACAACAACAAATCCATCAAACCAAGCGGCTCTCTGGACGGCTGACTGTTGTTTACCGCGCTAGAGCAGCTTATCTCTGGGTCCTCAGAGAAGATCTTCCCCCATTAGGGTATATAATATTTTCTTTAGGCTGGAGACCCGGGTTTTTGAGTCCCTTCTCTTGTGTAATTCTTTGCGTCCGTGTGCTCTGCTCATAATGTTGTGTTGACTGTATAAATGATTCGGCAGGGCTGTCTTTGAACGAGAAAAAGGGACGCTCTGGAGAGAAAGAGAGATGGACGTATATGGCCTGTAAACTTGCTGTAGTGAACCACTTGCAGATTTTACTTGTGGGGTCGGTTGTGGTGAGAGAGAGAGAGAGAGAGAGAGAGAGAGAGAGAGAGAGAGAGAGAGAGAGAGAGAGAATGTTTTTATATTCTGTAAGCTTCATGTAATGATTGAAATGTTCAGATGACTCAAGGGAGTTAAAGAAAGTATAATACGTAAATCTTGTAATGATCCCATTTCATACACATACAGACACGTTAACGAAACTCACACACACACAGAGAGAGAGAGAGAGAGAGAGAGAGAGAGAGAGAGAGAGAGAGAGAGAGAGAGAGGGTGGCCTACAGTGTGACAGTCAGGTAGCCATTGATCCAAACGTGACCCACCTCTTCCCCTTTAATTATAATGGCTTCTGGCCTGAAAGGGGGGTGATAATGGTCACTCATCTTACGGCCAAGTCCACCTATAGGCCACCAGCAGAAGCTCCTTCCTTATCCTACCCAGTCACCCACAGGATTTCAAGACTCCTAACGAACTTTCCTTTTAATAACCCTTTGTCCTGGGTTGCCCTCCTCCTCCTCCTCCTCCATTATCCTTCCTCCTCCTCCTCCTCCTCCTCCTCCTCCTCCTCCTCCTCCTCCTCCTCCTCCTCCTCCTCCCCCTCCTCCTGTATTTCCTTTCCTCCCTCCTATCCCTGTCCTCCCTTTTATCCACATCCTCCTCATTATTCCACGCCACTTGGTAATGCGGGAAAGGAAACGGGGATTTAGTTGAAGGAGTCTTAAATGAATTGGGGGGGAAAATTCATTTGCGGACTACTGTGTAAAGCAAGGTTCCATTCTGGCTTAAAACCAGTTTTAATCTGATCTGATAACGGTAACAACAAACTTTGTGTGACTGATTGATTTTGGTCGTTCGTTTTTAGTATTTTGCATTTGTTAAATCATGTTTATGTGGCTATTATAGTTACATACATATCTGGTAAAAAGTTGATAAGCACATTCTATATATATACTATATATACACGTTGCAACCATATATTTCCAATGCTCGTGTATTCGTAATTGCTGGTGAAATATCAGGAATACAGAAGTATTGGAAATAAATGGTTGCAACGTATATATAATAGTTTTTTATGGGCTTTTTTTATCCTCATATATATATAAATTTACTGCAGGTTTAAAATTGATTGTTATTGAAACTCACAGTGAGACCCGAGAACGAACGTAGCCGGTAACTGTCACAACAGTTGTTGTTATTGTCTTCAAATTAAACTGAACATAACGCCTGCACGGGCTCATGCTCGTAAGAGCGGCCTCGTACAAAATCATAGCATCAGTAATTAGCGCCAGCTAATGTCTGCCTGATTATCGTTTTACACCAATGAATATAATTATTATTGTTGTTAGTGTAGTTGTTATAATCATTTTCGCGTAGAGTTGTTATATTTTTACTGCCATTTATATCTGCATTCTGCATTTATATGTAGCTGTGAACTGAAATAGATTATTGTAATTATTGAAAACTCAGATAAAATAAAACCCTTTTCTTGAGATGTATACGCAAGAAAAGGGAAATTATTATTATTATTATTATTATTATTATTATTATTATTATTATTATTATTATTATTATTATTATTATTATTATTATTATTATTATTATGGAACATTTAACCAGGTGTAGACTAAGGAGCAAGAATTTTCTCTACCTACAACGATTCCTAAAACTTGAAAACCTCGACTTACGTCCATTCTGAGGGGCATGAAGAATCGCCCATCACTCTCATTTGGCATGCTTCTGTTTCGTCCTTTGGGCCTCAGTGGGACAGCCGAATAAAAAAAGAAAATGAAAATGAACCTTTCAACTTTCTTTCTGTGATACCGAGTGTCCGGTAATGTCACGCACCTTACAGGTTCGTTATTCACGCTCAGTCGGAGAAGGATCCGGTGGATAAAGCATCTCTCTCTCTCTCTCTCTCTCTCTCTCTCTCTCTCTCTCTCTCTCTCTCTCTCTCTCTCTCTCAGCAAATAGAATGACGAAAGCCTCCTTGGTATTTTTGTATAGGTTATACTGCTCGTTATTTATTTAATATATATGTGAATCTGTGTAGTTAGAAAGGTAGATAAGTGTTTCTCGGTATTTATGGAGGTTCTCTCTCTCTCTCTCTCTCTCTCTCTCTCTCTCTCATTAAATGGGTAAGTTAGGCTAAGTATAGTTGGGTTAATTAGATTAAGTATATTTACGCATTCTTATCCCATTAGTGAAACGAAACAGAGAAGGGTTATTTTTTGTTGCATTCGTTAATCTACAAGGAATTTGACGTTAATCTCTCATTATATCTCTCTTTATTATAATCCCCACGACAGTAAAAGTCATCTTTCGAAATGCCAGCCATAACCTTTTGACCAGTGAATGTCTGCTACTCACCGTTCCCATGTATATAAACAAGTAAAAAATGCGCCGAAGTTTCTTTGGTGCAATCGAGTTTTCTTTACAGCGTATAATGCTGTATGAAAATCTCAGCCACGACCCATGAAACTTTCATCCACGGCCCCTGTTGGTGGCCTGTGTTCATAGCACCTATAGCTGTGCCATACGCACGATCATGGCTGACTTTAACCATAAATAAAATAAAAACTACTGAGGCTAGAGGACTGCAATTTGATATTTTTGATGCTTGGAGGGTGGATGCTCAGCATACCAATTTTCAACTCTCTAGCCTCAGTAGTTTTTGAGATCTGAGGGCGGGGAGAAAAAGTGATTTCCGTCTTAATCATCTTCTTTTAATCGACCTTATCTGCTTAATCGCTGATTCAGGTAGCAATCTGACCATCGTTTCTTCTCCCATTCAGATGCATGTTCTAAGTTATCATGGTCTCTGTCATTTAAATTCCTTACCATGGTCTCTTTTCATTTAGTGCGATGAATATAGTACTTTACCATTGGTTTGCGTCATTCTTTCACTTTGCGTACCCCAACTTCACTCACAGCAGTCAGCTGACCTCCAGGTACATAATTCACAGGTTAGGTTAACGTAGGCAAATTGAGTTTTCAAAAAGCGCACTCGTACTGCTGCTTCTCCTTGCTGGAGGATTTCTGTTATGACGAGAGAGAGAGAGAGAGAGAGAGAGAGAGAGAGAGAGAGAGAGAGAGAGAGAGAGAGAGAGAGAGAATTTTCCAATTTACATCAAATTGACATAACGACATCTACAGATAGACAGGCCGGCAATGAGCATTTTTTCTGTATTTAAAGTATGCGAAATCTACGAGAGAGAGAGAGAGAGAGAGAGAGAGAGAGAGAGAGAGAGAGAGAGAGAGAGAGAGAGAGAATTTTCCAATTTACATCGAATTGACGTAACGACATCTACAGACAGACAGGCCAGCAATGAGAATTTTTTTGTTTCTACAAAACATGCGAAATCGAGACGAGAGAGAGAGAGAGAGAGAGAGAGAGAGAGAGAGAGAGAGAGAGAGAGAGAGAGAGAGAGAGAGGGCAGGTAAAGAAAGTTTCCCCCTTAGATGGCTGTCTGATGTTCTCGGCCCGAGAAGGTCGTCCAGTAGTTGATGGATGTTCAAGAAGATTTTGGGGAAGTGTTGTAGGTCATCAGCCCCCCCCCCCACCCCCCACCCCAAGGTATTCTGTTGGGAGTACCTCCATGGGCCTTCCTTCCCCCTACCCCCGTAGTATTCTGGGGACCTATAAATGGGCTGTTTCTCTTCATTTCCTTTCTGTTCACTTTCTGGGGAAGCAGTTGTAGTTTTGACAGTACTAGGAATCTGACACCAGGCCTTTGTGTGATTGGTATTTTCTCACGTTTCTTTGTCTGTAAGCTGCAAAGAAACGTGGGTGTTCAGATTCTCTCTCTCTCTCTCTCTCTCTCTCTCTCTCTCTCTCTCTCTCTCTCTCTCTCTCTCTCTCTCTCTCGATTTTGCATATTTTGTATAAACAGAAAAAATTTCTCATTGCCGGTCTGTCTGTGTAGACGTCGATACGTCAGTTTGATGTAAATTGGAAAATTTTCTCTCTCTCTCTCTCTCTCTCTCTCTCTCTCTCTCTCTCTCTCTCTCTCTCTCTCTCTCTCTCTCTCTCTCGATTTCGCTTATTTTGTGTAGACAAAAAAATTCTCATTTCCGATCTGCTTGTGTGTATATGTCGTTACGTCAGTTTGATGTAAATTAGAAAATTCTCTCTCTCTCTCTCTCTCTCTCTCTCTCTCTCTCTCTCTCTCTCTCTCTACAAAAAAATTCTCATTCCGATCTGCTTGTGTGTATATGTCGTTACGTCTCTCTCTCTCTCTCTCTCTCTCTCTCTCTCTCTCTCTCTCTCTCTCTCTCTCTCTCTTTCTCTTAGATTTTCTGCTTGTGTATATATTTTATATACAGAAAAAAATGCTCATTCTCTCTCTCTCTTCTCTCTCTCTCTCTCCTGTCGATTTGTAGATGTCGTTATGTCAGTTTGATAGAAAAAAATTTGAAATCTCTCTCGTTCGTCAGTTTGATGTCTCTCTCTCTCTCTCTCTCTCTCTCTCTCTCTCTGGGTTTGATGTAAATTAGAAAATTCTCTCTCTCTCTCTCTCTCTCTCTCTCTCTCTCTTTAGATTTAACTCCTTGTGTGTATATGTCTTCCTCTTTGAATAGATAGAAACTTATTTTGTGTATACAAAAAATTGTATTATGTCGTTACGTCAGTTTGATGTAAATTTTCTTCTCTGTAGACATGACATCAGTTTAACATTAACAAAAGTTATTTTGTTTCAAAAAAATTCTCATTTCTGCACTGCTTGTCTGTATAGTTGTTACTGTCAGTTTAAATTCAAATTAAAAGTAATGTTTGTAAGTTCCAACTGTTAGATTTTGGGCATAGGCTACGTCAGTTTGATGTAAATTAGAAAGCGATTTGAATTCTCTCTACTTTCGCTTATTTTGTGTATACAATAAACAACGTCGCAAACATCTGCAATTGCAGTTCGCTTGCTTTGTTGAAAACAGTCCTTCATTATTCAGATGACTTCCCAGACAGCTTCTTTGACTTTTAAGACATTACTTTGTAACGTAATCATTCGATACAATATCCTAGATTTTTATATTACAATATTTTCATTCAAAATCGGAGACATAGAACCCTCTATATATTCAGATTATCTAACAGTAAGTGTTGAAAATAAGGATACATTAGAGCTATCTGTCCATCTCCCTTCAACATCAGATTGTGAAGTATTATTCCTAATGTCCGGTCATACTACTGTCGATGGCTGGTTGTCCTCCACTTTTTGTAAAGTCTTGCTTCTCTTGACATCAGTTTAACATTAATGAAAGTTCATTGTTTCTAACACCTCCACTGTGACAAAGTTGGGTTTTAAATTCAAATTAAAAGTAATGTTTGTGAGTACCAGTTATTTTGTAGGCTACGTTTTTTTAGCGGGTTAAAATCAGTTACTTTAGTCCTTCGGAACTTGAATGCTTTGACAAACATTACTTTGTAACGTAATCATTCGATACAAGTAGATTTTTAAAGATGCAATATTTTCATTCCAAATTGTTAATGACCCAAATATTCAGATTATCTAGCTCAGGATGAAAATAGGGGAGAAAGGTTAATGTCCATCTCCCTTCAAAACAGATTGTTAGATTATTTAATGTGTCATAGGGAGTCGATGGCTGGTTGTCCTTTTGCGTAAAGTTAGAAGCTCAAGATCCCTGTTTCACACTCCCTGTGAGAAAGGTTGAAGGACCAAACGGAATTAATACCAGTTATTGTGCAAGGGAGAGTTAAAAAAGGTCGGAACTTGGACCAAACGGAAGTTAGAGCTAAAGATGCAAGGTAGGGAAAGGTTATTGATCAAACGGAAGTTAGAGCTCAAGATGCAAGGTAGGGAAAGGTTATTGATTAAACGGAAGTTAGAGCTCAAGATGCAAGGGAGAGAAAGGTTAATGACCAAACGGAAGTTAGAGCTCAAGATGCAAGGGAGAGAAAGGTTAATGACCAAATGGAAGTTAGAGCTCAAAATGCAGGGGAGAGGAAGGTTATTGATCAAACGGAAGTTAGAGCTCAAGATGCAAGGCAGAGAAAGGTTAATGACCAAACGGAAGTTAGAGCTCAAGATGCAAGGGAGAGAAAGGTCAAGGACCAAACGGAAGTTAGAGCTTAAGGTGCAAGGGAGAGAAAGGTCAAGGACCAAACGGAAGTTAGAGCTCAAGATGCAAGGGAGAGAAAGGTCAAGGACCAAACGGAAGTTAGAGCTCAAGATGCAAGGGAGAGAAAGATTAATGACCAAACGGAAGTCAGAGCTCAAGATGCAAGGCAGAGAAAGGTTAATGACCAAACGGAAGTTAGAGTTAAAGATGCTAGTGGAGAGATGCTATGAGGGGAGAGTGCAGTCCTTTGTTGATGGAGTGACTGTATTAGGGTTGTTGAATGTGGACGATTGAAGAGAGACAGATCCAACTGATTTTTTGCTTGCAAAATCGTTTGCTTCTTCTCTCTAGATCATTTCTTCCTACCGCCATCCGTCGTTCGCCCTTCGTCGGGTTCCTCTTTATTTTTATCACATCATCCTCGCTTCCCTTGAGTTCCTTTCATTTTCATCCATCTTTGCCCTGTCCTTCCTTCACATCCTTATCCTGCGGAAAAGTCAGTTATGCTTAGGTCATTTGCAGTTTAACGCCAGTAATTGTCGCAGTTTCTTCTTTGTCTTTTTTGTTCCTTGGTTCTTTCATTCCATAAGATTGCTGATTGCTTGATAAATAAGGTAAATGACAGTTTAAGTGAAGGGATAAACTTCCTTCTCATAGTTAGGGTCAGTGTAATTTAGCTCTAGAATGTTGAGGATTTGGATGCTGGGTGGTGGGGTTGGGTTGTTTGGGCTGGGAGTGTTGGGGTGGGTGGGAAATTAGCCGTATTAGGAGGCGTGTTATTGCTGACAAGATAGCGGTGAATGGCACAGTATATTTTAGTATGCTGACGCATTGCTAATTAGAGACTAATTTTGTGCTCTTCTCTAGAGAAAACTATTTTTTCCCGTAATATTTACAATTAATATGGTATGGAAAGTATAACTGATATTATTCATGTAAAATATATATATTTTTTTTCAAACTGAAATTATTTTTGATGTACTTGCTGATTTCATGCACATCAAACAACACTTTCAGTTTGAAAAAATATATATGTTTTACGTGAATAATTTCAGCAATATGCTGAAATTCACGTGATGCTGATGGGAATGATAACCACATCTTCTGCTCAAGGGTATTTTTAAGTGATTTTCACCATTGTTACTTTTTGTGCATATTCTCAAATGGGATAATGATAATGATGGTGATGATAATAATCAATAATTTTCTCTAAAGCAATTCGCACAAAGATTATTGTCAGTATAACCACATTAGAAGGGAAGATGTCAAGTTTTTGAGATGCATTTAAAAAAATAAAATTAAATCCATTAGCAAGAAGAGACTGACTGTGCAGTTTTCTAGATTAAGCCGGCCTTATGCCAGCGCTGGACTCATGCTCCATGGAGCAGCCTGCAAAGCTCATACAAAATTATTGTAGCAGCTCCAAAAGCAGCTTTGAACGCAGTATAACTTTCCGTGCAGACTTACTAATGTTGATGAGTTGACCTGAGGAGAGTTGCCACATAGCAATTTCTTTTTTTATTTTTAATTTATTTTTCATTATCTTCACCTAAGTATTGAGGCCCACGGGGGGACCCCCCTCCCTACTACTACCCTCTCGGGTGTTCGCAGCGTCTAAAAATTGGCCATCGCTTTTAAACGGCGCTCGAGAGATCGAGTCATAAATCTTAAACTTCGCCGATCGGTGAAGTTTGCGGTATTTTTCTCATTTAGACGAGAATGTGGCTTCTAATTACCTTCTTTTTTTTTTCTTTTGTCACTGCAACTTCAGCATTTTTGTTCGGGTGTTGATAATATTTCTCTCGTTCGTTTATCACCCGTTTAGCTGTATTGTACTGTTTTTATGTGTGGGGTTAATTTTTCTTGTTTTGTTTCGTGTACTTGATTTTTGCGACGCTAGGTTCATGAAAAAAATCAGTTTCCTGTCTCTCAACTGTTAATTATATACTAGAAAACTAACTAAATTTTTACCCCGGACATAATTACCTACTATATATGTTTATTTTCAGGAGTTTTATTTTAAAAATCCGGAATCTGTTGGTACTCATAATTGAAGTTCAGATTAGAGCCAGTATGTATTGAATTGAATTTTTATTTTTCTTTTTTGTTGTTTACTCTTTTGTATTGTTTTCTCATGTATAAATTCATCCGTTACGGGAACCATATTCATTAGGCGCAAATTAGATTTTGCTATTGCTTGCTTGTCGGTTTTTTACATGATTTTAAGGAAACTGTAGAATTTCTTGTGACTGCAACGTTCAGCATTATTTTTCAAATTGTAATTCATCTTTTTTTATTTATTTATTTTTTTGTTACCAATTAGCCGTATTATATTTTGTATTTTAAATTGGTACTACACAACGTCGTATGATTTATATTTCGGTTTTAGCATTCTGTAAAAGAAAACTTTTGTGCCGGCCTTGTCTGTCCGTCCGCACCTTTATTCTGTCCACACTTTTTTCTGTCCGTACTTTTTCTGTCCGCACTTTTTCTGTCCGCCCTCAGATCTTAAAAACTACTGAGGCTAGAGGGCTGCAAATTGGCATGTTGATCATCCACCCTCCAGTCATCTAACATACCAAATTGCAGCCCTCTAGCATCAGTAGTTTTTACTTTATTTAAGGTTAAAGTTAGCCATAATCGTGCTTCTGGCAACGATTAGGATAGGCCACCACCGGGACGTGGTTAAAGTTTCATGGGCCGCGGCTCGTACAGCATTACACCGAGACCACCGAAAGATAGATCTATTTTCGGTGGCTTTGATTATACGCTGTACAGAAATCTCGATTGCGCCGAAGAAACTTGTTTCCTTTTAATTTGACTTCAGTTTGTTTTGTGTTATTATATTTCTATTTATATGCGTTAGAAAAAGCACGTTAAAACGAAGAATCCTTCTCCGTTTAATTATTTTTACATGTTGACGTTTGATGCACTGAAAAATGTTCAGTGCTCATGTAAATTTATGCTCATTAATTTTTTATATTTTTTCAAATGGTATTTTTAATCTGGAAAATCTTTATGACTTAAGAATCATTCGACTCGTGTAATAAATTGTCGCCAAAATGAATTTCATTTTACGAGTCGCTGAATCCCGTTAACCAAAGCTTGAGCAGAGGTCTGTGGTCACCACGTCAATAAGGGCGAATAGA
>NC_089761.1:41081772-41241772 GCF_040412425.1 Macrobrachium rosenbergii | reverse complement strand
TTCGTTTATTTGTCATCAATATATATATATATATATATATATATATATATATATATATATATATATATATATATATATATATATATATTTTATATATATATATATTACTTATATAATATGTATACACGTGTGAAGTAAACAGTAATGCATTTGTTTTAAAGTAAACGAGAGAGAGAGAGAGAGAGAGAGAGAGAGAGAGAGAGAGAGAGAGAGAGAGAGAGAGAGAGAGAGAGAGAGAGCACACCATCACTAACCACGGACCATTTATAGAAGGAATTGCTTAATTTTAGAGATGAAACACGAGATCAGTTTTGAGGGAAACCAGTCAGGCACATCATACATTTTTTCTTTGATATCCTTGAAGGAGGTTTTAAACACTCCGAGACTTGACACCATCTAGGCCTATCCAGAAGAGGAGAGAGAGAGAGGTTCTTTAGAGGATCGAATTTCACCCCCCTCGACTCCCCTTCTCTCCCCCTCTCTCCCTCCTTCCCCCCTCCCCTTTCCAAAGCGGGCACATTCAATTTTGAAATCACATTGTTTTTGGTGTTTTATAGGGTCAGAGCTGAAGGTTGGTGTTGTTTGAGGGGCTTAGGAAGTATCTCTCTCTCTCTCTCTCTCTCTCTCTCTCTCTCTCTCTCTCTCTCTGTGTGTGTGTGTGTGTGCATTGGCGTGATTGAGTGTAAATGAATTTGCATTACTTGATTTTTGAAAATTTGCATCACTTCGGAAAGTTTAAAGAATATAAAAAGACTCTCTCTCTCTCTCTCTCTCTCTCTCTCTCTCTCTCTCTCTCTCTCTCTCTCTCTCTCACATCATTATCATTATGACCATCAAGGAAAAACGTTCCACTGCCTTTCTTGCGAACGTTAATTGACCCTCGAGTTTAACACGGTAATGCTATAAACTACTCAACTTTATCAATATATATTCGTTGAATAAATAAATAAGAAGCAAGAGAAAGAAGAAGTTAACTGAACTTCCTTGTGAGGTCAGAGAGAGACAGAAGAATGCTTTTAGTCCCGATGTGGTGGCACAGGGTGCTTTGAGAGAAGAAGAAGAAGAAGAAGAAGGAAAAAAGGTGTCTTTCTCATTGGGTGGCCACGGATTCACTGGCAGGGTCGTGGGTAGCTGGAAAGATAGCTAGCTAACCTTCACTCACTGGCTGTTGTTATTATCTTCATTAGGATAGAAAGACCCATTATGTGGAATTTTCGGTGATATTTTCTTCATGTTATGTAAACATTTTTATATTTGAACAAAGGTACTATATATATGTATAGTGCTCTTTGCTTACGATTGTTTGTGGTGTTATATTCAGTGTTCTTGTGATTTGCAACACAAATTTCACATAAGTGGCCCTTCGCTCCCATTAACTGGAACGTCACTGTTCGTCGATTTTTAATTATTATTATTATTATTATTATTATTATTATTATTATTATTATTATTATTATTATTATTATTATTCAAAATGTGCAAACGCTTAAAAGGAATAGCAGTAAAAGGGTACTTACTTACAAAGCAGTCTGTGTCAGAATAAAATACCGGTAGTGAAGAGTGATAAACAGAATGGAAAATGGAAGAAGTAAATAGCGAAAATTTTCAAGAAACAGACATTTATGAATACTATTCCACAGAGTAGTATCACAGATTTGAAAATCTGAAATTAGTTTTAAGAGATTAACAGAAGAAAACACCAAGAGCTTCAAATTGCAAAATCTGCCTTTGTTAAGCCTTTATTTTTTACTTTACGTCACATGATATATACATCACAAAGATGCAGTTGAGAGCTTAATACAACATTAGTATTTCTGGATACAATTCCACGCTAGGGCCAAAAAACTTTACTTATGTGAAGAAGTTCTTGGGGTAGTAACTGTCTGTCTGGAAGAGAGAGTCAGAGAAAGCACGAGAGAAAAAAAAGTCCTTTTTATGGTTGATCTTTCAATTGGTAGAGAGTTGAAAGGGGTTATTTCTTCTGTATCTGTCAGTGGTTGATCTTTCAACTGGTAGAGAGTTGAAAGGAGTTATTTCGTCTGTATCTGCCAGTCGTACTGTCGGAAGTAGCTCGTGCGTTTGAGAACCGTAGTTGTTGTGAAGTGCTAAGAATATTAGTTTGTAAATGGTGTGTGTATGTGTGTGTGTGTGTACTCAGTGTGTTCATATGTTTGTTTAATGGTACAGCTCTGTAGTTTTCATACTCTGGTGCGTGTACCCTTCTAGGTACATAGAATTATTTCGAAAGGTGTCTTCAGTGGCCGAAGGCAATGTAGAGAGAGAGAGAGAGAGAGAGAGAGAGAGAGAGAGAGAGAGAGAGAGAGAGAGAGAGAGAGAGAGAGAGATGGATTTGATGTAATGTACTATCCGGATGGTGATAACATTGCTGTTATAACCAGTTGATTACGTCCATTTTCTTATTTATTACTTATAAAGAAATTACATTTCAATACAGATTGATAAGGGTGCGACAAATGAAAAGTTTAACAAATTATAGGTACTTGGAGAGAAAAGAGTGAGAGCCTCTGTGCATACAGTATCTGTATATACAATATTGTTTGCTGCTATTTGCTTTACAGTGTATTAATGTGCATCTTGTCGGGACATTTATAGCGTGAATAACTTTTGATTGCTGATGTTAAATGACTTACATAGATATATATACAGTAGTAATGTATCTAAAATGTTTCTGTAAAAGAACCGTTAAATGTACCTTAGTTATACATTCCCCAAAGTATTCTCCGAAGAGGGTTAGCTCTCTCTCTCTCTCTCTCTCTCTCTCTCTCTCTCTCTCTCTCTCTCTCTCTCTCTCTCTCTCTCTCTCTCTCCCTAAAGAGTGCTACAGTATTTGGATTAGGAGGAGGGTTTCAAACGTAAAGCTTATTTGGAAATGACATGTTAAAGTTGCTCTCTCTCTCTCTCTCTCTCTCTCTCTCTCTCTCTCTCTCTCTCTCTCTCTCTCTCTCTCTCTCTCTCCTAAAGAGAACTACAGTATCTAGATTAGGAAAAGGATTTCAAAAGTAAAGCTTACTTGAAAATGACATTTCGTAAAGTTGCCAATTTCTCTCTCTCTCTCTCTCTCTCTCTCTCTCTCTCTCTCTCTCTCTCTCTCTCTCTCTGCTTACATGCGTAAACCTTCATGATTGGAGAAGTCATGGTAAGGTTGCGCATTTATGTGAAGACTTAGCACGTCTTTTAAGGGGGCGAGCATTTGTTGATTTTTTTTTTTTTTTTTTTTTTTTTCGTCGTTGATGTGGCTTCGGGATTAGTGTTTGTACGGGAAGTCCAGAAAATCTGTGGCGGTTTGACTAAACTTCTCTTGGAATTGTTGACGTTGTTTGTTGTTGTTTTAGGGTATGTGTGTGTGTGTTTTCTTTAGATTCATAACTGATAGCAGGAACAAAGGACAGAATTTTTTTTTTTTTTCTTATAAAATTCTTCACTGATAGCAGGAGTAAATGACAGTATTTATTATTCCTAGATATAATTAAGAATTCCTGATATATATATTGAATAGTTTGCCCGACCTCTTGAATGTTTAAAATTCGTCACTGATAGCAGGAGTAAATGACAGCATTTATTATACCCAGAAATAAATAAGAGTTCGTGATTTATACGGAATCATTTGTCCGAAAGCATTACTCGATCAGTCATGTTCAGTTGCATGAAAGTAGGGTCTTGTTCAGTTGCCTCAGAATGAGAATAAGTCATTAAATTTCCTTACTAGTGACGATGAGAAGGTGCGTCCTGTATATCTATTAATAAGTCGATTGGAGAAGTAAATCCACAGTTGTTTATTGGTACAAATATATTTAGGAATAAATCTATACAGAGAGCTTTCGGGAATCTGTTCGATTCCCCTTTTCAACTGAGAAGGAGAATCGAACAGATTCCCAAAAAGCTTTCTGTGTAAATTTACTTTTCAATTTATTTGTACCCATACCTAAGTGTGGATTTGCTTCTCCATAGCAAGACTAATGCTACTAAGGGTATTTTTTAATATGTCAATCAAATGTAATATATTTATTTATTGTTTTTACTTTTGGAAATTGTGAATCAAGACACTTCGTTAAGACCTTATAAAGTGGACAAGGGCCGTCGCTTTCATCACCCGTTCTTGAAGGATTAGAACCGAATAAAGAAATATGAGTTTGTCAGATGAGGATTAAATCTTTTAAAGTGTTGCCTCTCTCTCTCTCTCTCTCTCTCTCTCTCTCTCTCTCTCTCTCTCTCTCTCTCTCTCTCTCTCTCTCTCTCTCGTGGTCAGGAAGTACAAGTGGCTTACAGATGTACAATTCCTTTTAGAGAAATGTCGAGTTGGCGTTGCGTATTTTTTTACGTAAATTCGGTAATCTTCGGGAAAGCTCAGCGCTTAGTTTTTTCGCTGTTCCTTTGTCGACTTCGGGGTTGTTGTTTCGCGTTGAATGACCACTAAAAAAAAACTCCATGCTTAAATGCCATTGCTGGCATTCACAGTACCAGGAAAATTCTCTCTTTTGCGGAGCTGTGAAAACATTGCGACTCGTTTGAATGTCTCTTCGTACTTCATGGTTGATTAATATGATATAATATTTGTAACTTTGCTCGTTGATTGATTAGCAAATACATGTGATTTCATTTGTATTGTAAAGTACTGGTTCACATTGAGTATTAAACACAACTATCTCTGTTTTGACATGCAAATTTCCGTCATTTATCCTTGAATAGATAATTCATTCAGAATATTTAAAAGAGATTTTAGGGTGGAATCGGATAAAGGCCCAGGATTATTTTCATGCCGGGAACATTGCTCGATAGACCATTTAAAAATATTTTGTTAAATTCATCATATAAACAGCAAAACCTTAATGGGAAGATACTCATATTTATTATGAAATTGTTTCCCCCGTGAAAATCCTGATAAAAATGAAATCCCTTGACTTTGGCGGAGTAAAGTGTCGTATTTTGGAGAATTTCTGAAATAGACTTGAAATTGAGAAAAGTCTGTATAAGCCAGAGTAGGGTCTGTCCTATCTGTCAGAGATTTTTATTTATTTATTTTTGTATTAAACGGAAAATATTGTTCCACTACGCTGAAAACGCATAGAACTGGTGCACATGAAAGAATCTTACCTACCTAAGTCTTCTTCAGGCGATCTTACCCCATGGGCAGGGTAAAAGGTCAAACAAATGTTGACCAGGCAAAGGTATTTTCCCCTGGAACCATCGAAATTGGGCTTATTTCATCCCGGGTCCATTGCTATAGAAATATATGGGTTGCTTTGGGAAAGATGGAATTGGGTATGGGGTTTTTGGGGGTGTGGGGTTTAGGAATGAGATAATAATAGCAGAGCAACATGTGGGGGGTGTTGTGGGAGGGGAGGGTTTGATTGGAGGTATGTACGGGTAGCAAAGTAATCAGACGAAAATTAGGCTGAAATGAGACGTTATGTGTAGAAGCAGAGCACTGCTGGGGATTTGGAGAGTGGAGGACTGGGTATTGGAAATAGGCCTGAGAGATGTGTGTATGCGTGTGTGTGTGGTTGTGTGTTTGTGTGTATGTATGTATGTATGTATGTATGTATGTATGTATGTATGTATGTATTATTATTATTATTATTATTATTATTATTATTATTATTATTATTATTAGTAGCAGTGGTAGTAGTATTAGAACCAGAAAATTGCTTTGGAATAGAAGGGGGAGGTAAAGGTTATTATTATTATTATTATTATTATTATTATTATTATTATTATTATTATTATTATTATTATTATTATTATTGCTGCTTGGAAATGGATGGGGGAGTTAAAGGCTAGGAATTTGTTAGTAGAAATGACAAATAAAGGTTAGGGGTATGTGGGTTTTGTGGCAGGGATGAGAAAAAGTCTAACCTCTTTGGAAATATAAGTAGAGGAGAGCCGGGAAGGGGGAGGAGGGGGGGAAGGAATGTCCCAAAACCTTGTGTTAGTAGAGCAATACTTTTATTGTGGGAATAATGAGGTTGGGGATTTATGACAGGAATTAAGGGATTTTTGAGTAGCAGAGTAATGTTTGGTGAGGAAAACAGTAACTATGGAGACTCTGGGTAATAATGAATGATGTATGTGTTTCAAATCAGTGGCATAGCATAGAAAAAGAAAGTGACATGGGGAAAGGGGAGGATAGGAAAGTACTGATCTGAGTCAGGGATGTATAAGATGGCAGAGCTATGCTTTAAAGTGGAAGAGTACCGAATAGGGACCTGGGGTTGGAATGAGAGTCGCGTGATTAACAGCCGGGCAAAATCCAAGGAGAAAATGATAAATGTAATTGGTAGTTGTGAGTTTTTCGCCTCATAAAACTTTATCTCCAGGGCTTGATGGCGTGAGAAATGAGGTTTTAAATTTCATTGAAGGATGAAAGCGATTATTGCTTCGTTCGTTGTATATGTTTGTGTATATATATGTGTATATATATATATATATATATATATATATATATATATATATATATATATATATATATATATATATATATATATATATATATTATATAGATAGATAGATAGATAGATAGACAGATAGGTGCTTTAAATGAAATCGTCCGGTGGGATAAGCTTTCTTTTCCTCAGCAAGAATTTATCTTTGAGGTATTTTTTTCTTTTCCCAAGGAGCCTTTATTAATTCTATTTTCAGGATACTGCTATTTTTTATTATTTATGATGTTATTGTTTATATTTTTATCTTAGCAATTATTTGTTTTTAAGGCAGTGCTGATGAACTGGTGTAGACTCGCTGAAGGCGTGATTTTGAATTCATTCGCAGAGAGAGAGAGAGAGAGAGAGAGAGAGAGAGAATTGTAGGCGTAGCTGGGTAAGGATTCTGAATTTTGCGGCTTCGTAAATTCACGATTTATTTTTAGTGATGTCGGTATTCATATTTTTTTTTATTTTAAGTTTGTAACACCTGCGCTGAGATCTTAGTAAAAATCTTTGTAGTTTATAAGCGTTCATGAGAACAGTTTCAAAATTTATGTAGATATTATTATTATTATTATTATTATTATTATTATTATTATTATTATTATTATTATTTAGTGGAAAAAATCGTGTTGGTCATTATTATTATTATTATTATTATTATTATTATTATTATTATTATTATTATTAATCTATAGGAAATTGATGTGAAAATATAATACGAAATTGGTCTTATTGATGCAAAGACCTTTTGTAGGTCCCGTAGGGGGATAGTGTGAGAGGTGCACTGTAGGCATTACTTAAGGTTCTTTGCAGCGTCCCTTCGGCTCCTAGCTGCAGCCCATTTCATTCCTTTTACTATACCTCCGTTCATATTATCTTTCTTCCATCCTACCGTCTACCCTCTAACACTTGTTTCATAGTGCAACTGCCAGGTTACATCTTTAAAGACTTCTTATCAGTTTCCCCTTTCAGTACTGAATGACCTCATAGGTCCCAGCCCTTGGCCTAAATTTTATATTCCATTCCATTCCGATATCCCGTAGACCTCTGCTGACGTAAGCAGTGACTTAGGTACCCAGTCGTTATTCGAGCGTTGTGGGTCGTTGTTAGGACAAAGTGAAAAAGAGAGAAAAGGGGAAAAAAGCACCAGACGTGTGCTAATTGCCTCGTCGAAGTGTGCACCATCAGAACGCGAGGGCCTCGACGAGGTAATCCTCATCTCGCTGGAGTGAACCATTTTTTTAAGATGGAATGATCACGGTGCCCTCTTAGCTTCTCTTTGTAAGATACTTATATAGTCTCTCTCTCTCTCTCTCTCTCTCTCTCTCTCTCTTATAGCGTTGGATGGGCGTTGGATCTCTCTCTCTCTGAAGCCCTCTCTCTCTCTCTCTCTCTCTCTCTCTCTCTCTCATAACGTTGGATGGGCTAATGGCTCTCTCTCTCTCTCTCTCTCTCTCTCTCTCTCTCTCTCTCTCTCTCTCTCTCTCTCATTGCGTTGGATGGGCTAATGGCCTCTCTCTCTCTCTCTCTCTCTCTCTCTCTCTCTCTCTCTCTCTCTCTCTCTCGTATAGCGTTGGATGGGCTAATGGCCTCTCTCTCTCTCTCTCTCTCTCTCTCTCTCTCTCTCTCTCTCTCTCTCTCTCTCTCTCTCTCATGTAGCGTTAGACGGGCGAATGGCTCTGTTTGTAAGCCACACTGGGGGACGCACCATGAAGATTCCTCATATTTTACGACAGGGAAGGTCTACAATTTGAACCGCCTTCCCGGTATATTTTTTTGCCCCGTCGCAACCCAGCATTTTAAGGCATAATCCACGGCTTGTATTTTCCATTCTGTGTGATTTCCGAAAGTCTTGATGTTCCTCGAGAGTGTGGAGTGGTATATGAACCTCAGTCGAGTTTGCTGAAGGTATTTCAGAACTTTTTCGCTTGCTATATTTATCGGGTTCTTAAATAAAACCTTTCTGCGGTTTGGATCCCTGTCTTTTAGTGCTTTTATTCCAGCGTTGTTGAATGTTGACAAAGAATTTGTGATTTTGTAAATATTGGTATTGATGGTAATGTTGAATGAGTGAAGTTACACAAAAGACGCCCGTGCCATCGTTAATCAAAATAATAATAATAATAATAATAATAATAATAATAATAATAATAATAATAATAATAATAATAATAATAATAATATTTTGTTTGTATAAATTGCAATGCACCTAGGCAGACTGTCCAAGTGCACTGCAATTATACAAACAATATTATTATTATTATTATTATTATTATTATTATTATTATTATTATTATTATTATTATTATTATTATTATTATGCATTAATGATGGCACGAGCGTCTTTTGTGTATCATCATTCGTTAACGTACACATAATAATTCTTTTAAAAATAGCGAGAACGTAAGATTACCAAAATAACCTTCCTTGTAGTACCCGTAAAATTTGCAGTTGTCTGAAAAAAAAATATACATATATATTATGCTCGAACATTAATATACCATATTCGATTGGCTCGCCACGACCTTTATCAGAAGATTAAATGTGTCGAGGCCCGTAAATAAGATTAACGGGTTGATAAACGTGAATAGATTCCCGGGTTCGCTCGCGAATTTGGCAAATGTTTGAATTCCTCCGAGGTGGGTGAGTCCTCTGTGTCATTGTTGGTGACGCCCTCGCAACCCAGACGGAGTGTTGGATGCGCCTCTGCAGGTGGAGCAGGAGAAGGAGGAGGAGGAGGAGGAGGGAGGACGCGTTGCGTCAAAGAGACAAAGGAGAATGTATACAGTATATATATATATATATATATATATATATATATATATATATATATATATATATATATATATATATATATATATATATATATATATACCTGTAATTAGTAATCAGGATCTGTGTTATGAGTCTTTTTCAAAACTCCTTGATTAAGAGAGGGGATTCTGGAGGGGATATTTGGCCCCTAGTATTGCTAGGGACCCTCCGGTGCTTTCCAGAGAAGCCCATAGGCCCCGTAAAGTAGGCCTCTTTGCCGGCTAAATGGAGCCTAGGGAACCTAATCACGCCCTTTCTGCAGAAGCCTGGAAGAGACAGAGTGCCCCTTGTTCTGGCCAGTGTGCCTTCCACCCATTTCAGGTTGGGTATTTGAAGGATTAACTTATATTTTTGTTTGCTTGCCATCTGGTATTTTTTTTTTTCTTGTAACTTTCGTCCATGTCTTCGAGTTAGTTTGAATCATCGTATTTTTGCAAGAATTTATTTTTTATTTTTTTTTTTTTTTTAGTGTTGCCAGGCATCCTGTTGGTGATGGGTTGATTTCAAGTCTTAAGCACACAACATGAATTCAACAGGATGTGTACATCAGATCCAAACTATTCTTTATACCTTGATTGCTGAGAGGGTGAGTTCACTGTCACCCCTTGTTTAACCTAAAGAGAGAGAGAGAGAGAGAGAGAGAGAGAGAGAGAGAGAGAGAGAGAGAGAGAGAGAGAGAGAGAGAGAGAGAGAGAGACGTTAGATGAAGAGATTTTATGAACAGAGGCAAGCGAAATACCGAAATTGCTCGACTAGATTCTCACCTCTTGTGGGACATCTGCTTACAACAGCAAACTCAGCCGATTACTTATCCTCCAGTATACATTTCAGAGAGAGAGAGAGAGAGAGAGAGAGAGAGAGAGAGAGAGAGAGAGAGAGAGAGAGAGAGGAGGAGGAGGAGGAGGAGGAGGAGGAAAATCGGCAGTGTAGGGCTTGAAACCACACAGGCAGACAGGCAGGTGGAGAGAGAGAGAGAGAGAGCAGGAAAATCGGAAATTTTGGGCTTGAAATCACAAAGACAGACAAACAAAATTGGAGAGAGAGAGAGAGAGAGAGAGAGAGAGAGAGGAAATAATGGTTCATTAACCATATACCACTTCCTCAGCTGTCCGGCGAGTTAATATTTGATCCGGAGGTGTGACTTCCCTTATATGCAAAGTGTGTTTGCATATATGTACAGTGTAGAAAATTTTGTATGCACAAATTCAAAAATGTATTAAGCAAATACTCCCAAAAAATATACTATAAAACATTTACGGATTTAAGTCAAGTTTCGAGCCCACATTTTTGTTTAGATTATTATTACTATTTATGGATTTTATGGGGAAATGCATGAAACTGAACGTTGTTTGTATTCGTTGTTTCTTGTGTGTAACTTCAGTGGTGTGGTGATCAACCTTTTGGCATTTTGAAGTTGAGTCTTGGTCGTGCAAGTTTATGAAATACAAAATTTCCTATAAACCCTAAATCCTTCGGAGCAAAGGACAGCTTCTACCTGTTTCCGGTGTCAGAAAGTCTTATGTTGTCATCTCCACCAACGAAATGAACGGAAGAATAGCATTTTGCATAAGTATGGTCAGTTGCCATAAAAATGTGTATTAGAATAGATTTAATAGATTTAACGATTAACAAATTTTTTTTTTCTTTAATAGAAGTGTACACTCTTCGTTTACTTTTATTTTTCTGTAAATGAATGCTATTGTGCCGTCTTTGTCTGTCCGTCCGCACTTTTTCTGTCCGCTCTCAGATCTTAAAAACTGATATGGCTAGAGGACTGCAAATTAATATGTTGATCATCCACTCTCCAATCATCAATCACACCAAATTGCAGCCCTCTGGCCTCAGTAGATTTTATTTTATTTAAGGTTAAATTAAGCCACAGCCGTGCATCTGGCAACGATTTAGGCCTGGCCGCCACCGTGCAGTGGTTAAAGTTTCATGGGCCGCGGCTCATACAGCATTATACTGAGACCACCGGAAGATAGATCTATTTTCGGTAGCCTTGATTATACTCTGTACAGAAAACTCGATTGCGCCGAAGTTTTACTTGTATATATAGAATTTTCACTTTTAATTTGAGTTATTTTCCGAGCTGTTTCCTCTTCTTTGAAGTTTTCGATATCCTTTCTTGTATCCTGGAAAATTTTCTACGATACCTTTGTAATCTTTTGTTCAGTCTGTCAGGCAGTTGTTATTCGTTTGCTGATATGGTGGTTTATGTCGTCATTCAGCATCTGAATCTCTTAGCTTTAGAAATGAACTCTTTTGAGAGAGAGAGTGAGAGAGCAAAATTAAACTTGGGCCGTTATCTGCTCTTCATTTTGGGAGGAGATTGATAGCTACATGCCATGTTTCACCGTGGCTGCGACTGACCACAGTTGCCTAACCACCAGGGATTTAGTTTCCGGATTATGTCAACATACACGAGGCAACTTCTTCATGAAGTATGAGGGTGCTGGTATGCATATGTATAAGTGCACTTAGGAGTCCTCTTATGTTTGCATGTATATTATCCTCGGCTTTTCTGTGTATATCTGAGGAGGCAGTTTTAGGTATGAATATCTGTGTGTGTGTGTGTTTGCGTGTAGCAGAGAGAGAGAGAGAGTAAGAGAGAGAGAGAGAGAGAGAGAGAGAGAGAGAGAGACATACAGCATACCTTACGCGTTGGTATGGCTAAGCCTCTGATAAAGAACAAGACAAATTAGAGTTATTTGATGCCCAAAGGACATCGTCTACGCAACAGAGCTCCCATTAAATTTATAGCTTTGAGAAATCCTACAGGACTCTCTCTCTCTCTCTCTCTCTCTCTCTCTCTCTCTCTCTCTCTCTCTCTCTCTCTCTCGACTTGACGTATCGCAGAAGGGCCATGATAACGTATCAGGATTAACAATGACTTCCCTGTCTCGAGCCCGAAAAAAAAGGGACCAATGTGAAGACGTCCTCTGAGATTTTAATGACCTCGCGTCGTGGGCTCAACCCGTGGGTTTTGGGTTCGTGTATGTGTGTTTGTGTTTGTGTGTGTGTATATATGTGTGTGTCTGTGTAATATGAATGCATGCACACACATATATATTTATATGTATATACATATGCATATTTGTATGCATATGTACTGTATGTATGTTTGCATATATATGTATATATATATGTATATTATATATATATATATATATATATATATATATATATATATATATATTTATATATATATATATATATATATATATATATATATATATATATATATATATATATATTATATATATATATATATATATATATATATATATATATATATATATATATATATATATATATATATATATATACATATATACATATATACACATACATACAGTACATTCACACGCATGTTTATTTTTTTAATTATAATATTTATTTGTTGGTAATATTTATACAAGTGTTTATTTATTTATTTACGTGTTTATTGATAAAAATGATAACAGTAACAACTGGACAAACACAGGCCATTAGGCCTTTCACATAAATTCGACCCGACACCCTGCCTGCCTGTTCGGAAATGTGCGGAAGAGTCGTCTATTTTCCCCATTATTATTCCCAAAGGGGACTGACATTAACCATTACCCTTAGCCCCTCTTCCTTCAGGAGTCTTATTTCTTCTCGTTCTTCGATTATAACCCCTCGGAGAAATGGATTCGATGGCATGGTGAGGTTTTTCTTTCATTATTATTATTATTATATATAGAGACGATCGTTGAGAGAAGGAATCGCTGCTGGCTTGATGTAATCCATTTATGAGGCATGAGGAGGTAATTAGGTTATTACTTCATCCAGCGATGCTGGAAGGTTGTCAGTTCATCCGTGTGTGTGGTTTTTTTTTACAAAATATTATCTATAGAGGTAAGGAATATATAGAGTTTTTAGGCCAAAGGCCAAGCACTGGGACCTATGAGGTCATTCAGCGCTGGAAAGGAAACTGACAGTAAAAGGATTTAAAAGGTGTAACAGTAGGAAAACCTCGCAGTTGCACTGTGAAATAATTGTTAGGAGAGGGCGGATACCCAGATGGATGAAAGTTAATATGAATGGAGGTACAGTAAAAGGAACGAAAGGGGTTGCAGCTAGGGGGCCGAAGGAACGCTGAACCTTTAAAGAAACCTTAGTGCATGATCCTCCCTACGGGAATTTTATCTATAGAGGTCAATGGGGTAGATGGGTGGGGATGTCGGCCAAGAAAAAAAAAAAAAGATGTCTAGTGGGTATATGATGAATTCTTTTTCGGAATGTTTAGATTTAATGACTTCATTGAGTGCCTTCTGGGCAACTCGAAGGCGATGTTGTGGAATGTGAATAAGTATACCTTAGTTTAACCAGACCACTGAGCTGATTAACAGCTCTCCTAGGGCTGACCCGAAGGATTAGACTTCCGAGTATTTAACGTGGCTAAGAACCAGTTGGTTACCTAGCAACGGGACCTACAACTTATTGTGGAATCCGAACCACATTATAGCGAGAAATGAATTTCTATCACCAGAAATAAACTCCTCTAATTCTTCTTTGGCCGGTCGGAGAATCGAACGCGGGCCTAGTAGAGTGGTAGCCGAGTACGATATCGACCCGTCCAATAAGGAACTGTGGAATGTGAATAGTTTGCGTGACTGACTCCATTTATGGGACCCAAGGAATATATTTCAATAAATAATGATGATCAAGATATTTATAATGTTACTGATGATGATGATTATATAATAATATTTATTATCGTTACTGATGCTGATGATTATAAAGATTATAAAGATGATAAAAGTTGTAGTGGTAATTTCCTGGTCATGTTAATGATAATAAAGCAAATGGTAATGGTGGTAAAAATATTGTTGATGAATCGTCATCTACAGTATCATCATTATTAATTTTAATAATAGTTATGATATAAACCATCCAAGTGAACACACACTCTCTCTCTCTCTCTCTCTCTCTCTCTCTCTCTCTTTTAATTGACCTTGTGATCTTTCCGACCAATTGGGGGAAACTTCCCATACCATTATGTCAGAAGGAACGGGTAGTACCATTATCGTCCCATACAAAGGTAATAGGGATGGTATGATAATGGCCCGATAATCTACAGCCGGGGGTAGAACTAATTTCAGGTTGGTAGTCAATATTTATTTCCGAGGTAATGAACTGATTATTGTTCGCGCGGTTCGTGTAGTGTGGATTCCACAGAATTTATTTTGTTGTTAATAATAATAATAACAACAAATAATAAAAATAATCTTTAATAATAATAATAATAATAATAATAATAATAATCAATTAGGAAAAAAAAACCTTCTTTGAATATTGGTTTTGTTAAACAAAATGGCAGTTTCAATTGAGCATTTATTTTATAAAACAAATGCTCAATTCGTCTTATTAAACCACCGGATATGAATATTGGTCAATTAATCTTATATTGAGTTTCTTTTGAATTCCAGACGCAAAGAAAATCATTTAATAAGACAGAAATTGAGCGTATTTCCTCTATATAAAATAAAATGCCGTTGAAAATGCCATTAATTTAACAAAATAATAATAATAATAATAATAATATGTCCTGCAAATTAATCTTATATTGAGTTTCTTTTCAATTAAGACTCAATATAAAATTAATTCACATCCTTTTGATCAAAACATGCGTAAGAGAGGGTATACTTCCTTTAATAATAATAATAATAATAATAATAATAATAATAATAATAATAATAATAATAATAATAATAATAATAATAATATAATAATAATAATGTCCAGAGCTTCTTTTAGAATTGCAAAAGGAGTTCTGATTACTCATTTGCCTTTATTTATGTTCCATATAAAAATCAGGAATGTTTCGAATTTTGTCTTTAGAATTATATTATTTTTTTTACTTTGGGATATTCGTGAAATATCGTTGAACATTGTAAACTGAAAAAACTGACTCGAAGTGTACTAAAGAAATGCACGCGCGTGTGTGTAATTATATATATATATATATATAATATATATATATATATATATATATATATATATATATATATATATATATATATATATATATATATATATATATATATATTCTTCACAGTTTTTAGATACGCTTGTCACTACAAAACCTTAGATCCAAATGCAAGAATATGAAGTAATTCTGTTGTAATAGCCGTAGCAGGATTCGAACCCGCATCCAGAGTATCAGACGAGGTCGCGTCCTTCGGATCCTGCTGTGGGCATCAGAATTTTTTCCTTCTCTTGTATTTGGATCTAAGGCCTTGTAGTGACCGGTGTATCAAAAGGTGTGAAGAATTCGAGAAGCTAAGAGGGCATCGTGGTTATTACAATTACAGACATTGACGTATCTAGTAATGGCTGACCGGTAGGGTCTGTCTATCTATCTATCTATCTATCTATAGACTGTATATATGGATAAATAATTCTATATATATATGTATATATATACATATATATATATATATATATATACATATATATATACATATATATATATATATATATATATATATATATATATATATATATATATATATATATACATATACACATACATGCTTACATACATGCATATATACATACATACATATATTCACGTAAAGTTCGTGTGCACCTTAGGACTCGAATTATTTTGTCGAAATAATATACACATTATCATGTCTCCTTTTATGTAGGATGGTGGCTGTAGACGGCTAGTAATCCCACTTGAGTTGTTGAGTATGTCAAGAATGTCGAGAACAATCACAAGTCATCACTTATTCCGAGAGAGAGAGAGAGAGAGAGAGAGAGAGAGAGAGAGAGAGAGAGGTCATTAAAACTTCTCCTACGAATAAATGCGTTTCGATTCCTTTCAATTATTGCTGGATATTGTTAATTTGAAGCCAATTTAGATTACGAAAGGTAATCTCCCCTTTCAATGGAAAGGAAAATGTATCACAGAGGGGCAATTAAGGGGGTAATTAAATAGTAACGAAGGGGTTGTATAGACCTTCTTTTTAGTATGTCGCTCGGGAGGCTGGTATTTGAAATAGGCCTACACGAGACCTACTTTGTCTTCAGGGAGAAAGTGCGGTAGGTCTGAAAAAGAATGAACAGACAAAAAAAAAAAAAAAAAAAAAAATACCTGAGTGGCTGCTGGGTGGCAGCTATTGTAAATAGAGCATTGCCTCCTTGTGTATACATTTACATATTGTTGTTTTTGATGTTTTCGGTATATTTGCATATTTTCATATTTGTCCTCGGCATATCTGCATAATTTTTCCTCTACCAACGGAGTTTGACGGTTGGTCAGTCTTCGCCTGGTTTTGTTTGTCTGTCCACTTAATATTAAGAAAAAATATGGATGGATTTCAAGTTAATTTCTTGGGGATGATTGTCATGAACCCAGGGGAAAGTGATATGATTTTGGGGATGATTGTCATGAACCCAGGGGAAAGTGATTTGATTTGGAGACGAATGCCGATGCGAATTCAGTTTTCTTTTCTAATTACGAATTACATAATTTTCTCGGATTTGTTATTATTTTTATTTTACGACCACTTGTGGTTAAGCATCTTCAGTTTGTGGAAATTAATCAGTAAATCATGAAGTTGACAGTACAGTCCTTATATTATCCCACTTTGTAATTATTATAGCTTGGTGACAGTTAATTTGGTTTTAGAATAATAGACTCCCTTCGTGTTGGTGAAAGTTTGCGCTCTTTTAGCGTTTTCTATTTTGAATTTGAATCCTGGGGTATCATGCTGGCATAGGACCTCAGGAGGCCAAGCTTCTCTTCCTATCTGCTTTGAGGGGTCCCCGAGATATCCAGCTGGTGTTGGTTACTCATTCTTTTAACTTGGATCATGTCCCCAGTCACCACGGGCTGTGTTCATTATCTAACTCTTCATTATCAGACTTCGCGTCCAGAACGGTTGAGATAAGGCATGAGTTACTGATTGTTGTGGAGAGTCTCTCTCTCTCTCTCTCTCTCTCTCTCTCTCTCTCTCTCTCTCTCTCTCTCTCTCTCTCTCTCTTCTTTGTCCTGTTCTACGTCTGTGTAGTAATACGCAATCTTTTGAATAAGTTCCTGAGCTTTCAGGAAGCATAGTTTGCTGGTGTCGTTCTGGGAACATTTGGTAGGCAATGTTTTTTTCTCCTGTATGTCTGTCAGTTGGTTGAAGTGGGAATGTTTTTACTGAGAGCTAGCCTAAGAGTTCCCTCGTTAATTCCAGCATTTGACTCCCTAAATACTCTTAATATTTTACAAAGTTTTTAGAGTTCTTGCTGTCTTCATATCCTCGCCTACTTTTGAATCGCCTCCTCTCGTACAATGCCATCGCTCAGTTTAACATTTACTCCCAAATACCCATAAGAATTAACCAAATTCAATCTTCTGCCATCTTTGCACCAATCGTCACTTTATTCCTGCTTCCTTTGCTTTCAAATCCACACTCCCATTAGTATTTACACACAAATTAGTCTTTATACAAATATATGTAGCTTTCACCAGCCTGCAGCTTCTCTTGGCTACCACCAGTGAAGTGTTTTTAAACACCCTCTATATTTCTTCTCAAAATTGGAATATTTAATTTGTCTGTGGAATCATTAATTTTTGAGCTTTTAGATTACTGCCTGGCTGACTTAAAGTAATTTCGATTAATTCTGTTAGTAGTGTCATGGTTGAGATGAAGATGTTGAATATAAGAATATTGTTTAAGGAGCAACCTGAAATTGTACAATGAATGTTGTTAATAATTAAGCATTAAATTGCTGGAAACTCAAAATAATAGCTGTTTAATTTTGTATATTCGTCTTTTCTTCTGTTTTAAGCATATCCCAAAATTATTGTAGATGGACAGAACTCATTCTTGATAATAGGATGTTCAAATGGACTCGAATCCGGATTGGATCCAGTATTTTTAGGGGGGTTGGGTGGGGTGTCTAACGTAAGTGTACTCTTTACGAGTGCTTGATGTCTATGAAGTAGCTACATGCATCATGTTTTTATTTTTAATCTTTGTCTTCACTGTATTTATTTCCTTACCTTGTTAGTCGCGACTTGTAGTAACGTCCTAAATTATTATTATTATTATTATTATTATTATTATTATTATTATTATTATTATTATTATTATTATTAATATTCTTCTTCTTCTTCTGCAAGACTGGAAGATGTTTATGCCCATATTAGACCATTCCATGTAAAGGAGTGGGTATTCATAGTCCTGATGTGTAGTAACATCTTGAATTATTATTATTATTATTATTATTATTATTATTATTATTATTATTATTATTATTATTATTATTATTATTATTATTATTATTATTATTATCCAGCAAGAATGGGAAAGGTTCATGCCCATGTAGGGCCGGGAATGGATATTGGCCTGAGAATATTGGTCATAGGTGAACGGTCGGGATACCTGTAACACGGGTGGTAATTGTCCCAGGTAGGTTATTAGTCCCGGTAAGGAAACAAGGTTGGAGTACTTTTTCTGAGGTCCTCAGTCACCTCCCCTTGCTTATTTTGACACTTCACTTCGTTTTAGGCCTATAGGCACAAGGAGGTTGTGGGCTGGATGGGTGACATTGGTTTTCTCGTCAATACAACCTTCCCCCCCCTTCCCTACACACACACACACATACACACATATACACATATACACACACACGTGCGTACATATACTTCGCGTTCTGTCTCCAAAAATAGTGATCTCCAATATTGTAGTGATCTCTGCATTAGTAATAGTGATCTCCAATATTGTAGTGATCTTTGCCTTGGTAATAGTGATCTCCAATGTTGCAGTGATCTTTGCATTGGTAATAGTGATCTCCAATATCGTAGTGATCTTTGTCGGGGTAATAGTGATCTTCAATATTGTAGTGATCTCTGCATTAGTAATAGTGATCTCCAATATTGTGGTGATCTTTGCATTAGTAATAGTGATCTCCAATATTGTAGTGATCTTTTTCTTGGTAATAGTGATCTCCAATATTGTTGTGATCTTTGTAATGGTAATACGAATTCGAACAGACCTTGCAATACGCCACGTTTGAAATTTGTGGTGACCATTGTAATGCTAATGTTAATAACTTAAAAAAAGTAATAGTCAGTGGCTGATGAATATGTATTAAATACTTATTCTTATAGTACTTGGGTCGTATGGACCTGTTGCCGCTTGCACAAGACTGATAAGGTTTGTTGTAGGTTTCAGTAAATCTTAGTGGTTTTCAAGGCAGGAGCCTTAGCTCTGCATAGCCTTCTTCAAGTCTCGTATCCCATTTTTTTTTAATTTTTCATTTTTTGAGTTTTTTGATATTCCACAACATATAAAAATTTCAGCTGTCTGTGTTGTCACATTTTCCAAAATGACGTCATCAAAAGATGACTAATTAGAAGCTCTGAATAATATTAAAATCTTTGAAGCCTATTTTCTCAGAATGGGGAAAAAATGGCTTACGTCAGTTCGTCAAAATAGGGAAGAATTATTGATTTGTTTTCTTAAACTTTAATTTAGTTTTCCCGTCAAACACCAACTGTGAAACCTGTGTATATAAACACCTTGATCCCCGGATAATTGAGTAAGGCTTAAAAGGATTTCGTCGGGACTTTAAGTGATAAGTTTTGACGGTTTTCAAACCTGTAAAAAGTCTTTGAGACATCCTAATCCTTGTCTCTCTCTCTCTCTCTCTCTCTCTCTCTCTCTCTCTCTCTCTCTCTCTCTCTCTCTCTCTCTGTAAAAAGTCTTTGAGACATCCTAATCCTTGTAACTCTCTCTCTCTCTCTCTCTCTCTCTCTCTCTCTCTCTCTCTCTCTCTCTCTCTCAAATAGAGAAGTGATAGCATTATCCATCTCTCTCTCTCTCTCTCTCTTTCTCAAATAGAGAAGTGATAGCATTATCCAGATCTCTCTCTCTCTCTCTCTCTCTCTCTCTCTCTCTCTCTCTCTCTCTCAGAGAGCGAAAGTGGTAGCATTATTCAGCTCGCAACTGAGTTAATGAAATAAAGAATTTTCTTTGAATACCAAGAGTGGTTTGTATATTCTGTTGTAGTTTCATTTTGAAATATGAGTCCGGCTTTCTAAATGCTCTTTTGTATTAGTATTCAGGTTCTCTTTTTTTAATAAATATCACTGAAACCTGATATATGTGCTTATTATTATTATTATTATTATTATTATTATTATTATTATTATTATTATTATTATTATTATTATTATTATTATTATTGTTATTATTATTATTATTATTATTAAAAAGCACTCATAGTAGCATGAGTCTTGAAATGGAGAAACAAATCTACAGCTATGTATGGGTATACAAATACAAATAGTTTTATTTTTAAATATAATTTTACCCATACATAACTGTGTATTTGTTTCTCCCTTATTATTATTATTATTATTATTATTATTATTATTATTATTATTATTATTATTGCTACTTACCCCGTCACAAACAACACCACCTTAGAGAAAAGTAATGAAACAAAGAGTATATACTTCGCCTCCTCTTCGAATTTCAATAACACACCATATGGCCGACTCCTTTTTAAGCTAGATTTATGTATTAACGGTCAAAGAAGGTCTGGGCTATCAGTTGTGTCCTTTTTTACCCCCCCTTTTTTTTTTAATATATATTGGCCGTCGTTTTTTTTTCCAAGGATATTTTTGTTGAAGTTTTATTTTACATTTTTCCACAGAATGTTGTATAATAATAATAATAATAATAATAATAATAATAATAATAATAATAATAATAATAATAATAATAATAATTTGTACTCTTTTGAAGATGGTGATAATTAATAGAAGACAGATGTAAAAGAGACAGAGGTACAGTGATGATAATAATAATAATAATAATAATAATAATAATAATTATTATTATTATTATTATTATTATTATTATTATTATAATAATAATAATAATGATAATTTACTTTTTTGAAGTTGGTGGTTAGTTATAGAAATATGATAGACTCAGTACTACACTCTGTTGCAGAAGACAGATATAATAATAATAATAATAATAATAATAATAATAATAATAATAATAATAATAATAATAATAATAATAATAATAATATTAATAAATTACTGAGAACATGAAGGTTGACACATTCCAGCGTCACTTCTTTCTAAGGAAAATAAATACTTAGTGTGAAAAGTACAAATGATAATTGAAGTACTGCTATTATGAATACTGAATTAATATTTTTGTTTTTTTAATTATGCGAACGTAAGTGTGATTTTGACGTCATTGAAAATTGCATTTTTATTTTTTCCTTTCCCCCCAATTTTGACGTAACTGATAACCACCGGAGTTGATTCATTGATCGAAGGTTGTTTTTTTTTTGCATCGCTACCCGATGAAGTAAAACTGAAGATTCCCGTCACTGACTGCGGTAAAGTTGGAATGGTAATAATTCGTACTTCGGAACTTCACTATTGCTTCCGTTTTCCGTGACTCCTGTAGCTTTCCATTCTTCGGGAGGCGGGCTTGTAGATTCCTTGTGAGTTAAGCAGAGAGAGAGAGAGAGAGAGAGAGAGAGAGAGAGACTCTAAATAATACACTAAAACTCATGCCTATTGAAATATGATACCCCTATTTACCAGGGCATTCCCCCCAGTGCCCCACATTTTGCATGGCAAAGAATGTAAATGACATTCTAATGTGGGACGCGGAGAGCAACCTTGCCCTAGACCTCCACAATACCTGTGGGAGACCCGTATTCAGAGCCGCCACAGTCATTAACGTTATTTTCGTTAGCAGCTGTAAGAGGCTAACTAATGGGAGCACGGAGATAATGGGAGTGCAATTAACTCCGGCCATACCCAGCCCATTAACTCCCCATTCCGCAGGAAGGAGACGAGGTCCTCCGAATCAGATGCGAATTCCTCGTTTAGGAAAAGTTACTCGATATGTAAAGAAGGCGGTTTGTCTTGTATGAAATTGGATACGTTCTCATGAATATTTTTCATCATAAGAAGCTGATTCATGCTTTGTGGGTTATTGGGGGTCGTTCGTTTTGAGTTTTAGAAAGGGGGCGGATTGTTATTGGGGGTTGGGAAGAAGAAAACCGTGTCCGTGCCAGAAGTAAATGACCAAGTTATAAGCAGATGTTTTATTGTTGTTGTTCTCAGATTACGCTGGCCATGTGCTGCCAAGGGCTCTCTTGCTCTTTTGGCCAGTCCATAGTAGTGATAGATTTGTTTGTTCAGTTTCTGAAATTTCTGTTATGAGAGGGAAGGTAAAGATGGTATTAAATTAGGAGATGAGAAGAAAATCAAGCAAAGGCATTGAAATGGTCTCAGCTACCGGAGTAACTATCCATATCCAAAAAAGCAACTCCACTGAATGTTAAAAGAAAATGAGAAGCATCTTTAAAGAGGGAAGGTAATTTCAAAAAGTATAATCATCTGAAGAGAAATGGGTAGGCCGAAAAAAAGGACTTCTGAAGTATGACGTTAATGGAAAGAAGGAACATATTAGGAAGGTAATAGATTTTTGATAGATGTAACACGGGCACTGCGATAAAAAAAATATCGGTTACCTAACAAATCCGAATTTTCGTAGAAGAGATTAAAATCAAAAGGATCGGGTTTGGCTACCAGGGCTTAATGCCAGAACGTGTCAGATGCCTTACAAAGATGCAACATTAATAACAATAAGAGCTCCTTCTTTCATGAGAAGGTAATACCAATTTTAAGGAAATGTGAATATTAGATTTCCAGTCGATGTTGCATATACTCTCTCTCTCTCTCTCTCTCTCTCTCTCTCTCTCTCTCTCTCTCTCTCTCTCTCTCTCTCTCTCTCTCTCTCTCTCTCTCAGCCATTCATCTGGCATGAAGCTCTAAATCTGTTTGACAGAAGAATGCACAGCAAGTTTCCACAGAATAAGAATCTCGTTTTACGAAAAAGAAAAGAGCGATGAAATAATAATAATAATAATAATAATAATAATAAAATGAAGCAAGATAGATGCCACCTAAACTTACTGGAAGCCAGATGTAATTAACATCACTCGCAGAGTAACTAGAAAGCACCTGATAAATAAATGATAAATTATCCCTCATCTTCATAAGATCTGGATCCATCTCAAACTCTGACCATCCCGTAGCCCTCCCACTCGTCACGAAATTTTCATTAATATCCTACGTAAGCATTTTGAGATACGCGGAGAAAAGGGTTAACACTATCTCTGTTCAACTTCTCAGACGAAGTTAATTACGTTTTTTAATATATTCATGCGGTATTCGTTTCACATTTATGTTATTGTGACTACAAGCTCTGTGTTGCGTGGTAGTGTAAGGCATAGTGGATTTTGGTTATGTGTTAAAGTTCGAAAGGCTTTATCAAAGTCTTAATATTAAAATATATTTTATATTTATAGTTCATATGTATATATACATACACATATACACACATATTACAGTGTATATTATATATATACTGTTTAAATATATTATATACATACATATACACACATATTACAGTGTATATATATATATATATATATATATATATATATATATATATATATATATATATATATATATATATATATATTACTAAAAAGAATCATTCAAACTGGATGGTATCTAACGGGTTTTTATTCAGAAAAAGTTACAATTTCTTAGTCCATTATCAAGAATATTGTAACTTTTATAAAATATATATATATAGTTTGAATATCCTTTATAATTTATAATGCACAGAACAATATGTGATAAAATTAATATATATATATATATATATATATATATATATATATATATATATATATATATATATATATATATATATATATATATATATTTCCAAAACTTTTTCCCGTCCGTACTAAAACTGTGAATATAAATGAGCCTGAAGGCCGCGGTATTTCCAAAGCTTTTTCCAGATTGCTAAAACTTATATAAATTCTGTAAATTTTCGGTATTATTTATGCAAATGTTGATCCTCTCAGAAATTGGTTAACATTTCTCAGGACTAACCGAGAATATAAGGGGCTCGAGGACCCATAAATTATTGTTTTATACAGGTATATAAAAATATATAATGTATATAAATATAGTATATATATATATATATATATATATACATATATATATATATGTGTGTGTAATTTTAATAGCCACAGTGCCTTCTCAACTTCTCGAATTCTTCGCGCGTATTTGGACACGCTTGTCACTACAAAGCCTTAAGATCCAAGTGCAAGAAATTTAAAGCAGATGTAATGTACGGTAGCGGGAAACAAACCCGTGTCCCATAATGACAACGAGGTTACGTTGCCGACCTGACCACGAGAAGGATAAAAGTCTATTGCCTGTCGTTCATACATATACCTTTCGTTTTCAGATATGTATATACTCGTATATTAGAGCTGGAATAGACCCATCCCACCGTTGTAGCCAAGTGGGCAATCGTTTCTATTGCTTTTTAGACTGAAATATATATATGTAGAATCTACTGGTCATTTTTACCAGATACGTATTTAATTGTGATAGCCACAATGCCCTCTTGACTTCATGCGCTTGTCACTACAAAGCCTTAAGATCCAAGAGAGAGAGAGAGAGAGAGAGAGAGAGAGAGAGAGAGAGAGAGAGACGAGAGAGAGAGAGACTTTCATTAACGAGAAGGGCCGAACATTTCAAAAAGTCATAAAATGCCAGGTGAATCGAAAAGCCTACTAAAGAGCTAAAAAAAAAAAAAAAAAAAAGTTGCAAGGCCAAACGTCAAAGGAACGAAATGCTCAACTTGGGGGAGAAACCCATTACAATAACTCAGAGGAAGGAAAGTCCCTTAGCTCTTTGGGGGATAGTCAATATGGAAGGGAACACAATAGATCTTAAAAACGAGGTGTCACGCATTGTGTGCTCTTTCTTCGGCCGTGTTAACAGCCCCATTCACAGCATCTGGGGGATTAAGGACTGCGAAAGGTTTTATCCATAAAAAAGGATTATTTTAAGCGTCGTGTTGACAGCGTTGTCCTTGTATGACCTCTACAGAGTGTGTGTGTATGTTTATGCGTGTGTGTGTGTGTGTGTATGGGTATATGATGAAGATATTTCAGACTGGTTTTTTTCTTATACACTCACAAACACACACATCTATACGTGTATATATGTGTATTATATATATGTATATATATACATATACAGTATATACATATACACATGCATATACATACATATATATATATATATATATATATATATATATATATATATATATATATATATATATATATATATATATATATATATATATATATATATATATATATATATATATGATATATCCACTATTAACATGATAATAAAAAGAAAAACATGAGTAAGAGAGAGAGAGAGAGAGAGAGAGAGAGAGAAGAGAGAGAGAGAGAGAGAGAGAGAGCACCGGTCTTCTTTCTCCCCAAAAGAAAGATTATGTTGAGTGTATTTTCCCGAGATTGAGAGGTTAGCTTTCGTGGCCTTATCTCCAGAAGAAATAGGAAACTAAACGCGAGGAAGGTTATCGGTAGCCTTTCCCAGGCAAAAGATGATGGTCTGTGGGACGTGACATCCAGTCGTCGGGGTTTTCGAGGTTTCACACGAATTCAATCACGATCTTCTTTGGGGTGATGTAGCTGAAGTCTCTCTCTCTCTCTCTCTCTCTCTCTCTCTCATACACACACACACACTCTCTCTCTCTCTCTCATACACACACACACACTCTCTCTCTCTCTCTCTTTCTTTCTCTCACACACACACACTCTCTCTCTCTCTCTCTCTCTCTCTCTCTCTCTCTCTCTCTCTCTCTCTCTCTCTCTCGCAGTATATTGGAAATTGAGCGCTTCTTCTAGTTTATCGTTCTACTTTCGTTGAATATTAATTACTTATAATTAAGAAGTGGGAAGCCTCCACGATGTAATCCTACCCCGATCCTGGGGTGGGACCTGTCATCGAACATTCTGTCTCTCACTCTATTATGATTTTTATAAATGTGTTTTGGCTCACCAAAATAAACCATTAGAAAATAGCTTATGAAAGGTGACGTCAGTCACTCAGGAACATACTACTGGTTTAAAAGATGTAGAACGTAGTGACATGGTCTTGCCGGCCTTAGACGTTATTATAGAACGTACCTTGGTCTTGCCGGGTGTTTAGACGTTTTTACAACCCATATTGTCCTCTGAGATGAAGTTTTTCCAAAATACACGGTTGTGAAAGTGGGAAAATTTGGATATACATACTGTAGATGAAGTGGTAGCAAGATCAATGTAGATGAAATGATGTTTCACTTTTTTTTTTTTTTTGGTTTGGTCTTGTGGAAAGAATGTGAAAAGAGTGTGTTATTCAGAAGTTTTTAGGATGGATTGGAGGAGGTATTGGAAAGAACGGCTTCGTTATCCAGGAAGGATGAGTGTGCTTGCAAGATCGGGGTGAATTATGGCTATGCGAGTCTTCTCCGTATGTTTATGAAGCAGGTAATGTGGAAGTTTTGATTGAGGCAGAGGTGTTCATGCACGAATAATCAGTTAAAGAGTGAAAACTATCCGTGACTTACTGTTTTTTTCTATGGAGACACCCTTTTAGGGTAACGGCTCAGTGGAGATTGTATATACTGCATATATATATATATATATATATATATATATATATATATATATATATATATATATATATATATATATATATATATATATAATATATATATACATACATATATATATATATGTGTGTGTGTTTTTCTGTCCGCGTGCCTTGCTTGCATATGTTTTCGTGCTCGGCATTGGAAGATAACACCCACCATTAGGTGCAATTCATTCTATGGGATATACTGTGTATATATATATATATATATATATATATATATATATATATATATATATATATATATATATATATATATATGTATATACATACATACATACATACATACGTACATGCATACACTCGTATGCATTTAAACTGGGAAGGCAGGGAAAACCACATCACAACTGTAATGTTACGTGATATTGACGTCGCGAGTCGTGATATCGAGTTTTGAGGAAAGCAGCACGATATTTTCTAGCGCAGTCATTTTCTGTCGGCACAAATGATTGCTCTCGTATATAATAGCGCAGCGAAGTCCGAGAGAGAGAGAGAGAGAGAGAGAGAGAGAGAGAGAGAGAGAGAGAGAGAGAGAGAGAGAGAAATTTATTTAAAAATGTCATGATTCTGCTGTATAACTTTGGAATTGTCTTTCAACTATCTACCTATCCATTTTTATCGAGAAATCTCTCTCTCTCTCTCTCTCTCTCTCTCTCTCTCTCTCTCTATCGCTTATTCTGGCCTTGTCATGATTCTGCTGTGTAACTTAAAATTGTCGTCCAACTCTATCTATCCTTCTCTCTCTCTCTCTCTCTCTCTCTGGCCTCGCACCGCAGCGGAAGCTATTCAGCTCATCGAGAGAATGACCTGCGTTTGATTCCCCGAACTGGGAGGCGGGTGGGAGAGGGACAGTTCGGCACGTTCTTTAGAAGCCATTATGCCTCTGTTGAAATAAGTAATGAATCATGTGCTTGGTAGCTAGTCGACTGGTCGAGGTTGCAGCTGAAAGAGAGAGAGAGAGAGAGAGAGAGAGAGAG
This sequence comes from Macrobrachium rosenbergii, assembly GCF_040412425.1. NCBI lineage: Eukaryota > Metazoa > Arthropoda > Malacostraca > Decapoda > Palaemonidae > Macrobrachium > Macrobrachium rosenbergii. Next base: position 41,213,912 of record NC_089761.1, on the reverse strand, counting down.
AGAGAGATGTAAGTGTTCAGTACTTCTGACTAAATGTATGCTATCAAAACGAGAGGGCTTCGACAACATAATCCTCATACTATCGGGGTGAAACACTTAACAAGATTCTCTCTCTCTCTCTCTCTCTCTCTCTCTCTCTCTCTCTCTCTCTCTCTCTCTCCTCTCCTCCAAAATTAAGCCAATATTTCACCCAGATAGTATGTGGATTATCTTGTCGAAGCCCTCTCGTTTTGACGGTATAATTTTTGACAGAAGCGCTGAACTCTCTCTCTCTCTCTCTCTCTCTCTCTCTCTCTCTCTCTCTCTCTCTCTCTCTCTCTCTCTCTCTCTCTCTCTCTCTCTCTCTCTCAACATTAAGCCCTTACACTATTTTGGGTTGGCTCCCAACTGGCAGAATGATAGCGAAGTGTGTGTTAGTGAAGCGCCTTAGAATACCATTTTGAACAGCAATAACTTCTCGTATCTCGGGTATATAAGTCCGTCCAAATGGAGCAACATCATAAGCTATAACAACAGAAGCGGAAGAAGAGCATTTTGGTTCATCGTCAACGGAATGCAAATCTCATTGCAATCATGTTAACTCCCCACTCGCACACTGCTTACGTTTCTCGGTTCTGTACCAACCGTGTCTTTTAGGTCGTCCGTGAAGATGTGCCCCAGATACGAGAGTTCACGTGCAAAATCCAGACTGTGGGATAAACCAGTGGTTGTACACTCCGACCTCTTTTGCATATTCACGTTCTTAGAGAAGTGATTCCCGAGGATTATTTGTGGCTCTTCGATTTGTTTAAGCGATCGCAAGAGTAGCGCGATAACTTACCGTCGCTTTTTGCGTTCAGTCATTATTTATGAAACCTTGGGATGCTGAAATAAAACACCCAATTTTTATAAGAATGAACTCAAGTGGGTTTAAATTTTTTTGGTAAAAAATTTGTTGCTCGGTTCCTGGAAAGGAGGTGTCAGACACGCATAATACGTCCATGAAAATATGAAAATAAAAAGAATAAATTTTTTAGATTTTTTCTGTCGTTTACGTCAAGTGGATAGGATGTAGTGCAGAAAATTAAATGTCACAGGTGATCGTAATTTTAATCACAAATTTGACTGATGGGAATTACACTTAGAGGGTTGTACACACCGAATTGTGCCTGTATCACAACTTGATGCCAATAGATACCCTCATTATATGTATGGTAAAATCAAAGTAAACATTGAACATTTTGTCTTCATAATTAACGTAATTTGCGACCAAGGCTCACTATACGGCCTTTAACTCTCATTCAGGCACTAACTAAAATGTTTCTGAGGACTATTATAACCCATTGCCGCTAGCAACAAACGAATAAGGTCGGATGCATATCAGGGATGCTTATCTACATGTTCTACCACCTACCAGAATGCTATTTATATATATTTATTTATTGAGATCAGAACTGACGTCCTCAGACTCTTCAACATAAGTCTTAAGAAATACTCATTGTATTATAGATTACATTATTTAGCACTCGAAGTACAGGAACTCCGGAAATTGGGGACCCTCTTCATAAAAGTAGCTGTGAACAGTTTGTATTTCAGGGTCGTTCAGGTCGCTGTGTTATCTAGGGATTCGGTTACGCCTATCACCTTGTGTCTTATCTTTTAGCGTATCTCGCATATCATAAAATTTCTTTCCAGAATTGGAATCCTGCTCCACACACATTTTTTCAAGTAAGTTATGTCAGCAAAGAATTTATCTTCGGCCAGTTTCTAATTCCAAATCTATGAGCAAATCATTCACTGTCCTATTTTTCTCGAGATGTAACCGAGTACCAGGACCTTTCCTTGAAAAAAAGCGGGACGCCATATCTGAAAAACTAAGCATAGATTTTTCTTGAAAATAATCTCATTATGTTTCCCACACCCAAATTATCACATGTACAATCTAACCTAACCTAACCTACCTAACCTAACCTAACCTTACCTTACCTTACCTAACCAAACCATCTAACCTAATCTAGGGGCATAGCAAAAAAACCGGGGCTGGTGCAATACTAGTATACATCTCAGGAATCTGCAGCCCGGATCTTATCCTAGCCGGCAAAGTCCTTTTTAACGTGATAGTGATGAAGGTGGTGATGAAATACTGTACATGATGGCCTTTGAGCAAATCACCATTACCGAACACTTCTGTACTGTTCAGCTATCACTGAGTTTTTGGTAAATTTTATTTTTCAAAGTAAACATTGCATTTTTGTGTAGATATATACGTGTACTCAAATAATGCTTGGGTCACACAATTATAGAATCGTTGTTGTTTTCTCTCAGTTTTTAGGTAACTGGCATTTCGTTTAAGAAGGGCGATTTTCCCGTGTTATTATCTGATATCTCGTTGATTTCACGTATTTTTTTTTTATAATGTTTTTTTCCTATCTCTTGATGTGGTTTAATTTTATCCTTTCATTTCAGGGCACATTCCAGAATCCTAGAAGAGGCATGTCTGTGTTTAAATGTTTAGGGTTCAACTCCATACATTAACCCCCCCCTCTCTCTCTCTCTCTCCTTCTGCACCTGGTTATTAAATGATAAGCAGCTCTTTTTTTCCACCTCTCTCTCTCTCTCTCTCTCTCTCTCTCTCTCTCTCTCTCTCTCTCTCTCTCTCTCTCCTTGTGCACAGGGGTTTCTTAAATGGCAAGCAGCTCTTGTTTTTCCACCTCTCTCTCTCTCTCTCTCTCTCTCTCTCTCTCTCTCTCTCTCTCTCTCTCTCTCTCTCTCTCTCTCTCCACCTAGGTTTCTTATGTGATAAGCAGTTCTTTCTCTCTCTCTCTCTCTCCACCTAGGTTATACGACAAGCAGTTCTTGTTTCTCTCTCTCTCTCTCTCTCTCTCTCTCTCTCTCTCTCTCTCTCTCTCTCTCTCTCTCTCTCTCTCTCTTCCCCCCCCACCCCTTTTTTTCGGCCCTTGGCTACCTGTGGTCAGTTAGTTGCCCGTCCCGTTGGGCAGGCCTCTTCATTAAAAAATGATCCGGACTAAAATCAGGAGCATCATAATTGTGATGGTAAATCTATGGCATTCCCAACTTCAGAAGATTTTTTCATATGTTTTTTTTTAATTTTTTATATGATGACTTGAGCGTTAAATATTTCGTATGAATGGTACATTCTTACTCAGTATGTATAGGATATACATGACTTATTTTTTTTAAGCAAACCACGTTAAAGGTAACGGATTAATGCCGAGTTATAATAATAATAATAATAATAATAATAATAATAATAATAATAATAATAATAACTAATAATAATAATAATAATAATAATAATAATAATAATAATAATAATAATATCCATTATTTGAAATTACACTCGTAGCGGAGAAATTAGAGTCTAACTGTTCAATAATTCATTTCTTCCAGTAGTCAAACTGATAGGACATTTAGGTCGGGCTCAACGAATAGTCGGTGTCAGCGGCCTAATTAATAGAAGAAAAGTCAATTAGTTGATGAGCGCAGAGAGCGAGCGAGACAGAGAAACTAAATATGGACGGTGGCGATTCTTTGTGGTTTTAGGGCCAGAGATCTCCTTTGGCCAGGTCTAAGTGGGAGGGCAGAGGCGTCCACTTTTGTTTTGACCGGTTGCCGATGGTGCGGAGGAGCTGTCGCGGTCTGTAGGTCTCTCTCTCTCTCTCTCTCTCTCTCTCTCTCTCTCTCTCTCTCTCTCTCTCTCTCTTTACTGGCTGCTCTAGGAGCAAGAGCCCGTGCCGGTAAGTTGCTGGCTAAATCTAAGTAGCAATAGCAGTCTCTCTCTCTCTCTCTCTCTCTCTCTCTCTCTCTCTCTCTCTCTCTCTCTCTCTCTCTTTACGGGCTGCCCTAGGAGGAAGAGCCCGTGCCGGTAAGTTGCTGGCTAAATCTGAGTAGTATTAGTAGTTTCTCTCTCTCTCTCTCTCTTCTCTCTCTCTCTCTCTCTCTCTCTCTCTCTCTCTCTTACAGGATGCTCTAGGAGGAAGAGCCCGTGCCGGTAAGTTGCTGGCTAAATCTAAGTAGTAGTAGTCTCTCTCTCTCTCTCTCTCTCTCTCTCTCTCTCTCTCTCTCTCTCTCTCTCTCTCTCAGCATTTACCCTCCCCCTGTCCGGCGTTCGTAGGGTCCAACACCGGTCTAAATTTGCCCAGGCTGTCTTTCATGGGATCATCTAAGGTCAGGGATGACCTTGGTTGTCTGTCGTCAGGATATATCTACCAATTTCCTGTGCACGAGAGAAAAACATTTCTTTTTGTGAAGCTTATCAACTTCGTCTTTCTTCTTTTTGCCTTGAATTTCCAAACTTCGCCATGATTTTTCAGGTCTTTCTTTCCCTCTTTCCGCCTATCTGTCTACCTTTCAATCCTCTTAAATAGGTTCTAGTCCTTTTAAGTAATTTGAAATAAAAAAAAAACTGTTTTTCCATCTTCCAGAATATCTGTCTGTCTCTTGAATCCAGTAAATAGGTTCCAGTCCTATGTTATTTTTTTTTCAAACTGGCTTGTTCTAATTTTCAGCTATTTATATTTTTCACCAAGTCATCCATTAACTCCTAGATCCACCTTAACCCCCAAACTCTTCTTTCGAGGACCGCAGAGGAAACTCCCCAAAAAAAGAGCGGCCGAGGAGAAACCCAATATTTTTTTTTATTATTGGTAGGCCACCTTACCCTTCCTTGCTGTCCTCCTTGAGATGCCGAGCGAGGAAGGGGTTTGAGGCAAGGTCCTTCTTTTAAGGAAAGGTTCGGAGGGAGAGGGTTACCTAACCCTCAAGATGGCGGCAGGGTTGAGGTTTGAGGGGTGGCTGCTTTACGACCGTCATCTGCTTCCTCTTGTCTTTCTCTTGTCTTCCTCTTGTCCTCTTCCTTCCTTGAGTGTTTTCTTTTGCGAGGCCTTCGAGAAGGCCTATAGGTGGGTTTTGTATACTGTATAGGCGCCTCTTTCCCACTCCTTTTGATGTAGTGGGATGCTATCTCTTTTCATATTTCTTAATAATTGCAGTGTCTGTAACCGCTTTTTTTTTTATGTCGGTCTTGGGACCACTTTTTTATTACTCGCTCGGTGTCAGAACCAACTGTCTCTCTTTTTATATTTCGTATGTTAATTTATTTTATTAATGATAACGATTCGTTCTATTGCATTTCATTTGTTAATTTAGATTTTATTTGATAATTATTTTTGTATGTCAGTGTTCATGAAAATTGTAATTTTTTTTTTTAAAATTCACTCGTAAGTTTTGTGTGGTACAGTAGCAGTAGTAGTAATGGAGAAACAAATCCACAGTTATGTATTGGTAAAAATATATTTGAAAATAAATCTCTACTGAGAGCTTACGGGAATCTGTTCGATACCCCTAGATTCTCGAAAGACCTCTGTAGAGATTTAGTTTTAAATATAAGCCAATACATAACTGTGGATTTGATTTGTATCTCCATTTCAAGACACGTGCTACTCTGAGTATTTTTTCAAGATAGTAGTAAAGATAAGCCTTTGCACCGGCTCCTACCTAACGCTAAGCAGTGTCAGGGAGAAAAGTAACTTGAATTGACAAGGAAGGAAGAAAGAAGCGGATGCAACTATAAACAAGTAAAAAAATGCATCGAAGTTTCTTCGGCGAATCCGATTTTTCTGTGCAACTTATAATGCTGTATGACACTCTCAGCCACGGCCCATGAAACTCTCAGCCGCGGCCCATGAAACTTTCATCCACAGACCGGTGGTGGCCTGTGTTGTTGGCACCTACAGCGGTGCCAGACACACAATCATGGCTAACTTTAATCCTTAAATAAAATAAAAACCACTGAGGCTAGAGGGCTTCAATCTGGTATGCTTGATGATTGGAGGGTGGATGATCAACATACCAATTCGCAGCCCTCTAGCCTCAGTAGTTTTTAAGACCTGAGGGCGGACAGAAAAAATGCGGACGGATAGACAAATAGCCATCTCTTAAATAGTTTTCTAAAAAATGGACAATCCTAACTTCCTTATAAACGACCCAAGAATCTAAATGATGTTTTCCACGCGAAGTTTTAGCCGTAATGTCGTCGCAAATGTCTCTCTCATTAAAAGCAATTACTGGAGAGCTCGCAAGACCAGATTAAAATCAGGCACCGGCAGCCAATTTCCTATTTGTGGAGTTTTCGTCCTCATCAGTATGCGTGGAGGTGGACAGGTGCGTGACTCTGCGCTTTCTCGTTGGGAGGGCGGGGGAGGGGGGCGAACCTCTCAAACCGAATTCTTATTGTATCACGTCCATTGCTTGGCTATCGCTAAGGTGCCAATTAGGTTTCGCCTCGTTTATGCCCACACGTTAAGTTGTGCCGTCGGGATGTGTTAGGAATGATAGCTTTTTGATGGTGGGGTTTGTGTGTGTGTGTATGTGTTTGTGTGTGTTTTTTCTATTTTCGAGATTGTATCTTTGCGTGACTTCTGTTTCATATTATTGGAAGATTTTGTTGTTGGAGTTTATTAAATATATAATTACATATAAATATATATATATATATATATATATATATATATATATATATATATATATATATATATATATATATATATATATATATTTTATATAAATATATATACACATATATATGTATATATATTACATACATACACACACATCTATAATTGATTTTGTTTCCAAATTGACCCATTAGATTCTTACTCTCAATCTCCTTCCAAAATAGCTGAAAGAAATACCATGGATCAACCTTTAACAATTCGGTGCTAATTGTCATGGGTCATAATGAGGCCGGAAAGCCAAAAGAATATGAGTTAAGGCAACATCAGACGAGCAAATTTACTCATTCCCCGTATTATCAGACGAGCAGATTTTGCACTGTATAGCCAATATTTTTCTTGTATTTCCGCGAAATCGATGTCACGCCCGTCCTTAAAAGTGACGTCACAAAAGCACGAACAAGCACGCCTTCAAGTCTGCATTAACTCACGCACCAACTCTACTATATCGTTCAGGCCTCGTCGTAACCCATTACCGATGTTCAGTAACTCAGAATGCCAACCTGACCCTTTCTCCAGGAAAGGTCCCACGGGGGGGGGAATCGCCTTCTCCCGTATCCCCGGGGGAGATCTCCGTAGACGCGTCGTCCCCTTAGGGTGTCCGCTTCCTTGTCTATAAATCTCTTCCAATTTCCTCTTTCCCCCTTGTCTGCCTTGTTAATGTTCCGTAAAAATGTCACCACATTTTACTGCCTTCTTGACCCTCGTAAGCCTTCCTTCCATTCTAACGAGACCTTTTCTCCCGATTGAGGTTTCGGGCGAGTTGGGATTATTATTATTATATTTGTTATCATTGCAGATTTTCTCAGTATGCAATCTAAATTCTATATTTTATAAAAGTTCCGTGGCAAAGTATTATTATTGAAATATTATTATTATTATTATTATTATTATTATTATTATTATTATTATTATTATTATTATTATTATTATTAGTATTCTGTTGCTGCATTTTATCTCAGTGATTTTTACTTTGCGTCTGCAGATAGCCATGAAATAATAATAATAATAATAATAATAATAATAATAATAATAATAATAATAATAATAATAATAATAATGTAGTATACATTAAATGGTAACAGTAGGTTAGCTAATTTTAAGGAATATATTTCACAGAAGTAGGGAGTAAAGATGCTGTGATATTTTCTGATAATAGAAATGATAATGACAACATTAATTGTTGGCGGTAATTTAAACTAAGATAGATAAATAAACAAAAAAAAAGTGCTATAGACAACGTAGCAGAAACATGAACAAATGCAGCCCTTAAGTGGACGTACGAGTAGATAAGAGGCAGATAAAAAATCAGTATACATAAATACAGAGGATAGCAATCCTAATTAAAAAAAAAAAGTCAGTGGCGACAGTGAATACAACAGAAAACACACAGTATTGAAGGTCATCCATAAAAACTGCAATTAGGAAATAGAAGTTTCGTTGTCCCAGCTTTCCCACAATTTAGATCTCGCTCCAGTGTTTAAGGTGTTTTGTTTGATCGGATTGGACGTGGTATGCCTGACAGTGGTTTTCAGAAGATCTATTCTGCCCTAAAATGGAAACTACAGTATCTGCAAGATTTTCGAAATTGAGACATGTCACCTTTGGGCTTGAAACACTGAAACACTGATACAACTTTATTTAGGGGGGTCCCATTTGCAGTTACAAAAAACTGCAGTTTCAATGAATGAGTTTCTTGTACCACTTCATCAATGCTTTATTTAGTTGGGGGTCCCAATTTGCATTTTGTTATCTACAAAATCAGTAGTAAGGCAAGGGAAAACTGCAGCATCCACCATTTTTCTCAGTTTTGTATTTTTGTAGATACTGCAGTCTGCCATTTTAGGGCCGTATGCGTTTTCAGTGAACTTTTGGGTAGCAAGTGAGTTACTGTGACCATTCTGAACAACAGTAATACGTCCCATGGTCTCTCGGTTATAGTTCGTTCAGAAGGGGCAACCACTTAGAGCAACCATATACGTTATAGCAACAGGAGAGGAAGAGCAGCATTGTGGTTTCTCGATAAGAGAAGGCAGGTCCCCTTGTGATCAGGTAATCACACACAGCTTAAGTTTTATAAGCTCTGTGTTGGCAGTATCTTTAAGGTCATCCGTGATAATGCGCCCCAGATACGGACTTCATTGACGTATTATTATTATTATTATTATTATTATTATTATTATTATTATTACTGGTGTTGTTTTCGTTATTATTATATTGGGAGAAATGACTTTTGAAAGCGTAAAATGTGTCATTATTTCCAAAATTAAAAAAATTGTAAGGAAAGGGAACTAATTCCTTGGGATTATTGACTTATTTTTTTAGTTTTCACCTTTTCTACATATTTCATACTATCAGAAAATCTAAGAAAAAGTAAAAGTTTCTTGTATTTATTTTTTTTACATATATATATATATATATATATATATATATATATATATATATATATATATATATATATATATATATATATATATTATATGTGTGTGTGTTTGTATGTATGTATTGAGAGAGAGAGAGAGACATAATTATGTGTTTTTTTACACCATTATCTTTTCATCTGTTGAAGATTGTTTATATGTTATTACTGGTCTTTACTTGATGCTGGTGTCCATCCGTAATATAGTCTCAGAGTAGGCAGAGGCTGGATCGAACCACGGACCTCGCAGACATGAGCGCTGTGCCCTAGCACTGAACGGTGGTACTCTCTCTCTCTCTCTCTCTCTCTCTCTCTCTCTCTCTCTTCATGTGTATGCATTTAGTGTTATTTTTCTTCGTTTTCTATTTTGTGGAAGCTCCTTAGGCAAGTTCCATACGATATTGTTACTACTACTACTACTACTACTAATATAATAATAATAATAATAATAATAATAATAATAATAATAATAATACAGTCCAGTGTAAGTTCAGCATGTATAGGCTGAATAAATACACGAAAACAGGCAGACGGCAGAAGACAAAATAAATGATTACAGAAAAAGGTAATACTTGAAAAATATAATCAGCCTCTCACTGACATTCCGCACCTCCGACCCAGAGACGAAGAGAGAGAGAGAGAGAGAGAGAGAGAGAGAGATGGGATTATTTTCTAACACTTCCAACCATCTCGAATCGTGCTTCGAATCCTTTATGAGAGAAAGAGAGAGAGAAAGAGAGAAAAGGGATTATTCTAACACTTCCAACCGACTATCTCGAGTCATGGTTCGAATCCTTTATGCGATAACATCCAAGGACATCCAAGGAACATTTCGAGACATCTCGTTTAATGGAGACAGGTGAAAGGGAGAGAGAGAGAGAAAAATGGGCGCCAAGATCGTTAACTGACGGGATGCTACAACACCTGCCACCAGTTTCCAAGTTCTTGTTCCCGAGATAGATGGACGAAGCGTTTAGCTGAATCGTTAAGTTCTTGTTTGTATGAAAATCAAGTCGAGGTTAAATTTGAATGATAGGTTTCGAGAAACAAATTAATTTCAAGTCAAACTGTCAGTGCCAGATGAAAAAATGACAGTAGAATTTAAAGTTCAAATTTCTACAGCAATCCAGTCGATAGGAAACTTAGGAGCCATTAAAAAGAAAAGAAATTAAAATAAATATATTGTAAGTTTTGAAAAACAAAGAATCAAAATTAACATGGTAGTGCCAGTTGTAGGAAGAACCCAGACTAAATAAAAAAATAGTAAAAATGTCTTTTTTAAGTCCCTTCCCGGCCAAAAGTATGGAAATCAAAATTAATGAGCCAGTTTAGATCGTATGAGAAATTCCAATTTGAAAAATAAACCGATCGAGACACAAATTGAACACAAATTGAGTGCTTGTTACGAAGTTAACATTTACTTAAGCTGGCCTTCCAGCTGTGTTTTCTAACAAGAGAAACAAAAGAATTTTAAGAATTGGTCATCATTCAGTAAAAATAAAAGGTTTGCGGTGTATCAGAATTACTGTACCTCCCTGTATCCCAAAACTTGTATGGTATACCAAGAGCCCTGAGGCAAGGCACGCAAGCATGACGAAAGCGTAAAAGATCGGATACTTGGTATTATAGTCGAGTTTGTTTTTGTATTTTTTTTTTTATTGTAGTACCGTTTTTTAGTCACCTTTTTCATCAGATTTTCGTGAATGTGTACAAGATGTTATTCGTGATTCCCTGATTAATTGCCCCTAGTGGTAATAAGAGACCTGTTGACAAGGTCACGAAGCCGCAAAAATGTTATTTTCAAGGTCACAAGGCCACAAAAATGTCATATATATGAATTTCCTTAAAGATAATTTGAATTGCAGATCAGTATCTAATTGCATTGCACCAAAGCCTTAGAACAGCTCATCCAAGTTGGCAGTTCATGTAACATGTAAATTCAGATTTTCTGTATTGTAAGGGAAATATTAAAACTAGCAACATTCACACCTGAGTTAAGCTGAAAACATCACATTCAGTATGAAATGATTCTTTAAAAATAAATGCAGGTTTAACAAGTGAAAAGTACCCCAGATGACTAAAGCCGGATTGTTTGGGCTTCCACAGACAGTTTCATATGATCTTGCGTTCAGGAGCATCGACCATTTAGAAAGTCAGAATATTATCTAACGTGGTGAAGTTTAGTTTTTGTATAACCTGTAAGTTTAAAATTTATTAGCATGTTGTAAAAACAGATTCTGTAACTGAAAGGTCAGTTTGGTTACAGATATTTAAAATAAACACTAATTAAATATTCAAACGTCGAAGGAATATTGCTGTGATTACTCATTGTATGATACATATGTATATATATATATATATATATATATATATATATATATATATATATATATATATATATATATATATATATATATAAAGTGTGAGTGTGCATGTATGTGTGTGTGTGTGTGTATATATGTATATATATATATATATATATATATATATATATATATATATATATATATATATAAAGTGTGAGCGTGTGCATGTACGTGTGTGTGTGTGTGTAGAACTTCTAACACGGAAGAGCAACATGATATAAAGTATTTGGCCACATGGAAGCATAAACACTTTGCTCGTGGCTCTATATATATATATATATATATATATATATATATATATATATATATATATATATATATATATATATATATATATATATATATATATATATATAGCGTTAAGAACTCGGGTCCAAATCGAAAATGTCATTGATTCCTCATAGGAAAGTTTCATTATTACTTTTCCCTTTTGATATTATTATCCACATCCTGTCCTGATACCGTCCCCATCAACTCTTTGACAATTATCTGTATCACAACAATTGGAGCTGCTAGAGTAGTGGGCTGTGGGCAGAAATACCCAGCGGAGATGAAAGAAATAAAAGAAAAAAACAAAATTGGCGGGAAAAGATCACGTGAACAGGTTGACTTGGCGGGAATGGTGTTGCCATCTCGCAGAGCATCGTGTTCGCCACTAATTATGCGTCAAGGAACTTTATCCCGAACGGGTTCTTGTTGCTAGTGTCAGGTTTCGATGACGTTTCCTCCCTGAGAAGCATCAATTAGATGATTAATTTCGAGACATAGTATGCCAGAGATGGTATTTGTAAAGTCTTTGGATTACGTCGTCGATGTTTAGGAAGAGATTTGGAACGTATCGCTGCTGCTACTAGTGTGATTTCGATTCTGCGTTCAATAATGATCTTTTTCGAATTTTGATGCTGATTTGGTTCAGGGAATTGATTGAGAATACAATTCTTTGTCGATAACTGGGATCTTTCAGCTAGTAGTTTATGATAGATTTTGTATAACTTTTCCTCTCTCTCTCTCTCTCTCTCTCTCTCTCTCTCTCTCTCTCTCTCTCTCTCTCTCTCTCTCTCATTAGTTAAAGATAATAAAATCTGTCTTTCTCTTATTACGAATATTATGCAACATATTTTGTTAAACTTTTACATTTGCTCATAATAAAAAATAATTTTAGGTTATTTTGCTTCTGACCCCCATTAAAAAGGTAGACAAAATATATTGTTAAATTCGCCTTATATCTAACATTAAACTTATAATGTACAGTCATTCCTGTTCAGTTCAACCGCCCCTCTCTCTCTTTCTCTCATATTAAAAATTAATATAGAGTATATTCTTTAATATTCTCCCTCTCTTCCTCTGTCGCTCTCTTTAAAAAATAATATGCATTCATTTTTGTTTAATTTGTCTATCGATCCCTCATTATGTAATAATATACAATTTTTCAAATAAATTTCTCTCTCTCTCTCTCTCTCTCTCTCTCTCTCTCTCATTAAAAGCTAACATCCAATGTATTTTTTTAATTCTCTCTCTTCCTGTCTCGCTCTTTAATAATACGCATTAATTTTTGTTCAATTTGTCGTTTGAAACCTGACAAAATAATATAGCATACAATATTTTTTACGAAAAATTCTCTCTCTCTCTCTCTCTCTCTCTCTCTCTCTCTCTCTCTCTCAGCAGTAGAATTTTTGCCTACAGAGAGATTTTCTCTGTCTGTCTCTCTCTCTCTGTCTCTCAGCAGTAGAGTTTTTGCTCATTGAGAGATTCTCTCTCTCTCTCTCTCTCTCTCTCTCTCTCTCTCTCTCTCTCTCTCTCTCTCTCTCATAACTTCAGAGAGAGATAGATAACAGACTGGGTCTTGTCATAACGATATTCGGTTGACTGCGTTCATTCATTAGCTCATGTTAGCGCAGACTTGCCCGTCGAGGTGACCATTAAAAATCCCCCCCCACCACCCCCTGTCATCTCTTTCAAATTTTCAGAATAATGGATACTGTATAGCCTTCTTTGTGCCTTGGTCGGCACAGTGTTCTGCCCTAAAATGGAAAACTGCAGTATCTGCAAAATTTTCGAAACTGAGACATGCCACCTATTGGGCTCATGAAACACTAATACACAAGTTACTGCAGTTTCAGAATGATTCTTCAGTGCTTTCCACGAGTATTTAGGGGTTCCCATTTGCAGTATCTGCAAAATCAGTAGTAAGGCAAGGGAAAACTGCAGTATCTATAATTTTCTCAGTTTTGTATTTTTGCAGATATTGCAGTCTTCCATTTTAGGGCAGTGTTGGCATCGTAGGATCACTTTCATCCCAGCTGTCCAACGTCTTTACCACTGAGACCAAAATGTGGGTGCTGAAATGGCCTGGTTAAATTAACGTTATAATAATTGGAAATCTTTTAAGTTTTGGTGTCAGATGTACGACGTGCAAATGGTACTTTGGTTTCAGATTTAGCTTTTGAAGTGTATTATTATTATTATTATTATTATTATTATTATTATTATTATTATTATTATTAATTCTTTATAATTATTATTTTGGTCTGCTCTTTTATAGTTATTTGGGACGCTTTTTAGGTCAGAACGTACGGTTGTACAACAGCAACGACATCAACAATAATAATAATAATAATAATATAATAATAATAATAATAATAATAATAATAATAATAATAATAATAATAATAATAATACACGGTAAAGTATATCATACTGCGGCCTTTACCATTGAGCAAATTATATATATATATATATATATATATATATATATATATATATATATATATATATATATATATATATATATATATATATATATATATATAGTGTGTATATATGTGTTTGAATCTTATCACTGGTGGTAGTTATTCTAAAATCTGAAATATCTTTTCAATTAACCACATTTTTTTCAAATCTGTTAAGCCCATAACTAAACTAAAAATCAGTCATAGTTTGTGTTGTTGTCCATTACGCAGTCATGTAAGTAGTAAGTTGAGTATAAAAACAATCGAGTGTTAGAAAGCGTAAGGTAGATTTAGAGTCAACTGTGCATACTATGATAATCTGCTTATCAGCGCTCGTGAACGCAAGGCAGCTCGCCCGCGTCCCGGCGAGGAAATGTCGCGGCCACGAACGTTTCGTTTCAATGAGCGGGAATGCGCCCCCCTCCCCCGCCCCTCCCCGCCCGAAACCTGCTGCTGCTGCTGCCGCTGCTGTTGCAGTGTGTGTGTGCGTGTGGGGGCATGTGTACGTACTCTTCCCCCGCGGCCCTACCCAAGGTCAACGGCTCCCACGAAAAAGTCTAGAGAGGAGGAACTCTCCCCCGGAATGCGTAGCGGGCCGCAGAGTGCATTCGGCAGCGACACAGTCAGTCCCTCGGCGGGAACATTTGTGCACACTTGCTGCCCTGCACCTGTCGTCCCTTCTCCCCAAAAAGTATGCGCCCTTTCCCCCCAAAAAAAAAAAAAAAGTATGCGCCTACTCTTCCACTTCCTCGTTTGTACTTGGCCTCTCCTCCCGAGTTTGTACATGCACGCCTTTCCTCTTTAAGTACGTCTGCTTCCTCCTCCTCCGCCCAGATATTCTCACTGTAAGAAGAAACCTGCACCTGTCCGTTACCCGTCCTGGCTGTACCCGGCCCTTTCCAGAAGAGTTTGTAGACGTCCACCTTTCCTTTCTAAGTTTGTACCTGGTGCCCCAACTCCGTGTGTTCTCAAGTGGAAGAGGACTGTTACATGCATACACTCTTGCACTTATTCCCTCTCCCTCCTCTGTATGCCCCAAACTCCCCTTCGTATGTACCTTCTCCTCCCCTTAATATATATTGTGGAGGGGACACTGTAATGCATTCCTCCTTGCACCTGTTCCCCGCCAGAATAGACTGTTGCAGGTCCTTTTCCTGATTGTACCTTCTTTTCCCATTGCTAGTACCTGCTGTCCTCTCCTCCCCCTGGTACAGGTGTATTTACAATGGAAAAGAACATTTTAGAACATGTCTCGCCTTCCTTATTGGGTTGCACTTGTCCTCCCTCGTTTTGTGCCATCCCTCCTCCATTCTTTACATGGTACCCTCCCCTTCCCCAAGGCTGTACCTGTCCCTTCGTTATATTGTACCTGTGCTCTTCTCCTGAGGGTTGCACCTGCTCCTCTTTCGTTCGGTGTTATGAACTCCCTCCCCTCATTTTGTACCAGCCCTCTTGCATTCTAGATTGTACCTGTGTACTTCTTGGAAAGTGTACCTGCCTCCTGTTTTTCACTCCTAGTTTTGTCTAGGCTCGAGGAAAAGGGGCTACCAGTTAATGGAAAGGGATAAACGGTGCTATGATGACTTCGCTCATTTGTAAGAGTCGTGACGTAGCTTCGTTGGCTGATTTCTGATTGTTTGGTTACGTTTGTTTATTACACTGACCTGATAAATTTCCAACTCAGGACTCTCAAACGGAAGTCCTGGGTTCGAACCCAACTCTCATTTGAGAGTCCTGGATTTGATCCCGATGTAAGGTGGGAATTTACTACATCAGTAAACTAAGTAAACGTGATTGTGTGTTTATTATTTCCATACTGATATATTTATTACTTTCGTTGGTTTGTTGTTTTTTGATGTGGTTGCGTAGAGGTTGGATATGAATTCACACAACAAAGATGTAAAACTTTTTTTTTTTTTTTACATTGGATGACGAGGTCTACATTGAGTCTTTTTGCTTCTCGAAATTCTCGAATCTTGTGGATGAAATAGTTTCAGTCATGCTGACTGAGTGTAATCGAATGGGAGTGAACCGTGCAACACAATAAATGGTACATTACCTTTGTGAGAAAATGTTGAAATTATGCTGGTGAGGGTGACTTACTGAAGATCTTTGCCGCTTTCCACAATGAATAGGAACAGTAGGTGGTATACAGTGGTATACAAACACATTACAGATGATTTTGATAATTATGACTTAATCCGCAATAAATTAGATACAAAAATAAAACTTTTAATGTTATTATGGAATGGGTGACTTGCGGTCTTCTCTTTTTACTTGATGAAATGGGAATAATTGATGATATACAAATACATTACTGATGATTATAATAATTATGACGTAATCAGAAGTTAATAAGATTAAAAAACAAGACATTTAATGTTATTCATTGTGGTCGGTTATTTTACTCGTGAGGTTGAAGACATCTCGTTTTTGTTATCTCTTTCAAAGTGTCTTACCAATTTATATTCTTTTCCAATGTCAAGGTTCTCTCTTTGGCGAAAGTTAATGCTGCAATGCGTCTGTCTTCATCATTAAATTAAACTCTTGATGTAAGATTTTGTTTTGAAATTCATTGATATTATTGAAGGGAAATGGGTCTTGTATCAGGAACAGTCTCTCTCTCTCTCTCTCTCTCTCTCTCTCTCTCTCTCTCTCTCTCTCTCTCTCAGGTGAGCCTGTATAGGTAATGATCCCACCTCTCCTAGCTGGTCCATTTTACAATCTCTCTCTCTCTCTCTCTCTCTCTCTCTCTCTCTCTCTCTCTCTCTCAGGTCTCTCTCTCTCTCAGGTGAGCCTGTACAAGTAATAACCCCACCCCTCCTAAGTGGATCCATTTTACAGGTCTCTCTCTCTCTCTCTCTCTCTCTCTCTCTCTCTCTCTCTCTCTCTCTCTCTCTCTCTCAGGTGAGCCTGTACAAGTAATAACCCCACCCCTCCTAAGTGGATCCATTTTACAGTCTCTCTCTCTCTCTCTCTCTCTCTCTCTCTCTCTCTCTCTCTCTCTCTCTCTCTCTCTCTCTCTCTCTCTCTCTCTCAGGTGAGCCTGTACAAGTAATAACCCCACCCCTCCTAAGTGGATCCATTTTACAGGTCTCTCTCTCTCTCTCTCTCTCTCTCTCTCTCTCTCTCTCTCTCTCTCTCTCTCTAGGTGAGTCAGTACAGTTAATGACCCCACCCTCCAAAGTGGATCCATTTTACAGGTCTCTCTCTCTCTCTCTCTCTCTCTCTCTCTCTCTCTCTCTCTCTCTCTCTCTCTCTCTCTCAGGTGAACTTCTATAGGTAATGACCCCACCCGTCTTAGGTGGATTCATTTTACAGCTCTCTCTCTCTCTCTCTCTCTCTCTCTCTCTCTCTCTCTCTCTCTCTCTCTCTCTCTCTCTCTCTCTCTCTCTCTCAGGTCCAACTGTCAGATTTTGTTGCATATCTCGTGGCCATCGTCACGGTCATTGACCATCTTATTAACGCCATCACCATCATCGTAATTGTGATCGGTGAACAGTGACATTCTTACAGAAAGTGAAAGTTGTGCATTTGAATAATAAGAGGTAGGTCCCCAACCCGGGGTAGATGTTGTTCGAAGTATTACTTCGGTTGTTAATGTCTTATTGATTACGGGCTGCTCTAGGAGCGAGAGGCCGTTCCAGCACAAGGCTGGCTTAATCTCAGACAAAAAATGCAAATGTATTAATATTATTCCATTGCTGTTTTTAGTTTTCTGTAAAAGAAAACTATTGTGCTGGCTTTGTCTGTCCGTCCGCACTTTTTCTGTCTGCCCTCATATCTTAAAAACTACTAAGGTTAGAGGGCTGCAAATTGGTATGTTGATCATCCACCCTACAATCATCAAACATACCAAATTGCAGCCCTCTAGCCGGAATAGTTTTTTTATTTAAGGTTAAAATTACACATAATCGTGCATCTGGCAACGATATAGGACAGGCCACCACCGGGCCATGGTTAAAGTTTCATGGACCGCGGCTCATGCAGCATTATACCGAGACCACCGAAAGATAGAGTTATTTTCGGTGGCCTTGATTGTACGATGTACAGAAAACTCCGTTGCATTTTTTACGTGTTTTCTTTCGTCACGTCTCATGATGCGTTACTCCCATTTGTGAATATCAACGGAGGTCATGTCTGTTTTTCGTTTTGTCTGTCCGTATAGTTAAAAAATTTTTTTTATGGATTTCAAAAGAATACTTTTTGAGTTAGATCTCTACTCGTGCCCAAGATTTTATTATTACTATTATTATTATTATTATTATTATTATTATTATTATTATTATTGGCGAAGGTATGCGCTCCCCAGAGTGCATTCTTTAAAAGGTAATACTTTTGAACTTGCAGTGCGAACTCTCTCTCTCTCTCTCTCTCTCTCTCTCTCTCTCTCTCTCTCTCTCTCTCTCTCTCTCTCTCTCTCTCTCTCTCTAACGGCAATGCTAAGCCAAGACAATCAGCAAATGTGTATGCATTTTCTGTATGCCTGCGATTGCACCATTACCCGAGGGTGCACTTGCAAGGAGGGTTGCATACAAGTGTAATTAGGGCGTGGCAGGAGGAAAAGTGATTTTCAGTACTCTAGAGTGAAAATTGAATATTGTTTTTGGGTGGGGAGTTGTTGGGGGAGGTGGGGGAAGTAAGCTCCCCTGTCGTATGACTTGGAAAAAGAGAGCTACAGTCATAATTACGTGAGAATTTCAGATTTCATATTTATGTAAACAAAAGTTGATTATTATTATTATTATTATTATTATTATTATTATTATTATTATTATTATTATTATTATTATTATTATTTATTCGTTGGGGGGCGGGGTCTCTCACAGTCATCCTATTCGACTGGGTGGTTTTTATAATGTGGGGTTCCGAGTTGCATCCTGCCTCCTTAGGAGTCCATCGCTTTTTCATTATGTGCGCTGTTTTTAGTAGCACACTTTTCTGCATGAGTCCTGGAGCTACTTCGGTATCTAGTTTTTCCAGATTCCGTTTCAGGGATCTTAGGATCGTGCCTGGTGTTCCTATAATTATGGGTACAATCTCCACTGGCATATCCCATATCCTTCTTATTTCTATTTTCAGGTCTTGATCCTTATTATTATTATTATTATTATTATTATTATTATTATTATTATTATTATTATTATTATTATTATTATTATTAAGTGAATGCATGATAAAGTGTAAGACAAAATGCCAATGATTTTACCTCCCGGTTTCACGAGACAGAATGCCTATTTGTGATAAAGAAGATTAAGGAAAACATACAATTATAGTCAAATACAGAGAGGAAGTAACTCATAAGTAAATAAATAGAAAATCAGTATAGAGAATAAAAAAAAAAAAAAATACTGAACTCAGCCGTGAAATAACAGCTGAGCAAACCTTACATTTTTTCCACATCTCTTTTAGTTTAGCAACTACTTCGTTTGGCATTGAAGTAGAGTAATAGAGTGGAAACTGCAACATGAGTTGCACCATTATCTTAAGTGTTTTCTTATTTTTATGGCTAACAGTCATGTCACTATTTTACAAGTAATAAGTACCCCGAAGTTTTTTCGCCGCAATCTAGTTTTCTATACAGCGTATAACCAAGGCCACCGAAAATAAACCTATCTTTCGGTAATTTCAGTATAAGGCTGTATGAGCCGCGCCCCATGAAACTTTAACCACGGCCAGGTGGTGGCATGTCCTATATCGTTGCCAGACGCATGATTATGACTAACTTTAACCTTAAATAAAATGTAAACTACTGAGGCTAGAGGCCTGCAATTTGCTTGTTTGATGATTGGAGGGTGGATGAGCAACATACCAATTTGCAGCCCTCTATCCTCAGTAGTTTTTAAGCTCTGAGGGCGGACAGAAAAAGTGCGGACGGACAAACAAAGCCGGCACAATAGTTTTCTTTTACAGAAAACTAAAATTAAGAGGAATAAAGATCCCAGAACGCTGTCATTTGCAGCACCAGGCATCTTAGATCTAAGCTAAATGAAAGCACCCTGAAAAAAGCTGTGTACTGTCCATTACTCAAAATTTCCCAGGGGTCCAGTATATACACCAATGCCTTAATTATGACGTTGGAAATATGAATATCTTATGGCTAATTAAGGCGAAGGAAGCACCAAAAAAGTTTGAATAAGTCTGATTTACTGGAAGCAAGGTTGTCTCAGCAAAGGCATCCTCTATACAAAGATAGGATGCATTGGTCACCAATTGCTTTCGATCATTAGATTTTCGTCTATGGTGACATTTTTGTTTCTGGGTTTCGGAAGCATATTAGGACCATCATCATCATCATCATCATCATCATCATCCACCTGAGAAAATGGTTCAGTGTGGTTGTGTCTGTTTTCTCAGTATGGTTAATGTGTAACTATATTTTGAACCATTGTCGGAAGATCCCAAATTGACCATCTTCCGTAAAACGTATTTTAGAAATGAGCCTCCACTGTTGCTTTTGTTTTCTTCCCCTTTTTTGTGGAGGTGTCACGATGTCTCGCTTTCCAAGTGATAAAAAGGGTCTTAAGTTCTTTCTGTGTAAGTATCAACACCGAAAATTCAAGAGGGACAAGTGTTATATAAAGTGCAGTATCCCGTCCCATTAGTTTTTTTCAGACTCACTTCCCAAGTGTTTGTTTTGCTTGTTTGTTACTTTATTCATCTTTATGTGTTTTTGTCATTGTATATTAATGTCTTTTTTTTTTACCTCCTTTTCCTTATTTTTCATTACTGTGCAAATGCATCTGTATTTAGGATTAACTGAAGTATTCAACTGATAAGAAGATAAGTTCTTTCGTAGCAAATCTGATTGACCTGTTGATAAAATTTGGCGGTGACTGTAATTAGCAATGAATTTCAAAACATCTCTGGGTCTTGAGATAAATTATGCATTATGATGTTTGTGTTTCTTTTCAGGAAACAGCTAAATGAGATTTGAAAGTTAAACAGTTTGCTAACATACTCTATATATTTCTATAGGAACTGTGGCAACTGCTGTGGCGTATAGAGAAGAGGCAGCGAGTCAGCCTGGCAGTTCTATGGACTTAGTGCAAGGTTAGTAAAGGTAGAATGGTATTTTATGACGATAGTGAATATGACTGGCATTTTTATGATAATGTGGGTGATAGACTGTGGTATTTTATAATGATAGTGAAGATGACAGACTGATATTTTATAATGATAATGCAGGTGATAGACTGGTATTGTATGATGTTAATGAAGACAACAGAGTGGTATTTTGTAATGATTATGAGGAGTGATTGCCTGGTATTTTATAATGATAATGAAGATGTCAGACTGGTATTTTTTATAATAATGCGGGTGATAGACTGGTATTGTATAATGAAAATTAAGATTTTGGTGGGTATGTCCTATCGTTGTAGACCAGATAACTACACTTTTTTCCAGTAGAACGCCCCCGCAGTTATTCGACCTTTGACACACACTTCCTGTATCCAGAAACTAAACACGGAATGGACGTAAGACTTTACGAAATGATGCAGCAAGTTCAGTGAATTAGTCAAAAATTTTATTGAAAATGTTATGCAGTCAGATTGACATCACAATCTGTATAAGCGATTGTATTTTTGCAAAACACAAAAAAAGGGGGCTAAAAGGATTTTTTTTTTTTGAAAAATGCAATCGTTCATATACATTATTGTGGCATTTTATTTATTATTATTTTCCTGTCCGCCTTCAGATCTTAAAAACTACTGAGGCTAGAGGGCTGAAAATTGTATGTTGATCATCCATCTCCCAATCATCAACATACCAAATTGCAGCCCTCTAGCCTCAGTAATGTTTATTTTGTTTAAGGTTAAAGTTAGCCATGATAGTGCTTCTGGCAACGATGTAAGTGACAACAACACGTGCCACCATCGGGCCGTGGCTGAAAGTTTCATGGGCCGCGGCTGAGAGTTTCATGGGCTGTCGCTTAGAGTTTCATTCAGCATTATACGCTGTACAGAAAATCGATTGCGCTAAAGAAACTTCGGCGCATTTTTTTACTTTTAGTTTTCTGAAAATAAAACTATTGTGCCGGCTTTGTCTGTCCGTCTGCACCTTTTCTGTCCTCACTTTTTCTGTCCGGCCGCAGATCTTAAAATCTACTGAGGCTAGGGGGCTGCAAATTGGTGTGTTGATCATCCACTCTCCAGTCATCAAACATACCAAATTGCAGCCCTGTAGCCTCAGTAGTTTTTATTTTATTTAAGGTTTAAGTTAGCCATAATCGTGCGCCTGGCAACGATATAGGACAGGCCACCACGGCCGGCTGAGAGTTTCATGGGCCGCATCTCACACAGCATTATACCTAGACCACCGAAAGATAAATATGTTTTCGGTGGCCTTGGTTATACGCTTTACAGAAAACTCCGATTGCGCCGAAGAAACTTCTACGCATTTCATCATCGTCGCTTCTTCTTCAGATCCTCTCTTCGTAGGGGTAGTCATTATTCGAGTTTAACCGTATCAAGAGTCACGGCGTCCCTTCTCTTCGTATTTTGGATTATGGCCTATAATGACAGCTCTTTTCCCTTGCGCGTCTCTCCCTGATTCTTCTTAATTCCAGCCTTTATGTGAATAGCTCTGTAGATTCCGAACGCTGGCGAGAGTCGTGATATCTTTTAATTTTAGGAAACCGATTTTCCTTTTAGCCTTCTGGAAAGGAAAACTGTTGAGATGGCTATTTGTCTGTCAGTCGGCGCTTTTTCTGTCCGCCCTCAGATCTTGAAAACTACTGAGGCTAGAGGGCTTCAAAATGGTATGTTGATCATCCCCCCTCCAATCATCAAACACACCAAATTGCATCCCTCTAGCCTCAGTAGTTTTTATTTTATTTAAGGTTAAAGTTAGGCATAATCATGCTTCTGACAACGATATAGAATAGGCCACCACCGGCCCGTGGTTAAAGTTTCATGGGCCGCGGCTCATACATCATTACACCGAGACCACCGAAAGATTGATGTATTTTCGGCGGCCCTGATTATACGCTGTACAGAAAACTCGATTGCGCCGAAGAAACGTCGGCGCATTTTTTGCTTGTTTCTTTTTATGCTTTTTTTCATCGCCCTTGATTCACGCCTCTGTGGGTGTGACGTCACGCACCTTTGGCTGTCGACTATTTAGACGTCGACTGTTGCGTGACAGCTTATTTGTAACGTCCCGGGATTATTGTCGCATTGAGCGACTGTCGTTACCCGTCTTTGGCGCCGTGTCATCATCTCCCTCAAACGACTGTCACTTCCTAGAGCTGAATTCGTGCTCGTCTTTCGGCGACTGTTTGGTGCGATTTTTTTTTTTAATTGTGTGGGTGGGTGTCCTTTTTAGATTATTATGTTTGTAAATATTTTATATATATATAATTTTTTTTCTTTCTTTTTTTCACTTAATTTTGCAATCTTTATTTGTGCTGTTTTCTATCCTGCAAATATATCGTTATTCATTACCACTGCAAATTTTATGGAAAGTAGTGGATTAATAAGATCAGTCGTCCCGTAGAAGGTAGTGCCGTCAGTGCACCTCACGGGGTGCACTGTAGGCATTACTAAATGTTCTTTGCAGCGTCCCTTCGGCCCCGAGTTGCAACCCCTTTCATTCCTTTTACTGGACCTCTTTTCATATTATCTTTATTCCATCTTGCTATCCAGCTTCTCCTAACAATTATTTCATAGTGCAACAGCTAGGTTCTCCTCCTGTTACACCTTTCAACCTACCTACTCTCAATTTCATTTCCAGCGCTGAATGACCTCTTAGATCCCAGTGCTTGGCCTTTGGCCTAAACTCTATATTCCATTCCATAAGATTAGTCGCATTATTTCAAGTATATATTTTTAAGAACGCATTCTTGTTGCGTAGCTGTTGAATTAAACATTCAGATTTGAGAATCACCAGAAGAAATAAATTTTCATGGTTACCTTCCCTGCTAAAGAATGTGGTTCAAGTAAGGGCTGGCGCCCTTACCTTGTAACAAACATAAAACATTAATGAACCTTGCAACGCTCCGTAACGATCTTGTGCGGGTGGCATTGAAGCGTAGTGAGATAAGAAAATGTTAGGATGCTTGTGTGTTGTCGCTTCGCTTATTGGTGTAGTCGTTTATATATATATATATATATATATATATATATATATATATATATATATATATATATATGTGTGTGTGTGTGTGTATGTGTATGTATATATGTATGTATATATATATACACATATACTGTATATATGTGTATATATAATATATAAATATATATGTATGTATATGTATATATACAGTACACATGTTTTATATATATGCATGTGTGTATAAACACACACACACATATATATATATATATACAGTATACATATTTAAAACAACGCAGACAGCTTCTGTCTGTAAAAAAAAATTAAATGACGCAGCATTTTCAAGTTGGTTGGATTTCTTCACACCCCCAAAAATCTAAATATACACTTGAACGCAACAAGGATCCCTTTAGTGCATTAACTCTTAATAACAAGGAGTATTTGAGTTAATTGGAACGCGAGAGTGAAGCAGAACAGCGCCCAGTCTGGCCTAGGTCACAAGACCCTGTGTGTCGCTTTTCCGACGGCGCCAAGTGGCTGCAAATAAGGCCATGCATTGTATTTCCAAGCAACCTTGAATTCCTGTCATTGAGCGCTGCTAATTGGTATCCACTGACAAAAAAAAAAAAGCAAATAGGAAACTTTTCATATTTTTAAATTTTGATGTTTTTGTAAATTTTTTGTTTAGAATTTTGATTTTTTTTTTTCAGGCAGAATGTGTCCAAGTCTTTGAGAAGACTTCCGAACTAGAACCGTCGGAGAAAATTTTGTATCTAATTATTTATGCAGAAAGACTGAAAGCAACTGGGTTTTTCATAATTGGTCTGCAATACTCATGTTATTATTAATTATTAATGCAGGAACAGAATCCACAGAGATGCGTTTATAACAAAGATTAAAGATGACAAGTTGGAACATTTTTTGACGTCAATACCCTAGGCGTTGTGACGCCAATCTTGATAGTCATAAATCAGTCAGTCAATCTCCGCAGCTTTCTCATCTCCGATGTTCAACCAGAATGGTACACATTATATTACCATTATAAAGATAATTATTAAAACATCACGTGCGACGCAGAGGAAGTAAGGAAAGAAAAAAAAAAGTCTGCCGGCGCTGACAGCTCACGCGGCGCCCCAAGGGCGAGCGCTGCCGTCCTTGGAAAACGCCTGCAGTCGCGCAGCCCCTGAAAAGAGCGGAAATCTTAAATTATGTCACCCGAGTCCGACGTGGGTAGTTGTTGTCTCGTCCACCTCCTTCGCCAAGCGATGCGTTTGGTATCATTGTTTGGCGTCACTGTATAATTTTTGTCGCTGACAGCGGAGCTTGTTCGTGTTCACGTGGATGTATCCTGTCGTAGGTTTTTGCCTACGGGAGGTCTGCGTTGTTTAGTGTTCGTCTTCTTTGAGGCATTCTTACCTCTTACTCTCTCTTACTTCCTAATGAGCACCATATTTGGAAGCTGGAGTCTCAAGTCAGCGGCCTCTGTTGGCTTTTTCCATATAAATAGGGTTCATCTTCTCAGTAATAATAATAATTCTGTTGTTACTTGGTATTTGAGTCTTGATTCCAAGTCTGTGGCCTCTGTTTGCTTGTTCCAGATAAATAGGGTTCATCCTCTGAATAATAATAATAATATAATAATAATAATAATAATAATAATAATAATAATAATAATAATAATAATAATAATAATTCTGTTGTTACTTGGTATTTGAGTGTTGATTCCAAGTCAGTGGCTTCTGTTGACTTGTTCCATATAAATAGGGTTCATCTTTTGAATAATAATAATAATAATAATAATAATAATAATAATAATAATAATAATAATAATAATAGTTCTGTTGTTACTTGGTACTTGAGTGTTGATTAAAACGATAAAATATGATGATACGAAATTATCGTTAGGATATTGTTTTGGGTCGAGAAATATTTTGCTGTGATTAGCAAAATATTTCTCAGAAATTTTAAAGGAAATCTCTGTTATCTTGTGTCGAGAAATATTTCCTGTAATGAGGTAAAGATTTAGAACGGAAATGTTGAAGGAAATGTGTGTTGCAATCTCGCCAATCTCTGGAATATGGAATAGATCAAATATTTGCTGTAATCGTATAAATAAAAAAAGTAAAAATGCGCCGAAGTTTCTTCGGCGCAATCGATTTTCTGTACAGTTTATAATCAAGGCCACAGAAAATAGATCTATCTTTCGGTGGTCTCGTTATAATGCTGTATGAGCCGCGGCCCATGAAACTTTAACCACGGCCCGGTGGTGGCCTATCCTACTGTATATCGTTGCCAGAAGCACGATTATGGCTAACTTTACCGTAAATCAAATAAAAACTATTGAGGCTAGAGGGCTGCAATTTGGCATTATTAATGATTGGAGGGTGGATGATCAACATACCAATTCGCAGGCAGCCCTCTAGCCTTAGTAGTTTTGAAGATCTGAGGGCGGACAGAAAAAGTGCGGACGGACAGACAAAGCCGGCACAACAGTTTTCGTTTACAGAAAACTAAATACGTAGAATTGTCTGGGAATGAGATCATTATTTATTTAACTTTTCTTGGAAATCTTCAGAAACTGTTTTGTTTAACCTGTTGAGTATGAATTCGTTCCTTCACTCCGCCGGTCACCAGATTCTCAGTAGTGACCGAAACTCAAATAACTGAAGGAACCTATCACTTCTATCTGAAGGGGTTTGTTTTTTCTATCAAGGGTGAACCACGTCACCCTCGAGTGTGTGGGGCCGTAAGTGGCTCAGTGTTGCGTTGTCGGTTAGATGCGGTCGTAGCCTTGCCATGAATAGGACTGGTTGTTGGGCGCTTTTGAAGCCTCTTGACTTATTGCCTTGTTCAGTGATACGCTTTTAATTGGGGGGTTTGTATCATAAGTGGTTTCGGTGTTCGTTGTTGATGCTGTTTATATTGTGCTACTGGCATTCTACTTTTGAAGTTCCTTCGGTGTTCCGTTGCCTTAGCATTTAATTTTTTTTTACTCAGGAGCCGTTTGCGAAGGTTTGTAGATTTATCTTATACTGGTTTGTTTTTATTTGCATATTCTATGCATATATATTACTCTTCGCCCTGTTTTTCAGTACAAGCCTTCTAACAGATTGATGACGTTTTTGTTTTGTTTCACATGTGCACTCATGTTGAATAATAATAATAATAATAATAATAATAATAATAATAATAATAATAATAATAATAATAATAATAAAAATGGAGAAACAAATCCACAGTTATGTATATGTACGTATATTTAAAGATAGATCTGTACAGATAGATTTCGGGAATCTGTTCGATTCCCCTTTTCAATAATAATAATAATAATAATAATAATAATAATAATAATAATAAATGTTGAAGAAATCCGCAAGGGTGGAAGGGTAAATATATATTAAAATATGTATTTACACTTTCACCATTGTGGGTTTTTCACCATTCTAGTGACTCGTGCGATTATTAGATTTTTGTGAATAATAATAATAATGATAATGATAATAATAATAATAATAATAATAATAATAATAATAATAATAATAATAATAATGATTCATCTGAAGATACCCAAGATTTTCTTACGCGCAAGGTAATTTTGAAGTTTAATTTGGCAGCTTTATTATAAGTTGGGATTTAGTTCCATACCGACATGATTACGAAAATTTGTTTGCCATTAGTTTACATTAGTTATTGTATTTCATCCGCAGATTCCGGAGATGCTTAAGTTTGACATGTGTTTTATATACCTATGTAAAACAGTGGATATATAAGCAGCAACATTATTAATTTGGTATATTAAACGACGGCTTATTAATTAAATAGACCTCCATAATCGTGGCTTGGTAGCATACTGGTCAACAGTTCGTCAGATGTTTTAACGTCATGATGAGATTCCCGTTGGTAATATATAATGAGAAAAGTCATGATGAGTCACGTTAGTAATATACAATGAGAAAAGTCACCACGAGTCACGTTACTAATCTACTATAATGAGAAGCACAAAGTTATGAATGGGAATCGAGTAAGGAAGTAAGGTACACTGGCCACAGTACGATAATGGTGTTTTACTTTCATACTGAATATAATGCCGTTCAGTCAGCAGCTAATCGTGTGAAGTATTGTCAGAATATCTGCTTACGCTGATGGTGCTTGACTGACCTGCCTTTTGGAAAGGGATTGCACATTACGTTGTTTCGTGGTTACAAGTGATAGCAGTTCATTATACTCATGGATTTATAAAGATGAGAAAGATCGATTGGTGTTTCAAAGATGACTGAAGCTCTTGGTTAAGACCGAAGGATTGGAAAATGTAGATCTTGCAGAAGGTATAGGAATATACAGGCGAGTGAATATCAACCTTTTAGTTAAATATTGAATATCTGGTTGAATAGCAGTAAATAATAAAAGACTTGTGTCTCGAAGTTAGCCTCACAGAGGATTAGAGATATGAATATTAATAAGCATTTGAAATTTAGCATAGAAGTGACCGCAATTAAAATGTATTTGAGATGGTCATCATGAAACCAGATTATTTTATGGAAATAAAATCACGCAAAATCAAGAGACAATAGGGCAAACGTAAGGTTGGAACAATATGACGGAATATTTGAAGTAGCAAAATAGTATGCGGTACATTTTTAGTTTTCTGTAAAAGAAAACTGTTGTGCCGGCTTTGTCTGTCCGTCCGCACTTTTTCTGTCCGCCCTCAGATCTCAAAAACAACTGAGGCTAGAGGGCTGCAAATTGGTATGTTCATCATCCACCCTCAAATCATCATACATACCAAATTGCAGCCCTCTAGCCTCAGTGGTTTTTATTTGATTTAAGGTAAAGTTAGCCATAATCGTACCTCTGGTAACGATATAGGACATGCCACCACCGGGCCGTGGCTAAAGTTTCATTGGCCGTGGGTCATACATCATTATACCGAGATCACCGAAAGATAGATCTATTTTCGGTGGCCTTGATTATACGCTGTAGCGGCTCTACAGAAAACTCTATTGCGCCGACGAAACTTCGGCGCATCTTTACTCTTGTTCATCATATGAAGCGTTGCCCTGTCACCTGCATCACTTTCATTACAGCTAAGCCTCTTTCACACTGTAATTTTACAGTGACATTCAGGATCAATTGTTGTTGATGAACTATTAGAAGTTTCCGTTGCGCTTATTGTTGGTAATTAGTTAGACACATTCCGTTATGATTGCTAATATGCAGATATGTGAAACAGTAACCATATCCCTGATGACAGAAAGAAAACAAATTATGGAATCCCAAAGCCAGCCACACGAAATGTCAAATTGTGTGATTTAAATAGATGGAAGGCAATTCAGAAATTACATACATGAATAGCAAAGTGAAACGATTTTCATTTAATGGTAATTATCAGTAATAAATGTTATAACTGATAGTAATGATAATTATGAACATTGAAGTATAATAGATAAGAGGTTCTTTTAATATGAAATGACCTGGAACTGATTCTCATTGAATGATATTTAGTATTAAATATTATAAGTAATAATAATGATCATTACTATTATTTAAAATGCTGTAACAAATAAGGTAATATTTTTTTTATTATAAATGACCTGAGCCTCACGCCCAATGTCAAAATGAGAAGGAAAGTGATATCAGGTCCGGGAAAAAAATTAATTGGTTTCCCAAGGTAGTCAACGCCACATTAATTTTCTTGCCTGGCGTGGGAAAATCAAAATGGAAAACGGTATAGGCCTATGGTCGGTGAGGGACTATCCTTTATCTCTCGTGATCCTTAAGGCTCATATTACAACTAGGGAGTTTTTTTATTTTTATTTGTATTTTTTTCTAATTTTTACAAAGCACAATTACCAAGAATGCGGAAAATTAGGTTATTGATATTATCGTGTGATTCTGAAAATTTATTGCGTTATTTAAGTTTTTGTCAGTATTTTTATTATTAGTTTGCTAGACGTATATTATTATTATTATTATTATTATTATTATTATTATTATTATTATTATTACTACAACTTTAACTGTCAATCTTATTGTAATTGAATTGGTGCTGTTTGTATGTATAATACGTAATTACAAAGATTATGTAACACACAGAAAAGTAAGAACGTCAGCGTGTGGGCGTGTGACACAAAAATTGCGTTCCAGTATTGGACGTGATTAATGCTTGCTTGTTCACATAATATAAAATTAATCAACAGGGGATTTTGAGGGTCCACATGAAAGGCATTGACTCTCTCTCTCTCTCTCTCTCTCTCTCTCTCTCTCTCTCTCTCTCTCTCAGTAGCTTGTAGCGCGTCAAGCTCACAACTGGACGACCCGTGTTCGAATCTCGAATCGGACGAGGAAGGGCAGATGGGAGCGTTCCCTAAAAAGCCAATGTGCCACTGTTGGCCTAAGCAGTGAATTAGAGTCGTTAGATGACTGTTGTGGAACGCAGCTAGGGGGGGAGAGGGAAGGAAGACGAGGAAATCGAGAAAGCTGTAAAAATAATATATATATGTGTTTTGTGTATATATATATATATATATATATATATATATATATATATATATATATACACAAACACCTTTTATATATATGTGTAAGTCTTTTAAAGTCTCGTTGGTAACGATATGCATTTAGTTTTCATCTAGCTGGCTCGGTGTCAGAACAGGCTCTTTCAGCCTATTGTCATTTTTGATATAAAACAGCAACTTTCCTCTTATGAACTTCCTAACTTTATTTTTCTAATGAGTTGGATCACTCGAAAGCTTTCACGAGAAAATTTGTATCGACATTTTTCTCTAGAACAACGAATCATAAATATGCAAGTTTTTAGTTTTCTGTAAAAGAAAACCATTGAGAAGTCTTTGCCTGTCCGTCCGCACTTTTTCTGTCCGCACTTTTTTTCTGTCCGCCCTCAGATCTTAAAAACTACTGAGGCTAGAGTGCTGCAAATTGGTATGTTGATCATCCACCCTCCAATCATCACAGCCCTCTAGCCTCAGTAATTTTTATTTTATTTAAGGTTAAAGTTAGCCATCATCCTGCGTCTGGCACCGCTATAGGTGCCAACAACACAGGCCACCACCGTGCCATGGCTGAAAGTTTCGTGGATCCGCGGCTGAGAGTTTCACGGGCCGTGGCTGACAATTTCATACAAAAGTTAAGTATACCTTAGTTTAACCAGACCACTGAGCTGATTAACAGCTCTCCTATGGCTGGCCAGAAGGGCTGGCCAGTTGGTTACCTAGCAACGGGACCTACAGCTTATTGTGGAATCCGAACCCCTAATACCGAGAAATGAATTTCTATCACCAGAAATAAATCCCTCTAATTCTTCATTGGCCGGCCGGAGAGTCGAACGTGGGCCCAGCAGAGTACTAACCGAGTACAATATCGACCCGTCCAATGAAGAACTTATACGCGGTACAGGAAACGCGATTGCGCCGGAGTTTTGCTTGTTTTTATTGGAGTCGATGACCACTGTAGTGACGTCAGCTTAAAGATATAATTACACAAGCAGTTCCCCAGTTCAAGGGGAACGAATGACTTCGGCAGAAGTCATTCAGGAAGGAGAGAGTGTTGGGGAGCGAACTGACATTCATGACCACTACTTGTCCCTTCCAACAGATGTTCAAAAGGAGTGTTTGTGTGTTCGTTATGAAGGCGAGGGGCATGATCACAGGGAAATTGCAGCTGGTCAGCGTATTCCCAGCACTGCTTGGATTGCTGTATTCATTTTTGCTAGTTTGTGTAAGTTTGGGTGTTTTAAGTTTCCAGTTTAGTAGTATCGACAAGACATTACATTTTCATTTTAGAAAATGTGGTTTGTATTGATTGAGGTAAAATGTTTAGCATGTAGAGTGCATTATTTCATAGGTCATACCCAAGGTCCATATATAATATCTTCCGTCGCAATTATCAGTGTAGTGTTAACAAGAAGACCAACGTGAAGAACTACTTTTTTTAGTTTTCTGTAAAGGAAAACTATTGTGCCGGCTTTGTCTGTCCGTCCGCACTTTTTCTGTCCGCCCTCAGATCTTAAAAACTACTGAGGGTAAAGGGCTGCAAATTGATATGTTGATCATCCACCCTCCAAGCATCGTACATACCAATTTTCAGCCCTCTAGCCTTGGTAGTTTTTTTTTTTATTTTATTTAGGTTAAAGTTACCCGTAATCGTGCTTCTGGCAACGATCTAGGATAGACCACCACCGGGCCGTGGTTAAAGTTTCATGGGCCGCGGGTCATACACTATTACACCGAGATCACCGAAAGATGGATCTATTTTTGGTAGCCTTGAATATACGCTGTACAGAGAACTCGATTGCGCCGAAAAACCTGGGCCACATTTTATACATTTTTTTTTTTTGGTATGTGATCCTTCACTTCTTATCAACGTTTTCATCCGCGTCTATCTGTCTTTCATTATGTCTGTCTATTTGTCCGCAACATTTCTCAAATCTTGTAAGTATTTCAGGGGAAATTCGGAAGGGGTCGGGCTATGGGACAAGGAAGAGCCGTTCACATTCTTGCGACGCCCTTCCTTCACCCAGCATCGTTTCATATCGGTCTGTCCTTTCCAGATCTGTTACTTGAACCTTGGTGGAAAGGAGAATCCAGTAAATAAAACGTTCAAGGCCCTCTCGATATCCTATTATTTTGTTATTTTGTCTGGTAGGGTAAGGGTTGGGTGATTTTGGGGAAATGGGTAGGCCCGGTTAAAAAAAAAAAAAAAAAAAAAAAAATTCGGTACCAGCGAAATTGGACTGGGATTACATACCCATCTTATGTGTCTATTTGCTTGTCTGTCTACAAGATTGATTTCAATTGGAAGTTGTGTTTGGGTCAGGGAAGAATTGACCAGATTTTGAAATGCTTAGAATTCGGTTCCAGGTATTTTTTTCCCAGATTTTTTATTTATAAATTTATTTTCCTTTAACGTCGAGATGCGTTCTTTTAATGTCTTCTAATTGCTTGTGGATTAGCCAATGGAGAATGGTAGAACATAGATATTTTTATATCTCAAAACTTCAGGTAACGGGAAAAGGCTGGGAAGAGATTGAGGATATATTTTTTACTAATGGAAAGTGTTTATTTACTCTGATTGGTAACCCGTCTTTTTCTCATTAATATTGTGCAAGTTGGATTTTGTATTTATAGCGTTACTAAAGAGAAAATAAATATTGATATCATTATTAAAGAGAAAATAAATATATTAAAGAGAGGAAATAAATATTTTTATCATTATTAAAGAGAGAAAATAAATACTGATATCCTTATTCAAGAGAGAACATAAACATATTATTAAAGCGAGAAAATTAACAACTTCATAGATGGAAGATGTCATCGGCCACGATAAAATCAATATTGAAGAAACCAAAAAAAAAAATAAGCAGACGAACGCAGAAAACCTCCCAAGATATTAGATGTTCTCAGAAGCGACACCATTCCTAAAGAAACGAAAATGAAAACGAGAGCCCAAACATCGTAAGGCTATGAGATGTTATTGGCCTTGACAACATCGTTATTTAGGAAAGCGCAGAAGTAATGGGGTTTCGTCAGCGTCTCATAAACTAAAACTAAAACAGCTGGTGGACGTTTGATGGGCACCGTGAGATACACAGCGGATTCCATGGATTTGGACGGGATTTTTCAGGTCGGGGGATTTTAGTTGGGGACCAGGCACCTCTACGGGATGAAAGATTTACTAGCCAAAGGATTTATCCCCCTACGAGATTTTACGGTGTAATTGGGGTGAGGATTTCGTCGTATCTGTTATCCTCTTGGAAATCTCTCTCTCTCTCTCTCTCTCTCTCTCTCTCTCTCTCTCTCTCTCTCTCTCTCTCTCTCTCTCTCCAGGGCTCGTTAGAGGATTCTGAGCTCTGACAACGTTTGTTAATGTTCTGAAGCATTTTTATAGCAAATAAAACTCATTATGTATACTAGTATAATTACAGACATTACACGCTCATGAACGTACCCACGCACACACACACTCATATATATATATATATATATATATATATATATATATATATATATATATATATATATATATATATATATATATATATATAGTTGTGGAATGTTTTTAACTGTACTAAAAAGCGGAAAAAATTAGCTGTGAATATTTTGCTAGCCGCTTGAAGCCTTTTTGATATTGGATTTTTACTCAGTACCATCTTCTATGGATCAGGCTGACAAGTGATTATCTCTCTCTCTCTCTCTCTCTCTCTCTCTCTCTCTCTCTCTCTCTCTCTCTCTCTCTCTCTCTCTCTCGCCTTCCTGCTTACCTGTAAAAAAAAGATTTCTAAGAGGCCGTTATACAATTTCCCTTCTGGGTTATACCTCATTCTACCTTTTGATATTTCTCTCGTGGGGTTGGTATATAGTAGGTTTTGGCCTTCGCATCATATGGCGAGTTAAACCCCACTTTGTAGTCCCCGGCATTTGTTTTCTGTATTCCACTTTCATTTTTTTATTAAATTAAAATGACATTAACGGATTTTTAGTATTAACATGCATCCACTCGGTTATATACTTCGGTTATATACCAAACGAGGAGAATAATTTTTTGTGGCACCTTTGCTATCTTTTCGTTATGTTTCACAATGCTTGAGACACAGCATTTACAAGCGTGATCAGTGCGAAGGGTAGGAGAGGGGTAGGTAGAAGATTAGGGTTCCTAAAGAAGTAAGGAAATTTTGAATTTTTTTATTTAGTATTTCTCGACTTATTTGTTATGTAGGATATAAGATATAAAGTAAGTTGAATTGTTTTTCTTCTGTATTTCTTATTGCTTGACTTAATTGTTATATAAGCTATGAGATGAATTGAATTATTTTTCTTCAGTATTTATTGACTGATTTATGTACGATTTTATAAGATTTAATATAGCAGAAGAGCAGCTAGTTTTGGGCAAATTCTTTGGAGCGAAGAGCTGGACGTGGTTATTTTTTTTTCGATGAGTACCTAAGCATATCCTTTGTAGTTTGATTGGGCAAAATATTGCAGGACTGCCAAAGTTTAGGCACCTTGTAACTAAAGAGAAGTATATTTTTCTGCAAAGTGTTATTACTTATTATTATTATTATTATTATTATTATTATTATTATTATTATTATTATTATTATTATTATTCAATAAAGCGCTGGCATCCGTTAAACAAAATCTTGAAGGGCCTGTAATTAGTGGTGCTAACTAACACAGGTCATAAAGATAATTAGTGAAGAAAAAATCAAGCGAAGGGAATAACAAATTAATTTATAGTTAATGGCAAAATAATCAGTTAGTGGTGTAACAGCATTTGAAGGTTTTATGCATTTATTTATTTACATATGTATTTATTTATTTATATTTATTCACATATTTATTTATTTATTTACATATTTATTTATTTATTTTTGGTAACTGTAATCAGGAATGAAATTTGCTCACGAAAGCACGAGACGGGATCATTGTCGCCAGGAAAGAACACGACAGAACATTCCTGGGGGTTTCGCATTTATTTATTTATTTATTCTGATATTTATTTATTTATGTAACTGCAATCAGGAATGAAATGTGCTTAGAAAGTCATGAACACGACACAGAACATTCCTATGGGTTTCAAATATATAGTTATTTACATATTTATTTATTTAGTTTATGTATTTGTTTTTGTAACTACAATCAGGATTGAAATGTACTTAACGAAAAAACAGAACGGGATCGATGTCAAACCATTAGGAACACGACACAGAACATTCCTGTGGGTTTCACATATATTTATTTATTTAGTTATCCACATAAGTAGTTATTTACATATTTAATTAATTAATTTGTTTTTGTAACTGCAGTCAGGAATGAAATGTACTTAACGAAAGCACGGAACGGGATCGACGTCAAAACCCTTAAGAACACGACACAACATTCCAGTGGGTTTCACATTTGTTTATTTATTTAGTTATTCACAAATGTAGTTATTTACATATTTAATTAAATAATTAGTTAATTAATTTGTTTTTGTAACTACAACCAGGAATGAAATGTGCTTAACGAAAGCACGGAACGGGATCGACGACAAAACCCCTTCAGGAACACGACACAGAACATTCCTGTGGGTTTCACATGTCCCCAGAGTGCCTTAATTGCGCCGATAATCCAGGAAATCCGACTAATGAGATTATATTCTCTTGGCTGTCGCCGACGACGGATCGTCGGCATCCATATGGCCTTCCGCTCTCCTCAGTCCCTCTTTTACTGCCGTCGTCATAAAGATTTTTATGGTTAACCATGTTTAACCACTTTCGGTATCGTCTTCCGAAGAAGGTCCCCCCCCCCCACATGGGATCGCTGGGCTTCTAATCAACGATACAGTTCTCACTTTATTGGATTTTTTTGTCTTTTTTTAGTAAAAAAATGTTTTTGCTTTTACATTTTTTTTACTTTTTTTGCGTTTACAGTTTTTTTTTTTTTACTTTTTGTGCGGTTACATTTTCATATTTTTTTTTACAGTAATGAACCTTAGTGGCAGGTGTGACGTTACAATCGTAATTAATGTTATATGATGGGGTTGTTCAGATAAAGTCCACCGTCCCTGACAAACGCGACGGACGGGAGAATCAGGACTGATGACACGCTAACCAGTCGGCCGCCGGAGGTATAAATACCTGGTCAATATATATATATATATATATATATATATATATATATATATATATATATAAATATATATATATATATATATATATATATATATATATATATATATATATATATATATATATATATATATATATACACACACACACACACACACACACACACACACACACACACACACACACACACACACACACACACACACACAGCATAAATGAGGCTTCTATTTCGTGGAAGCTTTTTTTGCAGATTAATATTTTGCTTGGCACGATTGGATTGATAATATTATTAATCTTTGTTATCACTAATAATAATAATAATAATAATAATAATAATAATAATAATAATAATAATAGCTGGCTGGTTTTCACATTCGAAGAGTTTATTATTGCTCGGGAAGAAAGTGTTATCCGTTTGGAATTTTTCAGTTGGTGAGAAAAACTCTCGAGGAAAAATGTCCCTCGTCGAGTGTCCTTTGGCCATCTTCTGTAGTCCTGTTTGCCCTCCTCCTCCTCCTCCTCCTCCTCCTCCTCCTCCTCCAACTAAGGGCTCCGTGTCCACTTGATGCCCCGAGGCTGTTACCCTGTCTTTTGTTTTGTACATAGGCCCTTTAGCTATGGTATCTCTCTCTCTCTCTCTCTCTCTCTCTCTCTCTCTCTCTCTCTCTCTCTCTCTCTCTCTCTCTCCAAACGCCATTAATATGTATATGTATATATATATATATATATATATATATATATGTGTGTATATATATATATATATATATATATATATATATATATATATATATATATATATATATATATATATATATTCATTTGTCCATATTTCACCAGTGAGCAGGGATACAGGAGTATCAGAAATATATAGTTGTAAGTGGTTTATAGTGTTTCTATGGGTCTTTTTATCTTCATAGTGTACTGTTGGATTACAGTAAAATACATTCATATATATGTATGTGCGTGGTAATTGTTGGGTTAATACTGGTCATGATTACCATAAGCAAATGTTTATATTTGGCGGTTGGAATTCCTTACTTCCTGCTTTCTTATCTAAGAATCTATTATTTCCGAAGGAAATACGTGAAGAAATTATCAGTTTTTATCTCAGCTCGCATAGTTGTGTCTTTACATTTCTGTTGACAAACTCCAACACTGCTGCGTAGCCTATTTTTCCTTTCATTTTAAACTTCTCTGCCTCCTCCTCCTCCTCCTACAGTACTACTACTACTACGGAACGTACCCCCATCTCTCTCTTCCTATCCCCTCCCCCCTCCTCTTGTCCTCTTCCACCCTCAATAGAGGAGCCGTCCCAACGGTCACCTCTTCACCTGCACTGGAGGTATTGTTTTGATTCGTAGCAGGTCCGAGCCATGGAGAAGATCTCTTTCTCCAGGAGTTATTTTTTAAGCCTTTCTCTTTCTTCTTCTTCTTCTTCTTCTTCTTCTTCTTCTTCTGTTAAGCAACTTCAGGAAAAGGCAGGACCTCCTTTCCTATTCAGAGATGGAAGGAGAGGAACGAGAGGTCGTCTTTTCATAGTCTTTCGCTGCTATGCGTTTTTCCGTTTTCCTTTCAGTGAAATTCTAAGGAGTTCAAATAGTGTTTTCGTTTTTCAAAAGAGGTTTCTTTGTGTAGTGGGTGGCGTCTACCGTAGGGGAGCTCGTATTGAATTTGTTTATGTTGACATTACGCTGAATCGTTTCAAGCTTGTTATCTCGGCTTAAATGTGAGCTTTGAATGGAATTCGATTTTTCATTTTGAATTTGACGTATTATTATTATTATTATTATTATTATTATTATTATTATTATTATTATTATTATTATTACAAGCCAAGATGCAATCGTAGTTTGAAAAGGAGAATGTTACAAGCCCAAGGGCCCCATTAGAAAAAGCAACCCTTTCCAGGTAAGGAAGATGAAAAAGAAATTATACACTGTGAAAGAACTATAAAAAAAGAGATAAGTAAACAAAGTAGGCTGAATTAGATAAATAACATGAACTGGAAATTGAGACTCGTGTCAGCCTGCTCAACATAAAAGGAATTGCGCCAAGTTTAAACTCCTGAAGTGCCAACGATTTAACTGGAATAGTAATATCCTTCCAAAATTATTTTATGATAAATCAAATCTATCTGCTTTTCCTGGTAAGCACCTTCAACAATCTCTATTGATCTTTTAATACAATAACTGAGCAATCGAAAGAGAATTGGCCTATCATTTATGTTTCCAAAACTAATTTTTTTCTTGTAACCTAATTTCCCTTCATTATTTTACTGCAAGGAATAACGACATTGAAGCCATAAAAGTCAGTTATTCTTGTAGTGAGTATACCTTATAATGAGAGAGAGAGAGAGAGAGAGAGAGAGAGAGAGAGAGAGAGAGAGAGAGAGAGAGAGAAAATTATAGGTACCAAATACCTCATATGATTTGTTTAATTTTTTTTTTTATTTGCATGTGCATGTGGCAAGGGTGCTGTGTTAAGTTCACGTTCCGTGATTTCTTCAATTGAACTCAGATTGTTTAAAAAAAAAAGGTGTCATTTTCTGATAAGCACACTTCAGCCGCAGGCCCCGCAGCACATACCACGCGTAGCAAAGAAGGATGTTTCTTGGTGGTGGAAATGTTGGTATTTCTTTTTTTTTTTTCAGTGATTCTGTTTCGTAAAGATTTTTTTTGTCTTATATATATCCTAATAAGTAATATAGTTTCTTTTCCCTCCGTCTTTTCTCATTCCTTTCATCCTCCTCCTCTTGTTATCTCTTCTTCCTCTATTATCTCCTCTTCCTCTACCATTTGTCTAGCACCTCCCTCTTCCTCAACCTAGCCCTAGTTGCTAGAAAAATGATTGTTTATACTTTTTTTTTTTTGACATAAGTAAAGTGATCATTTTTATCTCCCGTGTTTCTCTTTTAGAAAGTATATTTACAATGCATTTTAACGCAAGTAAAATTATAACCTTATTTTTACTCATTACACAGATCTCAAGAGGGTAGGACTTTTATTAAAAAAACGATCTAACGCTGTAGCGCCTTTCTGCAGTAACCCGTGACCGGATACTTCTGTTCAAGAAGAGACCCTTTCGAACTGAAGAGCTCCTCGCAGAATATTATAGACTCTCTCGAGAGCGTATTATCCAAACAGTGGAAGATAGAACTATCAGAGCTACACAGCCGGTCCATTAGTACCTAGGGTCGACCAGACCTCGGCTTTATCGTTCCGAACAAAGAATAATAAAATAAAATCTTGGAGATCTTCAGTCGGTGCTTCTTCGAACCCGTTGATTTTCATCGTCATGTACTCGAGGTTCGCGTCGAGTCGTGGTAATGCTTAAGGGAAATAGTGACGGGTATGATGCTGAATAAAAAACTATATTAAGGCAGAAACGTTCTCACAAAACAAAGAATAATAACATCAAATCTTGGAGATCTTAGGCGAGCGCTTCTTCGAAGCTGTTGATTTTCATTGTCGTATACTCGAGGTTCACATTTTCACATCAGCCGTGGTTACGCTTAAGGGAAATAGCGACGAGTATGATGCGGAATAAAACCTGTATTAATGCAGCATTGTCTGGGCTGTTGTATAAATGGCTTTGCCGTGTTAGTGCTCCTCAGTACTTTTTCGCGCTGTTGACGCAAAGAGTATTTTCACGAGGCGCGCCTACTCTTTCAAGTGTGTGTTGGAGTGGTTGCGCGCGCGCGGGTGCATATTTAGGCGTGTATCTGACCTTTGTTATATGAAGATCGTAATTGAGGAT
The DNA here is from genome assembly GCF_040412425.1 of Macrobrachium rosenbergii. Lineage (NCBI taxonomy): Eukaryota > Metazoa > Arthropoda > Malacostraca > Decapoda > Palaemonidae > Macrobrachium > Macrobrachium rosenbergii. The sequence continues at coordinate 41,173,446 of NC_089761.1, read as the reverse complement.
CATAAATATTGTGCAGCTAAATATAAAAGTTGACTTTTTGTTATTGTCTTTTTGTTAATTTTATGTATACGTTCATTTTAAAATGTGCATCTTATTTTTTTAATTTTATATGCCATTCCTCTTGTTTGTCAGGTATGGTTATTTTATTTTAACCTGTTATTTTAATAGAATTACTTTGCAACGTGTGTATTTGATTTAAAAGGATCAACGTAGAATGAATTGATTTCAATATTGGTTATAACTGTTAATAAATTATAATCATATGGAACTATTACAAATTTTATGGCAACGCGACATTATTCTAAATATTATTAGGCATATTCACAGGATACACACACACTATATATATATATATATATATATATATATATATATATATATATATATATATATATATATATATATAGGCCTACATACACATGCGCACATACATATTACGTTAACCTACACAGGCTTCATGGTGGGCGTACTATTAATATTATTTCAAGGAGTAACATCATTATCAAACAATGGCAATTATGAAGCAACGAAAGGTTTAACCATGTTTTGTCCAGGTAGCCTGCGTTAGTGAATGCTACTCGTTTCGCTTGGTTGAGCAGTCATTGTTGATGTCCTATTAATGTCACTGAGTCTCTATTCCATTCCCTGTACTGTCGAACTAATTAGCAGTCTTTCGTGTAATGAATGCTGCCTCAAGGCTCTATAAATTTTATATTAATTTTTCTTTGGCTGTTAAAGTTATGCGAAGTGTTTCTATATTTGTATTCCGTCGACATTAAACTTGACCCTTTATTTTGGTGTTTCAGATATTCTTATTAAGGTTTTCCAACTTTTTAGTTTGCTAGTGTTTTAAGATACATTCCCTATGAACGATTAATTGATCTTTCTTGTATATTTTTTTTTTACCTCAGCTGACGAAATTGAAAAGAGGCTCTGTATTCAGTACACCTGTCTGTCTGTCTTTCACAAGATATCTCAGAGTCTGGAATGACTTTCCATAAATATTATTGGAGGAGTAGAATTTGCTCCCCCCCACCAATAAGAATTGGTTAGCTTTTTGTAGAAGATTGTGGATGCTGTTTTCTTCTTTATTTTTGTCTTGTCATCTGTCAAAATTGTACAGAGGTTCTGTATTCATTTATCTGGCTGTCTGTCTTCCACAAGATTTAGAATCTGGGATGAATTTCCGTAAATATTTTTGGGGGAGTAGACTTTTGGTCCCCCCAAAAAAGAAAAGTTTTTTTTTTTTTGGAAGGTTGTGAATGCTATTCTCATCTTTTTTTTTTTTGTCTTGTCGGCTGACAAAATTTTACCTAGAATATGTATTCACTTTGTCCGTCAGTATGTCTTCCACAAGATATCCCAGAGTCTTGGATGAATTTCCATGAATAATTTTGGAGAAGTAGACTTTGATCCCACCCCCCCCAAAAAAAAAATTTGGCTAGTGTTTTTAGAAGGTTGTGGATACTTTTTTTGTTTTGTTTTGTGAGAGCCTCATAGTTTTCTCTGCCCCAGCGAACTTCATTGAGCGTCCCGTCTCTCTCTCTCTCTCTCTCTCTCTCTCTCTCTCTCTCTCTCTCTCTCTCTCTCTCTCTCTCTCTCTCTCTCTCGGCCTTTGTCCCTTTCTGTTCCGGCTTCAGAAATTGTTCTCAGCAGCAGGTGTGATGAGAAAGGGCTCTAGTTGTCAAGGGCGTGCTTGTACGCCTGGCCTCTCTTTCAGTCTGGGCGGCTTATTAATAATACAGTCGCTGTTTTGTGCGGCCGGTTTTGGTACGCGCTCTGCCTGACGCCGAGATTTATTTGATGCAGTTTTTATCAGCGCACCTTGGCATTTTGGAATCTGCTGTTTGGAATATCCTTTTTAGAATTCCTTTTTGGAATTTCCTTCAGTGAGGGCTTCGTGGTTAAACAAGTCTGCTTTTTGGAGTATTCTTTTTGGAATATATTTTTTGGAATCTCCTTTAGCGGGGGGTGGGGGGAGGAGTCGTGGTTAAACAAGTCTGCTTTATGGAATCTCCTTTAGCGAGGGGTTCGTGGTTAAACAAGTCTGCTTTTTGGAATCTCCTTTTTGAATATCCTTTTTGGAATCATTTTGGAATATCTTGTTTTGGAATCTCCTTTTTGAAATCTCCTTTAGTGATGGGTTCATGGTTAAACAAGTCTGCTTTTTGGAATCTCCTTTAGTGAGGGGTTCGTGGTTAAACAAGTCTGCTTTTTGGAATCTCCTTTTTGGAATCTCCTTTAGTGAGGGGTTCGTGGTTAAACAAGTCTGCTTTTTGGAATCTCCATTTTGGAATCTCCTTTAGTGAGGGGTTCGTGGTAAAACCAGTCTGTCATTTTTGCCTAGACTGAAGTTTGTTCATTCGCCTGAAGCAGTTTTACTACCCTCATACAATTCTCGTTGTATTTTGACATTTTACTTTCATTTTTATTAATTTGTTCATTCATGTGTTTTTCTAGTAACTGATCTCTTTCTGTATCTCCCATTTTAACCTTCTGTTACCTCTTTCGAATGAACACCTTATTCCTCGGAAGCTTGAATTTCAAGTCAATGACCACTTGGGTGGGCTTCTTCCATATGAACAGGGTTCTTCATCTTCTGAATAATAATAATTATAATAATCAAGTTTTGCTTCGAAAAGAGGACCTTTTGCCCTTGACGTACTTTTAGTTTAAACCAGTGGTTCTTAACCTTTTTCAGTGTGTGCGCCCCCTTCCGTTCAGCAGTCAGTTCTCGCACCCCCTGAATTGCTGAAATAAAAAAAATTATTATTTATTTTATTTTTTATTTGTTTGCAGAAAAATAAGGTTATTTTTCGAAAGACTCCCGCCACCTCCCATATTATAATTTATATTTTTCTTGGGTGAAAACAGCAAAAAAAAAAAAAAAAAAAAAAAAAAATTCATCTCAGTACATGACCTTCGCAAATGCTTAACAACATAGAAAAATAATTAATCAAATTACGACTTATAAGCTGCAACCCCTTTCATTCCTTTTACTGTACCTCCGGTCATATTATCATTCTTCCATCTTGCTTTCCACCCTCTCCTAACAATTGATTCATAGTGCAGCTGCGAAGTTTTCCTCCTGTTACACCTTTCAACCTTTTTACTGTCAATTTCCGCGGCAGCGCTGAATGACCTCTTAGGTCCAAGCGCTTGGCCTCTGGATTAAATTCTATGATCTATTATCGGTTTACGTCTTGGGTATTGTCTGTAAATGTTAAGGACGAGCGAAATAAAGAAAATCAGTTGAATTTTTAATTTGAGGCAGCACTGAATTGGTTGATTAGTTGACCGAGTTAATAGAAATGGTTTCACTAATTACCTTCATAAAACTGCATTGAATTTCGACGATGGAAATAACATTTTTTTTATATGAATGAAACTCTTGTTGAAAATTTGGCACCCTTGAACATGCAAACCGTTCATTCCCATCAGTGAATGAACACTGATAATCTACAAATTTAAGTAACAGGTAAAATTAAATAGCGTTGGCAAATAATAGCAGAAATATACTTCAGTATGTATGAGAAGCTTGAAAATATATACGCAATGGATAAACGTAATGAGAAATCCGTTTGAAAATTAATTAACGCACCGCATGTGTGTGTGTGTGTGTGTGTGTGTGTATGTAAAATGAAGACCGAAAGGTGGCCAAGTTCGTTGATAGCTCCAGTTGCCAACATCCAGGCAATTCAAGTGAATGTGTAACCGTTACAGGTCCTTTTCCCTCAAACCCTAGGGAATGTTTACATCCATGTCAGTCTCTCCCCCTAACCCCCCATTCCCATCCCATCCCCCCGCTCCTCTGTCTGCCTCATATACCAGGAAACAACCCCCCACCCCACCCCACCTTCTCTTTGTGCCTTCAATCAAACCGCCCTTCCCACGGCACCACCATCTTACCATTATGCCGCCACACCGTTGCCATTTGCCGCCCGATCGCATTATGCCATTTTTCATTGTCTGTCGGTACAGCGAGTGTCCCTAATCTACGGTCATTGTGTCCTCTCTTTCCTTATATGTTAGTGTATTACGATGAGTACGATAAGATAGCTCGGAGATTAGATTATGTAACTGCCTTCGAGGATGTTTGTTGGGTCGTTAATAATTATTGAAGGGGGGTTGGCGGGGCGGGGAGCGGTCAAGTGGTCTGTCTTACTATTCAGTGAAAGTCACTGGATGACGACGAAAGGGCCACAGGAGATGAGATTATAAGGCGGTGGTTTCCGAAGGGTGCTTGCTACCTGGATGCTGCTTTTGACAGGAAATGGATTGACGCCTTCGGCTCGCTTTGGTGCGGAAGAGGAAGGAGAATGGTTTGCTTGCACGCTTTTGTCGTGTTTCGTAACCTCTTAGCAGATCCCTGCGTTTTTCTGTCCGTATGACCGTCAGTGGGTCCGTCACGCTTGCCTTTTCATCACAGCTAGACGGTTGAAAGGATTTCATTCAGTCTATGTACAAGGGTAAGACTGTTATGCATGGATGCTCTGGATGGGAGATCGGTTGGATGAACCAACTTTCAGTCTATTAGTGTGTTCTTGACTAATGTTTTCTTCTTTTTATTATGCAAAGCTTTTGCCAAAAAGTGACCTGATAGGTTAGAATACCTTAGATTCCATACGCAACTTAAACATGGTCGTAACTTTTGAACTATAAGCGATAGAGTCCTCATATATGGCTAGCAAATAACAGCAAGGTTAGAGACACAGACCATGACTATCATATTAAAAATAGCTGCCATTTGGGTTTCACAAATGCTTGTGTGGAGAAAATTGTTTGCGTGTTTTCTACTTATAAAGAATCATAATGGTCTCTTCTTCAGCATTTCATGAATTGGAATCCTCAAAGAGGGAAGCTGGTTGGGGTCAGTGCGGGTCATATGTATGGACTCAGCTGGGGTCAATAGGGGTCATGTATGGACTTAGCACTACTCTTAGAATACATATTCATCTGTATGCCTTCTCCCCGTGGAACAGGGGGGCTAGTAGAGAGGGTGCTACCTCTCCGGTTTTCACCAGGTTGTTTTAGAGTGAGGGTGCTAGCCCCACACTGTGCTCCACAGATTTTTGATGGGCTCGTGTGCTGATAGCATCTGGTATTTCTTCGTGGTCACCCACCCAAGTGCTGATCGTATCCAAACGTGGCTTCAGTTTGTAGAAATGCAAATAGATTAAGGTCAAGTTTAGGAAGTTTAGACAGCTAAGTGTAGTGATTAAAGGGAACAGATAAAACATTAGAGGCTGAAGTCACACTGCTTGGGCTGAAGTCATGCCGCGAAGCTACAGTAATAGCTTTAAGTGGCAATCCCATGAGGGGTCTTTTTGTACGGAAATCTAATAATTAGAGCTTGTAACGTAGTATTTTTCCATGTATCAGCATACCTGGAGACTGTAATCTTAGCGTAATGAGGGACAAAGAATGATGTTTGCGTGTTAAGTGGATGGTAGAGGTAATTAGTGTAATACTGATCGTCAGATTAAGACCTTTGGTTCTTGTTTACTGTGGGTGAAGAAGGTTATCAGTCTGGAAAATTTAGTGTTATACTGTCTCCTTAACTTTATTTATTTATTGTTCGTAAATCATATCTACTTTTGCAAATTAATGCACACTTTTACTTCCCATTTTCTTGGTTTCTTGCGATATATTGAAGGAAATTTGGCGTCATCCCCGTGGCAAATATGTCATTCAGGAATAAGCGAAAAATGGTGGAATAACTCACCAGGAGATTCCGCAGACCAGGTTGCTTATTAGTCTCTAAGCGAAAACGTCTAGGAGGACTCTATTCCCCCCGTCTGTCAGGATGTCTGTCATTCCCTCTGCGTTTCTGTCTCTGTCAGTCCTTCAGTACCTGTCATAATCACTGTCCCTGTCCGGTTCACGTATATTCACCCGTGTATGTCTACTTACAAGTAGTTCCAGTAAAATTTTGTGGCCGGGGTGGGGTGGGGTGTGGTTAGTGCCATCAGTGCTTACTTAAGGTTCTTTGCAGCGTGCCTTCGGCCCCTAGCTGCAATCCATTTCGTTCCTTTTACTGTACCTCCTTTCATATTCTCGTATTCTCTGTCCTCCATCTTACTCTCCACCCTCTCCAAACAATTGATTCATAGTGCAACTGCGAGGTTTTTCTCCTGTTACACCTTTCGGACCTTTTACTCTCAATTTCTTCTTTCAGCGCTGAATGACCTCATAGGTCACAGTGCTTGGCCTTTGGCCTAAATTCTATATTCAATTCAATTCAGTAAAATTACGTGAGACTGGTTATGAGCTAAGAAAGAGATAAGATTCTGCTATGGACTCGACGGCGATTCTCTGATTATTTTTCCATTTTCGTTAACACTACGGATTTTTATTATTTTATTACTATTTGGTGGCTACAAGACTTTATATGAGTGTCATAAACACCTCTCCGCATTTAGGATTTTGTTTTGAATCCAAACGAAATCTCATTTTTACTGTAAGTCGTTTATTTATACACTAGTGTGTTTTTGACATACATTGTTTTTGTACTCTACTCTGATAACAAACCAATAAATATAATTGTCTAGCGCCCTTTTCTGGATAAAAAAAAATTTTTACCTTAGGGGACTATTTTATTTTGTACTACGTTTCGAATTTCTTAAACTGAAACAGTTTCATATAGTTAGGCTTTGTGTGTTGTTTTTTGTTTTCTCGAGTTGTTACATAGCATGTTTGTTATATTTCCGTTTGCCTCTAAAAAATATACAAAGGATATTCATTTAGTAGTGTCGGTTTGTGCGTCTGTATGTCTGTTCATAAAATCTCGTAAGAGCTTATTGATTGGTTTTAAAAGAATTTTATATGTGGTGTGATTAAGAGTTGATATTATATTACAAGGTAGAATAGAACGCGGAAGCAGGCTTCGCTTTTCAATAACGTGCACAAGCATTCCCATACTGCTTTTTATTAATGTATCTCTCTCTCTCTCTCTCTCTCTCTCTCTCTCTCTCTCTCTCTCTCTCTCTCTCTCTCTCTCTCTCTCTCAGAGTTTTCCTCTGACTTCTTTCATTCATATTCCCGGTTAAGTTTTTATCCCAGTAACCGATCTTTATGCTTGAAAAAGGACCGGCGCGGTCATGCCCTTCACCCTTTTTTTTTTTTTTTTTTTTACAACCTTGCCAGTTCTATTGTATTCCCCCATTCCACCCATCCTCCATTCCACCTCGCTCTGTGTTGTAATGGTGTTTTACATAACGTTAACTTTGTATTTTACATGAAGATGACAGGAGATTTAGTGATGTTACTGCTACTACCACTACTACTGCTACTACTACTACTAATTATTATTATTATTATTATTATTATTATTATTATAGCTCTAAAAATAGCAGGAGATTTAGTGTTGATGTTACTACTACTACTACTACTGATTATTATTATTATTATTATTATTATTATTATTATTATTATTATAGCTCTAAAAATACCCGGAGATTTAGTGTTGATGTTACTACTGACTATTATTATTATTATTATTATTATTATTATTATTATTATTTATTATTATTATTGATATTATTATTATTATTATTATTATTATTATTAATTACTCATGTTAAAACGAATTAAAAATCAATTTCATGCTTGTGTAAAAAATTAATTGCAAAATTAATTTAAGAAAAGTGGAGATACAGTAAATACTTTTCTTATTGGGAAGTGAAATGCATTGGGGGTTTGAGAATAAAAAAAAAAAAAAAAAAAAAAAATTTTGAAAGACCAGAATGTGCATGTGAAAGAGAGCATGTACTAAATAAGAGCTGTGGACATGACCACATTTTCTGGCACAATGTTCTTTCTCAGAATGTGCGCGATGTACAAGAAGACGTCTGTTAAACAAAGGCTGTCACATGAACACATTTTTTTTGGCGTATTTAAAATTCGCGCCATTTTGTGCTCGTGTGACGTCACATTCAGGAACATGCGTGACCGAAGGTTTTCACGAATAAAAAAAAAAAAAAAAACTCATCTTGACTGTACCTAAGTTAATGGGCTGCTCGTTAGAATAAGAGACTTTGCTGGTACTAGGAACATTGATTATGGCCGACATATTATCGTGAGGCAGGACCCTCTGATGGAAACATGGAAGAAATTGAAGGTTTCCATTTGACGGACATGGGTAAAAGCCATTTAAAACAATGGTGGATGAAAATGGGAAGTCACGACCTCGGCGAGGGCAGCAGCAGTATTCGTTGTAAGAAGAACTTCATCTTTCCTCCTGCTGGAGGTCAGCGAACAAGGGCGCAGATGGGAAAAAGTTTAAGTTAAGTATATCTTAGGTTAACCAGACACTGAGCTGATTAACAGCTCTCCTAGGGCTGGCCCGAAGGATTAGATTTATTTTACGTGGCTAAGAACCAGTTGGTTACCTAGCAACGGGACCTACAGCTTAGGGGTCTTGTTTTGGAGAAAGCACTGAAAGCAAATAGAATGATCTGAGTGAAGAATCTGCAGATATCTCTGTCTGTGTTCCCGATTTAGAAAGATATAAAAATAAGCTGATCGAAGATGCTATTGGTGCAAGTACCTCGCCTTTCTGGACGTCAGAAGGATGCCGAGTGTCTGGTATTGTGTATTGTTCAGTCTCCCCCCTAGAGGAGGCTCAGAATGAAAAGATATTTTTGCTTTGATCGAGAAAGGCCTGTAAAATAATAAATATGATTTCTTGAAAGAATGAGGGAAAAGGAACGAGAAGGCCTTAAAAATATTGTAAGAACATCAAAATCAACCGAGAAATGGAGGATGATCTTCGACGCTGTTAGAAAAAGATTTCATAGAGAAAGTAGAGAACAAGATCCAGAGAATAATTGGGTGAAAAGAATTCTAGACTAGATAAAACACAGATTTGTAAGCGTGAATGTAGAAAAGAATGAGAAATATCTAGTTCTTCCAAAGCGGTTGGTGAAGAAATCTAAACTAGATGAAATAGAGGTTTTCAAGCGTGAATGTAGAAAAGAATGAAAAATAACCTGTTCTTCCAATACGGTTAGTAAAGAACAATTAACTTTAATTTAATTTTTCTTTTAATAAGGTCAGTGTATCCTAGTTTCTTTCGTTCAAGTCACGTGCGAATATTCTACTGTCTGCAGCGAGCAGGTCTCGCACAGTAGGCCACATCCCTCCCAGATGTAATGATAGCTGTAATGGTAGACTTTTCTTCATCTTCCCTTAACCACTGTAATAAATACCTTGATAACGCTACCCGACACTGTTCTCCTTTCTCCTCTCTCCTCTCTCCTCTCTCTCTCTCTCTCTCTCTCTCTCTCTCTCTCTCTCTCTCTCTCTGTGGCTTCTGGTGAACCCACTTCATTCCTCATGCAGTGGGCCATACCCTTGGACCCTCTTGGTTCTTATCGCCTCAAATCTTCCTTTCTCGTCTGTTCATCAATTAGGCCTCTTGTAGTAGCGGGTGCGAAGTAATGGAAGTAATTGTGTCCGATTAAAAGAGTTTCTTTTTTGCTTCGGTGCCTTGAGTCCCTGTTAATTTGACTGACCGCATTTTTTTTTATTGTTAATGTGGTAGCTGCTATCCGTCACATTCCAACGATTCGTTAGGAAACATGCAAAAAGGGTTCTTGGTTTTGTTTAACCAATCATTGTAAATCTACATCATATATATATATATATATATATATATATATATATATATATGTATGTAATAAATTTATAATGTATATAGGTATATATAAAATATATAGGGTGGTTGTGCTAGGTGATCTAAATGCAAGAGTACAAGGCAAAGAGCTGGTACTGTGGTTTGATGTAGGTTTCTTGGAGTAAATAAGAATGGAGATGGATTTGTAGAAAAGTGTTTGGAAAGGAGCTTTGTTGTTGGAAGTACATGGTTTCCACAGTACACAAGCAGGGTGGGGGGGGCCGGGGGAAGAGAAGATGGAGAAGGAAAAGTTTTTTATCATGTATTGGTTCAAACAGATGGAAAAACACATTGGTGAATGCAATTGTGAGAAGGGTGATTGGAGGTATATCTGATCATTATTTGCTTAAAGTAAAAGTTAAAATAAACGGGAGTTCAAATTAGGGAGAAAGGATGGAAATGTAGTTGTAAGGGTAATTAAGAGAAGTGAGTTTGATAAGGAAGAAGTTAGGAGACCATATAGGTGGACGTGTTTATTATTATTATTATTATTATTATTATTATTATTATTATTATTATTATACTTATTATTTCGGTAGATGAAACATGGAACAAGCACACAGGGGCCATCTACTTGAAATTCAAGCTTCCAAAGAATGTTGGTTTCAACCTCCTACCGCAGACCCCACACTGCGGCAGTAACTGATCAAAATACAGAGCCAGTGATTTTTTCACCGCCCTTGGGAAGGCGCGAACTCGCGACATCTGAGCGGCATGTCACGACACTAGCGACCATACCAGCAGACCAGCTATACTATGGGTTGAAGAAGGTGGAAAGAGGAATGAAAAGTGAATGATAAGTTTAATGAAGTGAGAAAGGTTGATTATCTAAGGTGCAATTGCAATACCCAGGGGAGGATTGGGTGCCTTACAGGAGGATATATAAGGTGGGAGAGAAAAGAAGGTCATTGATCAATTGATCATTTGCATAACCCCTGAAAGTTAAGAGGTTTTCTCATAAACTTTCGAATGGATATTTGTTGAGGCTATGAAATTGTTTTAATAAATGATAAAAGGATGATGAACTGGTAAAATAGTACACATTTGTTGTAATTGTTTTACTGGCATGTCTTTAAAATTAATAATTTTCATGGGCGTTTAACCATTTTTTACCATTCATCTTTTAGATTTTGATTGCTCATCATTCGCTGGTCAAATTTTTATGGGCAAAGCCAAATACCTATGAACTCGCCTAGCAGGCCTCAGCTCAATAGAATGCCCTTGCGTGTAGAATAAAAAAGAAACTGAATACATACTGTAATAAGAGTGAACTTCATTAAACTTCAATTTACATTTTGGCCATTTGCCAAATGAAAAATAAAAATAAAATATCACATTGTAAGTAAGCAACTAATTGAAATATATACCCCAAAAGTGGATCAGGAACTCGTTAAGAAAATAAAATAAAATAATACTGCTTGTAAATAACTATTATGCAATTGTAGAAAGTCTAAATTTATTACGTTTGGTAAATTGGCATATCATACTCTGCTTTCTTTTGCGTTAACTTGCTCGTTGTTTCGATACTAGTTCGTAGTATGAAAATAAAAAAAAAAAGACATCTGTAATGATAAGAACAGTTTTTTCGTTTTTTTCAGTTAAACTTAACTGCACGCTATTGTAGACGACATATTTTCAAATTCCTTCACAGCACGAGATACAGTAGTTTAAATACTCGGCCCTTTTTTTTTTTTTTTTTTTTTTGATAATTCGTCACTATGATATGATGAAATTGACCCACATGTCTACGTAAGACATTACTTTGGATGCTAGGGGAGAGAGAAAGAGAGAGAGACGTATGCATTAATGTATGACTTTGTGAGTGCATGTGTTTACTTGTATGCAGGTAGACAGCACTCATTATTATTACTGTCATCAAGAACATTTTTCATGTTTCAAAATCAAGACATTTTTGGTTTTAGATTTAAAGTGTTTAGTTAACGAAGAATATTGAAGTTCATGTTTCTGGCAGAGGTCTATTTCAAAGCTTAGAGGTATGGTATAGTAAGTCTAGCTATTTCAACGTACCTGCCGGTGTTATTTAAATTCAGGATTAAAACTTTTTGATATTTCACTTAGGCCTAACTGCCGATCCCTTCATGGCCATTAAGTAAGATGTTAATCACATATGAGATATTTCTAAAGCAAACTGAAAATACATCTCTTACTTAGAGTAATTCTTTTCTCTCTCTCTCTCTCTCTCTCTCTCTCTCTCTTCTTTCTCTCTCAAGAGACTCGAGAGAGAGAAACATGGAGTCAGAATCAGGAAAACAGAAGAAAGAAGAGACTTCGAAAACATGGAGTCAGAGCAAATGAAAGTGAGCCGTGTAATACTACGAGGATTACTGATTTCGAATGAGCAAATGTGTGTAGAGGTGGCCTGAAGGGTGTCACAAGACCAACCAAAATAACTTGTTCATATTTATTAAACCCTATGGAACTGATGAACTTGACATTTTAACATAAAAATCATTTTTACTCCACTCTGTTGATTCCGTAGATCTTCCCAAAGGGAATAATGAGAAATTTCATCGTTCTTAGTTTCCTGTAAAAGAAAAGTATTGTGCCGGCTTTGTCTATCCGTCCGCACTTTATTCTGTCCACTCTTTTTCTGTCCGCCTCAGATCTTAAAAACTACTGAGGCTAGAGGGCTGCAAATTAGTATGTTGACCTTCCACCCTCTAATCATCAGACATACAAAATTGCGACCCTCTAGCTTCAGTAGTTTTTATTTTATGTAAGGTTAAAGTTAGCTATAATCGTGGTTGTGGCAACGATATAGAATAGGCCACCACCCGTCCGTGGTTAAAGTTTCATGGGCCGCGGCTCACACAGCATTATACCGAGACCACCGAAAGATAGATCTATTTTCGGTGGCCTTGATTAAACGCTGTAGTGTCTGTACAGAAAACTCGATTGCGCCGAAGTAACTTCGGCTCATTTTTTACTTGCCTAGATTGTTGATGATAGATTATACTTGCAAATACTGACATTTTAGGTGTGGTGACCGTGATAGTAGTAGCACCAGTTCGTAGTTTCAGGTCATTTAAATATTTATCTTTTTCCCTGCTCTTACTTCAGGAAAGAGGACCATTTGTTTCCCGGAATGCTGTTCAGCGAATTAGACCAGAATGTTGACCTCAGGGCTGTTGAAACTAGTTTAAAAAAATATGCCGGAACACATATATTGTCAAGGGTAACTTATTGCATACTCACATATCTGGTATTATCGAAGTTTATGTGTGCGCGCGCGCGTGTGCGTGGAAAAGAGAGAGAGAGAGAAAATGAACAGACTTAAAATCTGTGCGCTTTTTCCAAAGGATATACAGTATTTCATCTGGCCAATTCTGGCGTAACAGAAAAAAGGAGAGAGAGAGAGAGAGAGAGAGAGAGAGAGAGAGAGAGAGAGAGAGAGAGAGAGAGAGAGAGAGAGAGAGAGAGTTTTCCTAGGCATTTTTGGAAATGTATACTGAACTCTCTCACAGTATTTTTGCTTCCTTTAAAGTAAACCTAGCAGTTTGGGCTTCCGTAGGACTACGTAATAAAAATTTCCTCTCACTCAGAAACAAAAGTTATCGCCCTTTTTAGCTTGTGTGATAACAAAAAAAAGTAATCACCCTTTCTAGCTTGTGTGATCAACTTGTTTAATAACAAGTTTAATAACAAGTTCCACGGCCTTGTGTGGCGAATGTTAGCCTTTACTGGTTCGTCTATGTTTCGATTGTGGGGAATTGAAAACTTGTATTTTGGAGGTGGGAAGGTTTATCAGTATTTTTGTGCACTTTATTTCATGTTAATGTTGTTGAATTGGCTCTCTCTCTCTCTCTCTCTCTCTCTCTCTCTCTCTCTCTCTCTCTCTCTCTCTCTCTCTCTCTCTCTCTCCTTTTTCTGTAATTTTTGTAATGCCAGAATTGGCCAGATGAAATATATCCTTTGAAACAAGGTCTGTTCATTTTAACTTTCTCTCTCTCTCTCTCTCTCTCTCTCTCTCTCTCTCTCTCTCCTTTTTCCTGTGACGTCAGAATTGGCCAGATGAAATATACCTTTTGAAACAAGGTCTGTCCATTTAATTCTCTCTCTCTCTCTCTCTCTCTCTCTCTCTCTCTCTCTCTCTCTCTCTCTCTCTCTCTTCTCTTTTTTTTTCTGTAATGCCAGAATTGGCCAGATGAAATATACCTTTTGAAACAAGGTCTGTCCATTTTAATTCTCTCTCTCTCTCTCTCTCTCTCTCTCTCTCTCTCTCTCTCTCTCTCTCTCTCTCTCTCTCTCTCTCTCTCTCTCTTTTGTAATGCCAGAATTTGCCAGATGAAATATATCCTTTGAAACAAGGTCTGTTCATTTTAACTTCTCTCTCTCTCTCTCTCTCTCTCTCTCTCTCTCTCTCTCTCTCTCTCTCTCTCTCTCTCTCTCCTTTTCCTGTGACGTCAGAATTGGCCAGATGAAATATACCCTTTGAAACAAAGTCTGTCCATTTTAATTCTCTCTCTCTCTCTCTCTCTCTCTCTCTCTCTCTCTCTCTCTCTCTCTCTCTCTCTCTCTCTCTCTCTCTCTCTCTCTCCTTTTTCCTGTGACGTCAGAATTGGCCAGATGAAATATACCCTTTGAAACAAGGTCTGTCCATTTTAACTCTCTCTCTCTCTCTCTCTCTCTCTCTCTCTCTCTCTCTCTCTCTCTCTGCGCAGAGATCGAGGTACATCCCCTTGCAAGGAAGTTCAGCGTCCGGCAAAATAGTATACATTTACCCCAGTCCAGTTAGGATGGATTTGAAGAGTGGCGCCTGTAATCATGAATAATGAAATGATGACGAGCGATGAATCGGGCGTCTGGAAGCTCCGCCGGCGAGTGATACTTCGTGTTTGGTCTTTTATTGAAGAATATATATTTCTTCATACGAGGAACCTCCGGAGAGAGTAGTTGGACTCCCCGAGATTATAATTTGCGGAAAACCAGTTCGGTTTCATTCTTGGGAAGAATTGCTGCAGTAGTGTTTTGTGGTGTCGAGACCTAAGGATTTCTTTGTTGTGAAAAGTACAATTGTATTATTGATTTTTTTTTATAAGAATTCAGTAGACTCTTAAAGGTTGTTGAGTTTTAAAATGATTTGTTGTGAAAAGTACAAGAATGTCATTGATTTTTTTTTTTTACTGAATTCAGTGGATCCTTAAAGTTTCTTTTGGAGTTTTAAAATTAATATTTTGGCGAAAGATACAGAAATATTTATTTAAAAAATGGTGCAAAGTTATAAGGGTGTTATTGTGAAATATACAGGATTACCACGTATTTAGGTTGTAGAGCTAAAATGTTTATTTGCAAAAAATAAGATGAAGGAAATTTTCTTTAATGATGCAATTACCGCGCATTTTTTTTTATTGTGCAAAGTTTTAATGGTTTTGCTGTTACGTAAAATACCGCAGTGGTTGCTTTTTGTACATTTGATGGAAAAAATAATGGAAAGTTTTTTTGTGCAGTGAATTTAACAGATCCGTAAGAATTTCAAAAAAGTTGGCTGACTTTTCTTTCTTGAACGTATTAATACATTTTAACAGGATGTCATTTTTTTTTTTTTTTTTTTCCGAGATCGTTAACTCAGGTTACAAGGGAATTTAGACGTGTTCGAGTTTTCTATTCTTCATTTTTTGCTTCTGATTTTACATTTTCTTGCTTTACTTTTTTTTTTTTAACCTAGTCTGGGGTTTCCAATTCTTCGAGTTTTTCATTGTTACTCTTCTTCTTCTTTTCTCGTTTGATCTTTTTCCCTTTGGTTGTTAAAGGAAGCGTTCATTAATAATTTATGAAATTATGGCTTATTCCGTGAGAACGGATGATTATCACTCGGAATAATATTTTGAATTGTCTTATAATTATGTATGATCTACAATATTTGCAGATGATGATGATGATAATAATAATAATAATAATAATAATAATAATAATAATAATAATTATTATTATTATTATTATTATTATTATTATTATTATTATTATTATTATTATTATTATTATTATTATAGATGTAAAAGCTCTACGCTGGGAGTGTTCAAGATGTTCTTCGGGGAAAATAATAATAATAATAATAATAATAATAATTATTATTATTATTATTATTATTATTATTATTATTATTATTATTATTATTATTATTATTATTTCCCCCCGAAGAAAATCTTGAGCACTCGCAACGCAACGTAGAGCTTTTAAATCTGAAAAGCACAAGCGGAAAATACTTTTCTCACGTGCGGGGAGTTTTCCCACGCCAATTTCCTCGCCTTCGTTCTGTTCTCATGGGAAGCAAGCAGACGGATTTCTGCTTCCGCATTTCAAACGAAATACGACAATTGCATTTCGAAGGGAAAGTCTGCATTGGTGCATTTTGTGGTCTAGGACACGAATTTATTTCTTTCCTACGGAGGCGATTTTTTTTTTTTTTTTTTTACCCGCGGAATTAGAGAGTAAGATATTTTCCACGGAATTTTTTTCCTAGGGAATTAGGGACTAAGAGATTTTCTGTACAGCCGCTACAGCGTATAGTCCACCAAAAATAGAAAATAGATTCCACAGAATTTTTTTCCTAGGGAATTAAAGACTAAGAGATTTTCCACAGAATTTTTTTCCACGGAATTAAAGAGTAAGAGATCTTCCGCAGAATTTTTTTTTTTCACGGAATTAGAACGAGATTTTCAGAAAAAATTTTTTTCCACGGAATTAGAAAATAAGAGATTTTCCACAATTTTTTTCCACGGAATTAGAGAGTAAGAGATTTTCCACAGAATTTTTTCCCACGGAATTAGAGAGTAAGAGATTTCCCACAGAATTTTTTTCCACTGAATTAGAGTAAGAGATTTTCCACAGAATTTTTTCCCACGGAATTCGAGGGTGAGAGATTTCCACAGAATTTTTTTTCCCGAGGAATTAGAGAGTAAGAGATTTTCCACAATTTTTGTCCACGGAATTAGAGAGTAAGAGATTTTCCACAGAATTTTTTTCCACGGAATTAGAGAGTAGAGATTTTCCACAGAATTTTTGTTTCCATGGAATTAGAGAGTAGAGATTTTCCACAGAATTTTTGTTTCCACGGAATTGGAGAGTAAGAGATTTTCCACAGAATTTTTTTACGCGGAATTAGAGAGCAGAAATTTTCCACAGAATTTTTTTCCAGGGCATTAGAGAGTAAGAGGTTTTCCACAAAACATTATTTCCACAGGATTTTTCCCCCACGGAATTAGAGAGTAAGAGATTTTCCACAGATTTTTTTTCCACGAAATTAGAGGGTAAATGATTATTTTGAATTTTATGATATGAAATTAGGATTAACTGCAAATCTGTTAATTTTGGACATGCTGGTTTTGTTTAAGTAGGGTTTTATTTGTGTGAAGGTTTCAATTAGATGAAGTTAAGATTACCTCGTAATTTTATTTTTTTTTATTGCTATTTGCTGTCACCCCCTAATTGAAATGATGGTTGGATTTATATTTTTTAATTTTGGATGATAATGATACTGAAATATACAATGAAGTATTTTATAATGACGCTTTTAATATAGAAAATTTTATATTTTCCTATGTTAAAAATAATGTATTTACGAAACATTTTGCTTCCCCAGAATCACGTTTTGTTTTATGGAAAGTCTCTCATGCAGTCGAGGATAAGAGTATTATTATTATTTTTTTTTATTATCGCCTGTTTCCTGTTCCCGAGCGGATATCATAGAACATGATTGGCGCGTTTGTAGCTTTATGTGTGGATTATCCCCTTTTATAAACTCTTTCTGATGTTTTATTTTCATTTTTTTTTATTTAATTTTTTTCATATTATCCTCCAACTCCCTCGACAGCCCCCGAAGGCATAAGTTAAGAGTTGAACGAACGTGTCTGGCAAGCAAGAAGACATCACCTGCATGAAGTGACAGGTAGAGACACACACACACACACACACACACACACACACACACACACACACACACACTCTGTGTCTATACAATTAACCCCCTTATTAAAGGCGACCCCCGGAGACCACAAAACACGAAAGTAAACTTCCTTGTTTTCCCAAGTAATTGTCTCTGGTCATCTTGTCACGCTGGGGGAAGACTGGGGTGTTGTGTGTGGGAAGATGTACAGAATACAGTTGCATTTAGTTCAGGTCCGGGGCTTCGGAGTGTTGTATGATTCAGTATTTTTTGAGTTGGAGGTCGATAAAATACTGATTATTGAATGCGGTCTTTCAGTCTTAAAGATACACTACTTTAGTCCAGTGTGGGAAGATCTGTACAGTTCTTTTCTGTTAAATGCTGTCCCTCGGCATTAAATTAATGTATGATGTATTATAATCGTTTTTGTTTTTATGAAGACCAGTACCATACAGCTGCATTAAATGCAGCCCCTTCCCTTTAGTGTAGGATACATTAAAGGGATATATTGCATTAGAATAAGTGCTATAAACTTATTGAATTGTGTGTTAACAAGGAAATAGATTATAATACCGTAAGATCCAATGTGTTTATTCTATATGTTGGCATAATTACACACACACACACACACACACACACACACACACACACACACACACACACACACACACCTAACCAACGCAAACTTAGTTATCTAGAACTAATGGACACTTAAAGAACGTGGATCTCCGCCAATGGCAAATACAGTAGATATGTAATTTTAAATTCAAATTAACATTTTCAAATAAGTGTTCTGATGGAGATTGATTTATGCCACACTATATATATATATATATATATATATATATATATATATATATATATATATATATACATATATATATATATATATATATATTATAATATGACGTACACCCAATTCCCTTAGAGGAGGTGGCCACTAAGATGTAATTTGGGGTGAGGTTGATAACCCATATAATTCCCTACACGTGTGTTTTGTATGACAAGGTAATAGTTCAGTGTCGTTTGATTTACTGCGCAGAATTCACCAAGTCACTAAGTTAAATGATACATAATAGGCTTATTAACTCAGCAGCGACCCACCACAATCAACTCACTACTGTTTACGTCAACAGAGGTCCATTGGAGACTTAAACGGAACATGCCTGAAGCGCTCCGGACCGATTAGGTCCCAAACCCTGGCCCCTGTCAGTGTCGAGCGGATCACCACACGACATCACCTCCCCTAGATACCTGGTGTTGACAGACAGACAGAGAGGCAGGCAGGCAGGCAGGCAGGCACACGGGCGAAAGCACAACCCAAGAAGCCTGCCTGTCCACTCCTCTACCCCGCAAAGTGTCATCATCACCACTCACGTATGGCTGGCTACTGCTTGTTGAGCCCTGAGTGCGAGACCACAAATCGCTCCGGCTAATTAACCTCCGGGACACGTTTGCAAACTCGGCTCGGCTTGATACAACGGCGCTGGCAAATAGTGGAATGGCCTCTGTTACTGGGAAGTGGTGTGTTGTGGACTTGCTTGCTTTTTCGGCTTGGAGAGGGGGGTGGGGAGGAGGAGGGTGGTGATTCCGAGAGTTTCTATAGATGGTGTATTATTATTATTATTATATGTATGTATGTTAAAAATTACATATGCATTATTATTAGATTCTATATATATATTATATATTATATATATATATATATATATTATATATATATATGTATATATATATATATATATATATATATCTATATATAAATATATAAAATATATATATATATATTATATATATATATATATATATATATATATATATATATATATATATTTATATATATATATATATATAATATATATATATATATATATATATATATATATATATATATATATTTATATATTTATAATGTTAGATATATATATATATATATATATATATATATATATATATATATATATATATATATTAATATATAGGCTGTTTTTGCTTAGATTCGTTTTATCTTCCTTGAATCCCTGCTATTTGTATTTATATTTACTAGTTGTTTGTCTACTTTTATATATTTTTTCTTTCCTTTTTTTTTCATGTAAGTGGCTTCCATTCGTTTCAGATTTATTGCGTGTGATTATTTTCTAATAATAATAATAATAATAATAATAATAATAATAATAATAATAATAATAATATTAATATTAATAATAGAGCTAAGAGATTCACAGTTTCGTGAAAAACAATCTCTAGTATGTAATAAAAATCCATAATTATATAGTAAATATATTACTATGTAAAATAGTAATATATGTACTATATAATTGTAGATTTTTATAATAATAATAATAATAATATTATTATTATTATTTTATTATTATCATCATCATCTCCTAATGTAGCATCATCAGAGTCTGTTCCAGCATTACCGTTCGTCGTACTTATTTTTTTTTAATGGCCGTTGCGGCCTCATAAAAATTTGGGAACCGCAGGATCAAATCACATTCTCGGGATTTCTCGCCGAGTTTCTCTCGTGTTTGTCCGAATCTACATACAGCGTTTGTGGCCGGACAAGAGAAAACATCGACATTCTTTCACAGTCTTTTATTAGTGTGTAAAGGGTGGCTTGGTTTCTACGCCGTAATGGTTTCACTTTGTTATTTATTGCAAAAAATTCTCAGACGTTTATTTGGGACAAGTTTAAAAGGTCATTAAAGTGGAGGAAGGATCTTTGAATATAATTAGATTGGCATATTTCTAGGAAGAACGAGTAGTAGATGGTAACACATTATTTATCGAGTAGTTAAGTGAATGACATGGCTTATCGAGCAGATAATGAATAACATTATTTATCGAGCAGATAAGTGAATAACATTATATATCGAGCAGATAAATGAATAACATTATTTATCGAGCAGTTAAGTGAGTGACATTACTTATCGAGCAGATAATGAATAACATTATTTATTGAGCAGATAATGAATAACATTATTTATCGAGCAGATAAGTGAATGACATTACTTATCGAGCAGATAATGAATAACATTATTTATCGAGCAGATAAGTGAATAGCGTTATATATGGAGCAGATAAATGAATAACATTATTTATCGAGCAGATAAATTAATAACAGATTATTTATCGAGCAGGTAAATGAATGACAGGTTATTTATCCAGCAGATAAATGAATAACATTATTTATCTAGCAGATAAGCGAATAACGCTATTTATTGAGCAGATAAGTGAATAACATTGAGCGAGCAGATAGGCTAAGTGAATAACCGATTATTATTTATCGAGCAGATAAATGAATAACATTATTTATCCAACAGGCAGATGAATGACAGAGATTATTTATCGAGCAGATAAATGAATGACAGATTATTTATCGAACGGGTAAATGAATAACCTGTTATTTATCGAACAGATAGGAATAACAGATTATTTATCAAACGCATAAATGAATAACCTGTTATTTATTGGATGGGTGAATGAATAACAGCTTATTTATCGAAAAGAAAAATTAATAATATTCATCTAACAGGTAAATGAATAACAGGTTATTTATCGAGCAGACAAGTGAATAAGAAATTATTTATCGAACACATAAATGAATAACAGGTTATTTATCTAGCAGACAAGTGAATAAGGAATTTATCGAACAGGTAAATGAATAACAGGTTATTTATCAAGCAGACAAGTGAATAACAAATTATTTATCGAACAGATAAATGAATAACTAAATAGGAGCCTCAGAATGATAATTTTCACATTGATTGCCTTATTGACATTGCTTTCTGCACTCCCTGTATATTTTTTTATCTTTGGTTTCCTCTTCTTTCTCTCCGTAGGGGGTTAGTGCCAACAGTGAACCTTTCGTAGAGCGCAGTAGACATTACGGAAGGGTGTTTGTAACGCCCCTTCTGTCCCTAACTGCTCCCACTTTTTACCCTTTTACTATACCTCCATTCCCACTTCCTTCCTTCAGATTTGCTGTCCAACCTTTCTAACTGTTACTTCTTAGTACAACTGTGTTTCTTCTGCCACTTCCACCTTTATATCCTTGCTCTTTATTTCCTTTTATTTTGCAGATCTCTTTGTTGCTGTCCAACCACTCTAACTCCTTTCCACTGTGTTAAGTACTGAATGGCCTAAGGTCCCCTAGTACTGGGTTTAGCCTAAATTTTATTGAATCAAATCAGTCTTCTTATTTCCTTACGTTAGGTTCCCTGTTTCAAGGTCAAACTCACTCACACTTGCTTACAAAACACGATAACTTTTTTTTTACAGGACTGTAAACTTTACACTTCATATTACGTAATCAACGATCTAAGTAACGAAAACAGTTTTCATGTTTTCGTGGAGGTGACTGTAGGCATTACCTAAGGTTCTTTGCAGCGTCCCTTCGGCCCCTAGCTGCAGCCCCTTTCATTCTTTTTACTGTACCTCCTTTCGTATTCTTTTTCTTCGATCTTACTTTCCACCTTTCCTAACAATTGATTACTAGTGCAACTGCAAAATGTTCCTCCTGTTACACCTTTCAAATCTTTTTACTGTCAGTTTCTGTTTCAGCGCTGAATGACCTCATAGGTCCCAACGCTTGGACTTTGGCCTAAATTCTATATTCTGTTCTGTTCTATTCATGGAAATGCTGTTGCGAGTCGAAAAGTGATTGTCTTCGTCATTTATATCTATAATTTTTTCTTGGTTTGTGTGACTTACAGTTCATCTCTGCCTAGTCCCTCTTACGTCTTTATCCCGAAGAAGACGTTTGTGACCTCCTTGAACTTCGTAGCCATCTTGCGTAGAATTTGTTTTGTCTCGTGTTTTGAAGTGCTCTGTATTTTATTTGACTCGTGTAATCAAATTAGATTTGGGAATTTGTTAGTTTTCTTGTAAACTCCTAAAATTATTTGTTTGTAAATTTTCAAAGTACGGCGTTATTATGTCATCAATATCCAGCGTTTCCCCACCACAAGTTTCGGAGGACAGTGTGTTTATTTATTTATTTATTTATTTGTCTTTATATTTATTTTTCATCTTCACCTCTTATTCCCTTCAATTACGCACTTCCAGCTACCATCTTATCCCTCCATTCCCTACATTCTTTTACTCGTTCTTTCCTCCAGCCGTTCGTATCTCTGTCATCTGGACAATTCCTCCTTCTCTCCCTATCTGGAAACCCCCTCCTCCCTCCCATCTATCCATAACCCCCCCTCCCCGTATCCCCACCCTGGCGAGGATTCCCTTAAGGATCCGTTACTACTGCGGTTCAAACGCTTGGCAAGACGCCAGCCAGGGATGCTGCACGGGGGATCCCAGTAGGATGAGCCGTCTGTGGGTCCTGTTCCATCGGGAGGGGAGTCCTTTGGTAGGATAATGGAGGCAAGGGGTGGGGGGAAGGGGGGGAATATACGGATAGCAAGATGCACACTTCCTTCTTTTGGTAAAATTTTTCGCTGGTGTTATTATAGCAGTTGGGTCTGCCCCATTTTTGAAGTACTGCTGTACTTCATTTCTCATTAGGCTTTAACCTTATAGATTCCCTAACAAAAACGAACGAAAATAAAATAAATAAAAAAAAACATCAAAAAAGCTCCGGTTTACAGGTAAGATTGATAATAAGCTTCTTCACTGAAAAATAAAGCGGATAAAAATTGAAGGAAAATGATTTAGATAACGACTTAGTTTAAATGGTTTATAACATTTAAGCTAATTCGTTATATAAGTTAAATAATTTTCTGTCTAAAAAAATTTTCCGCAGCATTTCCCAGCGAAGAACCTTTAATTATCAGTCTTACCTCCAAACCGAAGCTATTTTTTTATATTAGTGTTTTTATATTTATTTTATTTTCGTTCGTTGTTGTTAGGGAGTTTATTCTAGCGATTTATTTCGTTAATTGGTTTGACCCGAGTGATAAGCGGGAGGTTGGCCTCCTCTGCCCGTGAGGTATGTTTGCAGACTAACCTGTAGTCATTAGGAGGTGGAATGAGTTAATTTTTCTAACAATATTTATTTGAGCTCTCTCTCTCTCTCTCTCTCTCTCTCTCTCTCTGTATATTTTATGGAGGAAAGGAAACCTCTCTCTCTCTCTGTGTACTGTATATATATATATATATATATATATAATATAGAAAGGAATATATATATATATATATATACATATATGTATATATACATTCAGTATATATATATATATATATAAACATATAAACATATATAGTGTATATATATAGTATATATATATATATGTATATATATATATATATATATATATATATATATATATATATATATATATATATATTTGTATATATATAGGCCCTTTCTTTCTAGGTTTCCTTTCCTACCTCCTCTTAACACCTCCAAATATACACTTTATACCAACCCATTGTCGTTCATTCTTTCCACTTGACCGAACCATATCAACACACACAGATCTATCATTTCATTTACGCTATCCTTTTACCCCTTCTGTGTACGTCCATAGTGGTCACCTTTTGTTTGTTCTTAGGCCACTTAGTGCGCAAACATTTACTTCAACAGCTTCAAGTTATTTTGTTCCAAATTCGTTCAGCATCAGCAATTTACTTTCATAAACAAGAGTTGGCTCAACAACAGCTTAGAAGGAAAATTGAAGTCTCACAATAATATTTTCACTCACCCTGCTTCTTCTTCCTTGCTTCATCTCATAAGTGACTGATTTCTTCTCTCATCTAACCGTTATCCATTATATATAGTGTCAAATAGCTTTGAGAATCTTAGATGTGGAGAGTTCAGCCCTTGAAGTTGGTCGAGTGACTGGAGAGAAGCTAATGGAACTGCAGAAGAATGGTACAACGTAATTTCAGTTCTGTGTCTTCCACATATCCTCTCTTTAGATTCTGGCATAATGCTTTTCAAGATCCATTTACACTACTTACGGATTTTTCACTTTGCTTTCAAACTTAGTGCCGTAACAATGTCATTCACTCACTCTCATCCTTGGTGTGAGCCAACACTGTTCCGATCATTCTATTGTTTGTCTTACTCTGAGTCAAAATCACACCATATATTTTCCCTGGTGTATTTAGTAATGTCATTCCCATGTAATTCGTATTGTCTTCTCTATCATTATTCCTTTATTATTCCTCTCTCATACTCCTGGTCACGCATACACACACACAAATGTACATTTATATATATTATATTATATATATATATATATATATATATATATATATATATATATATAATGTATATATACATATATATATATATATATATATATATATACATATATATATATATATATATATATATATATATATATATATATATATATATATATATATATAATCTCACATTACCACAGGTGAAAAATAAGAGACTTTATATATATGAAGTATGAGTGAGATAAAGAGAGAATAACTGGTTCATATATCGTAAATAGCCATCACTTTAAAGAAGCATTATTGCTTCTCCTTCTCTTGAAATTGTAGACCACCGATGACCAACAAACCACAACTTTTTTAATGCCCCACAACGTATTTAACCTTGGTAGATTTTTGTGGTCGTGTGTAACTCCTGTCCGTTCATTCATCCTTCTGTTCGTTCAGTTTTGAATTTAGTGAGAGCATTTCAATAGCGCGAAAATATGACGATTGTCCTGTCTGAGATCAGTCTCAAATTTCTCGTTTTTACTTTTAGGTCATTTTTTTCAATATCTTGAAGGATACTTTTATGCAACAAAATACGTAGATGCATGTAGGCAAAGCTCTTTAAAAGTATCAAAATGTGATGACCTTCACCTCATAGTTTTAAATTTATGTATTATTGGTGTTCATATCATTTTAAAACTCAACACTAAAGAAAAATATGTAAATACTTTAATTAAACTTACCTGTTTCTTTTTGTTAGTAAACTGTAACTTTAAGTCTGTATATTCATGCATGTGGGTGTATTCTTATTGAGTTGTTGGTTATCATGAATCCACGTAAAACAGATTTCTGTTTATTGTACAGCAGGGATCGTGAGGAATGCAGTTTTTTACAGTTGCTTGTAACGAAGGCAATGTTGACTGCAGTGCCAAGGTTAACTCGAACACTATTTGCTTTTAGATACCTTTTGTTCTTTGTGAGAATGTCCGAGTTGCTATGTTAATTACACTGCTGTAAGTATTAATTTGACCATACAGGAGATATTTCAGTGCTCAGATATGCAATTTATTACTTGACACACACACTGCAGGCATTCGTACTAAATGGCAAACCACTGCCGCTCTTGCCAGGCTCTCAAGGTGTGTTGCAATTGTCAGCAGTGGTCATGAGCCCTTATATTTGCATTTGTTTTCATGAAATCTTTCAAACCCTCCGGCATTATCTTCAAAACTTGTTACTCTTCTACGATGTCCATTGATTTTGGTGTTGCATTTATTACTAGTGATAATATTTAGCAGAATTTATAGTTTTTATGTTGTCTGATGATTTTCAGAGGTTTCTTTCAAAAACAGTGGTATTGAACCTCAATTTCTCAAATCTGCTATTATTTCTTGTATAGGCCAGAAATATTACCAGAGAAGGATCTTCGGATACGGGGCTAGCTCAGTCTGACGTGGCTTAGCAAAGATGCACGCTAGTCAAGTATTCAACCGTATCTGTTTATTTAACAGTTTGTTTAATTGCGAGATGTCTCATTAAGTTGTGGATGCATCTCTGGTGAATCCAGATACTGGTACATTCCCTTCAGGTAGTTCCTAGTTTTCTCGTAAGATCACTATCTGTACGCTGAATGAGATATGCCTATATGTATCTCGCTAACTTGTTTTATCTGTTGAGGATCCATATCCTGGCAGCACTTGTTTTACCTGCTGAGGATCATTATCCTAACAGCACTTGTTTTGTCTGTTGAGGAACCATATCCTAGCAGCACTTGTTTTACCTGCTGAGGATCATTATCCTAACAGCACTTGTTTTGTCTGTTGAGGATCCATATCCTAGCAGCACTTGTTTTACCTGCTGAGGATCATTATCCTAACAGCACTTGTTTTGTCTGTTGAGGATCCATATCCTAGCAGTACTTGTTTTACCTGCTGAGGATCATTATCCTAACAGCACTTGTTTTGTTTTGAGGATCCATATCCTAGCAGCACTTGTTTTACCTGCTGAGGATCATTATAACAGCACTTGTTTTGTCTGTTGAGGACCCATATCCTAGCAGCACTTGTTTTACCTGCTGAGGATCATTATCCTGCACTTGTTTTGTCTGTTGAGGATCCATATCCAGCAGCACTTGTTTTACCTGCTGAGGATCATTATCCTAACAGCACTTGTTTTGTCTGTTGAGGATCCATATCTAGCAACACTTGTTATGTCTGTTGAGGATCCATATCCTAGAGCACTTGTTTTATCTTGAGGATCCATATCCTAGCAGCACTTGTTTTACCTGCTGAGGATCATTATCCTAACAGCACTTGTTTTGTCTGTTGAGGAACTTGTTTTTTGATCATTATCCTCTTGTTTTGTCTGTTGAGGATCCATATCCTAGCAGCACTTGTTTTACCTGCTGAGATCATTATCCTAACAGCACTTGTTTTGTCTGTTGAGGATCCATATCCTAGCAGTACTTGTTTTTACCTGCTGAGGATCATTATCCTAACAGCACTTGTTTTGTCTGTTGAGGATCCATATCCTAGCAGCACTTGTTTTACCTGCTGAGGATCATTATCCTAACAGCACTTGTTTTGTCTGTTGAGGACCCATATCCTAGCAGCACTTGTTTTACCTGCTGAGGATCATTATCCTAACAGCACTTGTTTTGTCTGTTGAGGATCCATATCCTAGCAGCACTTGTTTTACCTGCTGAGGATCATTATCCTAACAGCACTTGTTTTGTCTGTTGAGGATCCATATCCTAGCAACACTTGTTATGTCTGTTGAGGATCCATATCCTAGGAGCACTTGTTTTATCTTGAGGATCCATATCCTAGCAGCACTTGTTTTACCTGCTGAGGATCATTATCCTAACAGCACTTTTTGTCTGTTGATCCATATCCTAGCAACACTTGTTATGTCTGTTGAGGATCCATATCCTAGGAGCACTTGTTTTATCTTGAGGATCCATATCCTAGCAGCACTTGTTTTACCTGCTGAGGATCATTATCCTAACAGCACTTGTTTTGTCTGTTGACTTGTTATGTCTGTGGAGGATCATATCCCTTGTTTTATCTTGAGGATCCATATCCTAGCAGCACTTGTTTTACCTGCTGAGGATCATTATCCTAACAGCACTTGTTTTGTCTGTTGAGGATCCATATCCTGAGCACTTGACCTCTGAGGATCATTATCCTAACAGCACTTGTTTTGTCTGTTGAGATCCATATCTAGCAGCACTTGTTTTACCTGCTGAGGATCATTATCCTAACAGCACTTGTTTTGTCTGTTGAGGATCCATATCCTAGCAGCACTTGTTTTACCTTGAGGATCATTATCCTAACAGCACTTGTTTTGTCTGTTGAGGATCCATATCCTAGCAGCACTTGTTTTACCTGCTGAGGATCATTATCCTAACAGCACTTGTTTTGTCTGTTGAGGATCCATATCCTAGCAGCACTTGTTATGTCTGTTGAGGATCCATATCCTAAGAGCACTTGTTTTATCTTGAGATCCATATCCTAGCAGCACTTGTTTTACCTGCTGAGGATCATTATCCTAACAGCACTTGTTTTGTTTGTTGAGGATCCATATCCTAGCAGCACTTGTTATGTCTGTTGAGATCCATATCCTAGAGCACTTGTTTTATCTTGAGGATCCATATCCTAGCAGCACTTGTTTTACCTGCTGAGGATCATTATCCTAACAGCACTTGTTTTGTCTGTTGAGGATCCATATCCTAGCAGCACTTGTTATGTCTGTTGAGGATCCATATCCTAGGAGCACTTGTTTTATCTTGAGGATCCATATCCTAGCAGCACTTGTTTTACCTGCTGAGGATTATTATCCTAACAGCACTTAAATGAAAACCGTTCTGTTTCATCTATAATATGTCTTATACTTTTCTTTCCGAAGGTATTGTTATAAAAATTTTTGGACTTTGTGAGTCGTCTACTCTGAAATTATAATATATATATATATATATATATATATATATATATATATATATATATATATATATATATATATATATATATATATATATTGTTTAAAAATCACGTGATTTAATAAACAAACAGTTAATGGATGAACATAGTATTATACCAGGCATCAAGAAAGGTACCTCTTTGGTAGATTAATATATTAATAAATAACTCTTCAAGAAGTAAATTTTATTAACAGAGGAGTCAAGAAATAAATTTACTTTGTAGAATGTGTAAGGCCCGATAAGAGAAAGGTGCAGAGTTGGTGGAATTTAGCGAAGGATATTGACTCATTAAATTTTTATTATTTGAGACAAAGAAAGATTGCAGATTAGGGTAAATATATTGTGAAGGAATATATTTTCCCATCTCCATTCTTTTTTTTTTTTTTTTATTCTTTCCAATTTGGAGAGCTTCATGTAAAGCGCAGGGCCGGAGGGCATTACCTGTACGTCACTGAATTTTGAGTAGTCATTAAGATTCCAGCGAAATTTACGGTTTATTGGCGAGGTGTTGGGCCCGTTACCGCTGCCCGTTCCGATACATCTGTTATTTAAGTAGCCGTTTCTGGTACATTTGTTATTAAAGTAGCCGTTTCTGGTATATTTGTTAAGTAGCCGTTTTTGGTACATCTGTTTAAGGAGCCGTTTCTGGTAAGTAGCTGTGTCTGGGATATCTTTTATTTAAGTAGCCATTTCTGACACATCTGTTATTTTAGTAGCTGTTTCTGGTACATCTGTTATTTAAGTAGCCGTTTCTGGTAAGTAGCTGTGTCTGGTACATCTGTTATTGAAGTAGCCGTTTCTGGTACATATGTCATTTAAGTAACTGTTTCTAGTACATCTCTTATTTGAGTAACCATTTCTGGTACATCTGTTATTTAAGTAGCCGTTTCTGGTACATCTGTTATTCAAGTAGCTGTGTTTGGTACATTGTTATTTAAGTAGCATTTCTGGTACATTTGTTATTTAAGTAACTTTCTGGTACATCTGTAATTTAAGTAGCCATTCTGATACGTCTATTATTTAAGTAGCCTTTTCTGGTACATCTGTTATTCAAGTAGCTGTTCCAATACATCTTTTATTCAAGTAGCCATTCCGATACATCTGTAATTTAAGTAGCCATTTCAGGTACACCTGCTATTCAGGTAGCTGTTTCTGGTGCATCTGGTATTTCAGTAGCTGCTAATAGTACTTCGGTTCTTTAAATAGCCAGCCGTTTCAGGTACGTCTGTTATCTGCCAGGCTTCGGAAGTTCGTTAGAAGATTAGGCAGGTGATCTTTTCCGAGACCGTTTATTAGTTCCTTCCATCTCGTAAAAGGATATGTTTCGTCAAATATGTTAATCAGATAAGAGTGAAATTTCGGGAGAAATAAAAAGATGCCGAACCGCTATGGTGAAGGAGTCTTGTAACCGTCTTTTCGGTGTCGATTTGTCGTGATAACCATGTTAGTAGAACAGAAGTTATTACACGCTCACACACACACACACACACACACACACACACACACACACACACACACACACATATATATATATATATATATATATATATATATATATATATATATATATATAGATATATGTATTAGATATATACATATACTGTGTATATATATAAATATATAATATATATTTATATACTGTATGTATATATATAGTACTTATGTGTATTTTATTCTGTAGAAGTTCAGGGCCTTTTGACTTCTGTATAAATGTGCTTGAGTAAATAAATAATAATAATAATAATAATAATAATAATTATTATTATTATTATTATTATTATTATTATTATTATTATTATTATTATTATTATTATTATTATTATTGCTGTACAGCCTCTTTTATTACATCTTATGCAACTGTGGGGTTTTCTTCCAGTTCCTTGTACTATACCTCCTTTATTTTCTGGACCTCTCTCTGCTGTCCAGCCACTCTGTCTTTCGGACTGAATCGTCGAAAGCGTCCCACCGCTAGACTTCACAGCCTAAATTTCGTATAATCAAATTTTATTTTTCGAAGCAGGTCGTCGTTGAAGGAAACTCTGAGTTCGGAGAATTAGATTTTAACAAAATGAGATGGAGTTACAACGCCAGTTTGTTTAAATGGATCAAGCAATCAATCAGTCAGATTGTTAATGTTTTTGATGCTCTTGCCCAACTTGGGAGAATGTCCCAGCAGAATTTTATTACATTATACTCGGTGGGAAAAGAAATTTCTTATGGCAGTAAGAAACCTCAGATCGTATTTGATCGTGGGTCGTTTAAGAGGACCTGTTACTTTATTTTTTCCTTTCATTTTATCAAGTCGTTTTTCAGTGTTCCATTGTCCCCTACATCTAAATTGTCAAGAATTTAAATGTTCTCCTACTGCACATGTGGGATCAGGAGTTGAGGAGATGGTATCTTTCAGAAGACAAACAAGTTTTCTGTACACCGTATAATGCTGTATGAAACTCTCAGCCGCGGCCAGGTGGTGGCCTGTGTTGTTGGCACTTATAACGGTGCCAGATGCACGACCATAGCTAATTTTAACCCTAAATAAAATAAAAAAAACTACTGAGGCTAGAGGGCTGCAATTTGGTATGTGTGACGATTGGAGGTTGGATGATCAACGTACCAATTTGCAGCCCTCTAGCCTCAGTAGTTTTTAAGATCTGAGGACGGACAGAAAAAGTGCGGACAGACAGACAGATAGCCATCTCAATCATTTTCTTTTACAGAAAACAAAAAACGGAATTGAAGGAAAATATATTGTAGCAATATAACCCTATCGTTAAATCGCATGGCTGTAATCTCTTCAGACACCTTTCATTTTCTCACGATTTAAATCAGGAAATGCAAATAATAATTGGAAATTTGATAACCGTGAACCGAGTCATCGTGGCCCACCCTGTCTTATTAAATTTTCCTGTCGTTCATTCGCCCCTAAACGATGACAAACCCTTTCCCTGCAAAGCGGCAGATTTGATTAATCACGAAATACTGAGGAACATAGAGAATTTCAAATTGCATGCGTAATTGAAATGAAAGATTGATTAAAACTGGTTGACGCTTGGGTTTGTAACTTCCTGGTAGCTGAATAGTCTTCATACGGTACTGAATAAAATGAACAAATGGTTAAATCTTAAAAAAAACCAAAAATGGCAACTATGGCGAGGCCCTGTTATCTGACTCTTTGTGTAGAGTGAAAATGGTCGACTTATGAATATTTCCTTTCGCTACACCGTCGGGTAATTGAGGCCGGGTTGAATCGGCGATGAGTTTGACTGGAAATTTATGACCTGTATTATTAGACTGACACGAGCAGAGATTCGAGAAGGATAATCCCAAGATTTAAGAAAATAGTCTGGGTTCAGCGTGCGTTTTAATTCTCTTCCAACCTATTTTTTTTTTTTATTGATTTTAATGACTTTTTATTATTACTTATTTTGCTTTTTAATTCTCTTTTTAAACTTATTTTTTATATTGATTTTGTTTGATTATTTAACATTATTTACTTTGCTGTTTAATACTCTTATTTTGGATTTTTATTATTGATATATTGAATTTATCATTATTTTCTTTGCATTTTAATATCCTTTAAACTTTTTTTGGATTTTTATTAGATTTACATAACTTTTTATTATTATTTATTATGCATTTTAATTCTGTTTAAAGTTATTTTGGATTTTCTTTCATTCTACGTGACTTTTATTGTTATTGTCTTTGCATTTCCTTTTTTCATGAAGTCTTTCATTGATTTAATTAATTGATTTAGTTATCAATATTAATATCGATTATTATTTTATTTCCAATTTTTTATTATTATGAAAATTATACATACATACATACACACACACATATATATACAATATATATATATATATATATATATATATATATATATATATATATATATATATAATATATATATATCAAAAGAATTTTATGAGCAAATCGTTGAAGGTAGCATCCAGTACAAATGACAGACAGTGATCATACTGCAGCACCTTGCAAAAAGAAGCAAAATATTCAAAATTCCCATTGCATTGGGAGGAGGGTCAGACGAGGTCAGTCAGGATGGCTTTTAAGAGAGGGTGGGGGGAGGGAGGAGCCAGTGCCGTTGGGGTCACAGGTCACGAAGTTCCCTCGCCTTTGATATTGAGGACAGGCCAAATAAAGCTGTGCGGAAGAGAGTTCCTTCTCGCAGGTTCCAGCTAGGACTCCAGGGACAAAGGAGTGCTGAGAGAGAGAGAGAGAGAGAGAGAGAGAGAGAGAGAGAGAGAGAGAGAGAGAGAGAGAGGAAACTTGCCGCAGTATTTGACGAGACTTACTTATATACCGTAAATACATCCGCGTATATAGTGTGAGATATGATTTTTTTTCTGTATAACTTTTGGTGTCCTGTTGTAACACTGTTGTTAGTCATTTTTATAATTAATTAATTAATTAAATTATTTATTTATTTAGAGACAATGTTTTTTTGCAATTGTTAAAATCATTGTTATCGTTTATTCCTAGTGGAATGGGGTCTCCACATTTGGAAGCTTCTTGCCAATATCTCATAAAGCATTTGTATGTAACAGACTGATTGATAACTGGCGTTACAAATACCGTGGTCATTGACCCCGTAAAGACATTTTTTATATAATTTGTATGAAGAAGAAAACTGTGAAGAGAAATTCACCACAAACCCTGACCAGATATAGACTTTTGTGATGTCATAATGTTATAGTTTCTGGTGGTTTTACGTCACTGTTTAGCGGAATTTTAACTGTCTTGGGTTATGGAGATCTGTAAAATCCACCCTCCAAATGGAAGAAAATTTTGCGTGTGTGGCTTAATTTCGTTATAATGTTGTTTTAGTGAGGGAAGATTTTTGGCAGGTAAATGTCCCACGGAGTGGTAGAAACCCGATCTTGTTGTTGAGCAAGTAAAACATTTTATATGATTGCAATAAATACCAGTAAAAAAAATGCGCCGAAGTTTCTTCGGCACGATCGAGTTTTCTGTACAGCCGCTACAGCGTATAATCAAGGCCACCGAAAATAGACCTATCTTTCGGTGGTCTCGGTATAATGCTGTATGAGTCGCGGCCCGTGAAACCTTAACCACGGATCGGTGGTGGCTTAGCCTGTATCGTTGCCAGAAGCACGAATATGGCTAACTGTAACCTTAAATAAGATAAAAACTACTGAGGCTAGAGGGCTACAATTTGGTATGTTTGATGATTGGAGGGTGGATGATCCAATTTTCAACCCTCTAGCCTCAGGATTTTTTAAGATCTGAGGGCGGACAGAAAAAAGTGCGGAAAGATTGAAGTGCGGACGGACAGACAAAGCCAACACAATAGTTTTCTTTTACAAAAAACTAATAAAATTGGTGACTAGTATTTTCTCAGGTAGTGTTATTGTTATTTTTCTAGTTACAAACTCTTTAAATGTAAAGTATTGAAGGTGTACTGGTGAAGATCACAGCAGGCTCTGAAGCTTATCATAAACCTGTCCTATCTTCTAGAAGAGGGAATTAAATGACCAAAGAGAAATACTTTGGGTACCATTTTTATGACCGGCAAACTATCTTATAATTAGTGTCCTTTGTTGGTTAAAAAAAAAAAAAACTACATTAAAGGATTGCCCAAGGTCCTTTTATCAACCTTGAGATTGCATTCAGCGACAGGAACGAGAATCTCTGCTCTGAGAAGCGGTGAGACAGAATATGTCATTCAGGGCGCAGCCTCACTGTTGACATCAGTCACAAAGTATAAATATTTTTCTGTGATGTTTTGGTCGCTGTTGCCGCAGTCCGTGGATATGGAGTTACCCAACACCTGTTCGACTGTTTAATGATTTTATTATTGCTGCTTTTATAACTTGACCTATTCTTTTTTCAGTAATAATATTAAAAGACGCAGAAGTGTTGATGAATTCCATGTTAGCTGTAAGTGGCAAAGAACCTTCTGATGAGTTAG
This sequence comes from Macrobrachium rosenbergii, assembly GCF_040412425.1. Taxonomy (NCBI): domain Eukaryota; kingdom Metazoa; phylum Arthropoda; class Malacostraca; order Decapoda; family Palaemonidae; genus Macrobrachium; species Macrobrachium rosenbergii. The sequence goes on along the minus strand of NC_089761.1, from coordinate 41,138,807 downwards.
GTCAGATCATCAGTGGACATGTCATTGCGGAAAATAATTTATATGATCCATTTTTCCCTACTTCCTCGCCAAGCCCAGATACTCGATTCTTGTTGCCGTAGACATTTTAATGGTCAGTTATGCCCACGAAGTAGGAGGCACACTAATACGTTATATTGTATTGACAATATGGGTAACCCCGTGTGGAGACTTATAAAAAAAACTGAGTAAAATAATGGTCATTATATTGTCTCCGATATGAAAGATAGAAAAAAAAAGTTCTGCTAAAAATGGGTTGGATAAGACGTCTGTCAGGACAAGGATGAGACTCTCTCTCTCTCTCTCTTTCTCGGTGTTCTTACATGACCTCATGTTATCTAAGTAAATTTAGTTACAGAATAACAGTAAATATTCAAGTATTTTGGGTTATTGAATGATCCTGAGTTTCTTCCCTTTCCACTACATCAAGAGAGGGAGAGAGAGAGAGAGAGAAGGGTATTTTGAGTGAGTTGGTTACACTAGCTAGGTGGGTGTATATCGTGTAACATCCCTTAGGGCGTGTTTCGTTCCGCAGGTGATACGCGATACAGAGGTATGCCGTATTTTTAGGCATACCATATGTTATGCCCAGGGAAGACAATAAGCCCAGGAAGGAAAAATGGATGAAAAATATATTATTTATATATCACGCATCCTGTATTGGTGTCACTGGGAACATACTTGGCATACCAAGGTTGCTTTAAAGAGCGTTCTTAGGGACGGGTTTTGGTATACATTATGAGCTGTCATTTTTTTCTTTTATTTTTGTAATTTTGATAAGTTTTTAAAATGGAATTTTTCCCAGGTTGGTTTGTGGCAGATGGGCATTAGATCGTTATCTTGAAAACGCAAATGTATGCCTTCTCTCTCTCTCTCTCTCTCTCTCTCTCTCTCTCTCTCTCTCTCTCTCTCTCTCTCTCTCTCTCTCTCTCTCTCTCAATATTATACACAAGTTTATATATATACATATATATATGTATGGGTTTATATATATTATGTATATAAATAAATATATACAGGTATGTGGGTGTATATATACTGTATATATATTTTATATATTTATATGTATGTATATATGTATGTATGTGTATATATTATATTTATATATTTATACATATGTATGTGTATATATATATATACACACACACACACATACACACATATATATATATATATATATATATATATATATATATATATATATATATATGTATGTATGTATATATATGTATATAGGCGTATAATGAACACAAGTATGTGTCGGCAAGAATGGACTGTTCGCAGCGGAAATTATTTCATGTTGGTTATTATTATTATTATTATTATTATTATTATTATTATTATTATTATTATTATTATTATTATTATTATTATATGGGACAAGACATATCTTCCATTAGTATTAACATGTAAAATGCCGATATATGAAAAATAAAAAAAAAGATGTCAAAAGAGACCCAGAGGTGATGATATCATCGTTACGATCTTTTCTCGATATCGAGGATATCCTGTTGTGAAGAACTTCTCACACCCATCCACTGGAGGGCTTTCACGATGCTTGTGTTAACACCTGGACCACGCTGCAATTTGGCTCGACTATGTCATTCCGGAGGAAATTTTGCAGATTTTTTATTTTATTTTATTTTTTATTTTTTTGAAATTTCAAGAGTAGCAATTCTGCGATTGGGAGATGTTGAACTTCCGAGAAGTAATTTTCAAGGTGATAATGTAAACGAGAGAGAGAGAGAGAGAGAGAGAGAGAGAGAGAGAGAGACTATTGTATTTGGTATTAAAAACTTATCTGGGTTCACGGAATTTTTTTGGTTTCAAAGTAGCAATTCTACGATTGGGAGATGTTGGACTTCCGAGAAGTAATTTTCAAGGTGATAATGTAATAGAGAGAGAGAGAGAGAGAGAGAGAGAGAGAGAGAGCCTGTATTTGGTATTAAAAACTTATCTGGGTTTGCGGAATTATTTTGAAGTTTCAGTGTAGCAATTCTACGATTGGGAGACGTTGAACTTCTGGGAAGTAATTTTTAAGGTGATAATACAACAGAGAGAGAGAGAGAGAGAGAGAAATTTGTATTTGATTTGCAAACCTGAATTACAGCTCACAACTACCTTGGTCATCGACACAGAGAGAGAGAGAGAGAGAGAGAGAGAGAGAGAGAGAGAGAGAGAGAGAGAGAGAGAGAGAGAGAGAGAGAAATTAGTATTTGTTTTGCAAACCTGGGTTACAACTCATAACTACCTTAATCATCGACACTGAGAGAGAGAGAGAGAGAGAGAGAGAGATTAAAAGCTGGTCTGACAGTTACCATGATGTTTCGAGTTGATATTACAGACACTCTTCGCAGTTGCCATGGTCATAGACTCCTTGAGAGAGAGAGAGAGAGCTAAGTTTTTTTTTTATTTTCCTTTGTTGCAACTTATCTGCAAAGTTACCAAGTGTTTGATGCCAAGTTGAAAAACAGTGTTGTAAAGATTTTGAAGATGATTTCGAGATAATCGTAGACATTTCTTTTCAGCATTTTATTAGGCATTTATAGTAGCCGAGAACTATAAAACAGTGAAAATGCTCTCTACAGTTTTTTTTTTATCGGAAATAAAGCAGGCAGAACATTTTCGAACTTTGTGATGATAATTATGATAAATATTACTTACCCAGCTTTTAGTATTTATAGGCTAGTTTCCATAAGACTTATAAGTATGAAACATAAAATTACTCTGTCGTACTTCTCAGAAATGTGAGGTAAGACCCACAATGAAGTATATATCTGTTATAAAAATGGTGTATTAAAAAATATATATGTAAAAAGGTTATAGCTTCCTTCCAACTGCTGTGGACTTGTTTCGAAAGCTATAAGCTTAGTAAATATATATATCTTCAATACACTATGTTTTGTAACATATATTTCATTGTGGATATCATCTCACGTATAATCATGTTTTCCTCTGCATTAGAAGCATTTATCATCATTTTTGCCGCAATTTTCCCTTGATAAAGCCAGTCATCTTCATGCAGCCTTAAAAGGCATCAGTTAAGCCACACAGGAAATGAGATAATTCGGTTATGCAATATGAAATGTTGCTAATAACACACCATGCAGGCGGGAGGATGACACTGGTTCGGTTTCAAATATTGCTAAACAATACTTGCTGCATAGTTTAGGAGCTCAGGATGCTCGATTTGTTTATTTTACGCTCTGTGAAATATCACTCTCCTTTGTGACAGAGCGGACTTGTGGTAACTCGCACCGGCAAGGTTGGAAGTACAGTAACTTGTTTATACCTGTGCTTGTCTGTTTGTCTGTCCTCGTGTCGTTCCGCGCAGTATTGAGGAAGGTATTGGGGGACCTCAACTAAATTCTTTATTTTGCGAGCCAGAGCCAAGGATGAGTTCCGTGCAGTGGGGTCGTGCCGCCAGTGCACCTCACGTGGTGCACTGTAGGCATTACATAAGTTTCTTTGCAGCGTCCCTTCGGCCCCAAGCTGCAACCCTTTTCCTTCATTTTACCGTACCTCCGTTCATATTCTCTTTCTTCCATCTTACACTCCTCCCTCCCCCAGTTCCTCACTGGACGGGTCGGTATCGTACTCGGCTAGCACTCTGCTGGCCCCGCGTTCGACTCTCGGGCCGGCCAATGAAGAATTAGAGGAATTTATTTCTGGTGATAGAAATTCATTTCTCGCTATAATGTGGTTCGGATTCCACAATAAGCTGTAGGTCCCGTTGCTAGGTAACCAATTGGTTCTTAGCCACGTAAAATAAGTCTAATCCTTCGGGCCAGCCCGAGGAGAGCTGTTAATCAGCTCAGTGGTCTGGTAAAACTAAGGTATACTTTTTTCCTCCCTCTCCTAACAATTAATTCGTAGGGAATCTGCGAAGTTTCCTCTTGTTACACCTTTCAAATCTTTCTACTCCCAATTTCCCTCTCAGCGCTGAATGACCTCATAGGTCCCATCGCTTGGCCTTTGGCCTAACTTTCATATTCCACTTCTATTTTCCAAGGATGAGTTGATTAAAATTCTGTTTAGATAAGGTGCTGGTACTTACTTAATTTTATTTTTTATTATTTATTTATTTTCTTGTGCATTGTCGTTGGTATCTAGTTATACTTGAGTAGCAATGCTTCTCAGTTGCCCTGTGCTTGAGAAATGTCATATCTGAACAAAAGTTGTTGTGCAATAAAAATTGAATTTGAATTTAAGGCTACTTTAAACACTAAGGAAACTTTGTGTTATCATTTATGATTGATTCCCATTTTGATTAATCCTCTAATCCTTAAAACTGAGAGTCCTGGTTCATCTTAATACTTTTGTGTTCCCCGTCCCTTAAATGTCTGCTTCAATTGACGGATATATTATTACCTAGAGGAGTAAATTGATAGCATTATATTATTTTTAGTATACCAATGACGTCAAAAACAACGCTAATATAAGAGATAGTCGAGGCATTATTTTGCTTATTTATATAAGAGCCAATAGTGAGAGAAGCTGATACATGGAGGTGGTTTGGTATTGTAAACTGTCTTTGTTACACACAAAAAATATGGATAAACATTTCGTTTAATTAGTATTATTATTATCTAGCGCCATTAGATGGCATGTTTTTCCGTAATGTGAAAAAATAGAGCAGTGGGTGGAAGGTTGCACCAGGTATTGTCAGTTGCTCAGATTAGATTGTTATTTATTATTATTTTAAGTTAATCAATGGTTCATCATACTTGGAACATGGTAGACAATTTGGGGGTATTGCTTGCATTATACATTAGGCATTATACGGTGAGACACGGTACACACTTTTTGGGGTACTGCCTGCATTGTGCCTTGCGTGGTGCGCTGTAAATTGCAACGTCCCTTCGTCCACCAGCTGCATAGATTCTTTGCCTTTCAATTTTTTATATGTCTCCTCATATCGTTTTCCCCCCTCTTGGCTGTCCAACTTTTTAAACTTTGCCATGTTCTCATTTTTACTTCTTGTTTAAGAACAGATCTTTCAGGAGAACCTTATTTCAAACAAGAAATGTGGGATAATAATAATAATAATAATAATAATAATAATAATAATAATAATAATAATAATAATAATATAATAATAATAATAATGATAATAATAATAATAATAATAATAATAATAATAATAATAATAATAATAATAATAATAATAATAGCAAGGTACGAGATCAGCTCAGGAGTAAATAAGGAGTAATGGTAGTAATTCTTGCTCATTGAGTGGGTATGTCACTGGACGGGCTAATGAGTCAAATATTATTATTATTATTATTATTATTATTATTATTATTAGTAGTAGTAGTAGTTGTTGTTGTTGTCGTTGTTGTTGCTGTTGTTTATGCAGTCTCACCAGGTGTTTTCCTGGTTGCTCTCCTCAGCTACGTTCATAAGAGAAAATATTGAATGAAATCGATTTTACTCCAGAACCGGATTGTGTTCACATTATTATTATTATTATTATTATTATTAGTAGTAGTAGTAGTAGTAGTAGTAGTAGTAGTAGCAGTAGCAGTTGTTTACACAGTCTCACCAGGTGTTTTCCTGGTCGCTCTCTTCAGCCACCCTCATAATGGGAAACAGTGAATGAAATCGATTGTACTCCAGAACCGGATTGTGTTCCCATCTTTTTTTTCCGGCTGCCTTTTCTTCGTGACTCCGCGTCACCTCTGGCCAACACAGACCGAACTGATAAAGGTATTTAAGTCACGACTGGACAGGTGCGATCGGGCAGGTATATATATACATACATGCACACGTCCCGTTACTAACGAGTGACCAAACTGTGGCCGTCTGAGAGAGAGAGAGAGAGAGAGAGAGAGAGAGAGATTAAAAAGCTGATCCGACAATTTTACGGTGTTTTGATTTGGTATTGCAGGCTGTCATCGCAATTGCCGTTTTCATGGAATCCGTGAGAGAGAGAGAGAGAGAGAGAGAGAGAGAGAGAGAGAGAGAGAGAGAGAGATTAAAAAGCTGATCTGACAATTTTACGATGTTTTGATTTCGTATTACCGGCTGTCATCGCAATTGCCATTTTCATGGAATCCTTGAGAGAGAGAGAGAGAGAGAGAGAGAGAGAGAGAGAGAGAGAGAGATTAAAAGCTGGTTTGACAGTTCGAAGATGTTTTGATTTCGTATTACAGGCTGTCATCGCAATTACCATGGTCATGGAGTCCTTGAGAGAGAGACAGAGAAAGAGAGAGACAGAGAGAGAGAGAAATTGAAAAGCAGGTTTCCGGGTGTTAACCATATTGACACATGCAAACGATCTGTGTTCTTCAGAGTCACATACACCCGTCAACAGCAAACAAGCTGGAAGGTTCAAATGAGGTTAGGTTAAGGAAAAAAGGGGGTCCAGAGTTAAGTGGCCAAACAGGAGACTGGATAAAAGGATCTATTGATTCTGTCAACAGAGAAACTCCTTTAAGGAAGGGATCAGATGATTCCTCCACGTTCTTTCTCACGCTCCCAATGAGGAGTTTTTTTTTTTTTCCCTACGTCTGTTTGCCAGTTGCGGTGTTTGAAAGATTGTGGGTATGTGTTTGTTTGTTTTTTTGTTCGTTTGGTTTGATCGTGTTTATCGACCTGTTGTTGTGCGTCTTAAGCTGTTAGGATGTTCTGCATATATAAATAGTGCCTGTGCAAACGAAGGTGTTTTATTAAGCGGGCTTCTCTCCATTAGGACGTGAAGTATTTTGGTGTCAGGTGTCGTAAATATTTTTTTTTAAGAATCTTTATTGAAAATTTGGGTTTAATCACCACACGCATACGTGTCTGTGTATATTGGTGTTATGAGCACTAATGCATTATTATTTTATTTTTTCATTGGGAATACCCTTATGCAGTTGTTAACTTATTTTGTTTTATTTGCTATGTCATGCAGTTCCTTTATCGTAAGTGCAAAATAAGTAAAGCCTTAGTAAGCTTATTTTTTCTTCGTTTGACCTAGCGTAAATTAATATAAATTTACATGGTCATATTTTGATATTTGACGTCAATTACAGTAGGATAAAATTGATGGGGTTATTTTATGTACCGTTGAGTAAAACTACGCCAATTTTGCGCGCTGCATTTCGTATATTGACCAAAGAGTCGTTAAGATACATTTGAATGGGCGCATTTACACATTATTATTGAGTCAAATGAGGCATAGCGTGATTCTTTTACTTAATTTTCCATTTGATTGTTTTGATTTAATTTTTCATCAAGTTAAATAAGGCAAACCGTAATGTCTTTAAGTTAAACAAGGCAAATCGTGGTGGGCCCATTTCGTTATTTGCCTTGGAGTAGGATTTTGGCCTTAGTTGTTTACCAGGAGTTAGGGGAGTACGGGAGTTGCCGTGTGAAGTAATAACACCAAGACCGTTGCACCTCGCCTGGGGGCGAGATTTAAAGAGCTCAGTGCCCGGGGCCCGAAAGAGAGAGAGAGAGAGAGAGAGAGAGAGAGAGAGAGAGAGAGAGTCCAACGGTCACAACCTTCTTGCCACCTCACACTGTTTCAACGCCCCTTTTTCTCAACCTTGCACCCCTCTTGAGGTCGTGATTGTTTGAGGTGACAGCTTTACATACACACAGACACCTGTGTTTACATACGTGCACACACACACCTATAAATTAATATATATATATATATATATATATATATATATATATATATATATATATATATATATATATAATAACTTGTATGTGTACACACACACACACACACACACACATATATATATATATATATATATATATATATATATATATATATATATATATATATATATATATATATATATATATAATATTGTATGTATGTTTACATGTAAGCGTTATATTATATTTCACAGTAAGTTCTTATGACCTTTTACTGTAACTTGTTTTTGTGGAATTTTTCGCCCTAGCAGTTTTTATAATATGGAGCCAGTCTTTGTTAGGGTAGACATCTTAATATTGAAATATTTTACTTATGACTTATGCGTGTGCATGACCATTTGAAAGAACTGAAAACGAATGTCGCCTGTAAATTATATTTTTAAGTGAAATAAGGTTATAGGAAAAGACTAAGTGGTTTGTCTCACAATATTTTAATTCTTAGGGAAGAAAGCTTTCTTCCAGAATGATTGTTGAACATTTTTTTTATTGATAATGATGGAAGACTGGTTCAAATGAAAAATTTCGATGTGAAGTCGTGGTTTGTGGGAAGAGGTTTTCAGTTGGATGGTGGAGTGTGGCCTGTTTCCCAAACCGTAAATGTTATGAAATATAATTCTGCATATCAGAATCGGAGCTTAATTGAAAGCCAAAATGATGAAAACAATTAAATTATGGATGATGAAATAATGATTATTATCAGGAGAGAGAGAGAGAGAGAGAGAGAGAGAGAGAGAGAGAGAGAGAGAGAGAGAGAGAGAGAGAGAGAGAGAGAGAGAGAGAGAGAGAGAGTCGTTTCCTTGGATATGGCAGATATGAAAGGCAGCAGTAGAATTGCAGAAACATTGGAGTGCACGATGAGATTTCGGGTGGGGAGTGGTTGGTGGGTGTTGGGATGGGGTTGGGGGGGTGTTGTTGCGCCAGGCGTGTGATTGGGTGGAGGGTATGTTACACAAAGCATTGTGAGATGAAAATGGTGGGAAGGATGAAAATGTTCAAGTTGCAACCAGATGCTTGAGTAGGTAGACGAAGTGAAAGGACATTGGCGGAAGAAACATTTTCTCGTAAAGAAAGATTTTTCAGGAAAATATTTTGTTTAAAGAAAATTCACAAAGGGAGGTCTGGGTTCATGTCAGTGGTGAAAGCTCCGGAATGTCAGAGAAATCAATATATATTAAGTCAGAACTCCCTTGAATTCTGATATATTAATCAGAAGTGATAGATAACACATATACTGTACACACACACATATATATATATATATATATATATATATATATATATATATATATATATATATATATATATATATATACTATATGTGTGTGTGTGTTTATATATATATGTGTGTATGTGTTTGTGTAGGCTTAATGCTACGAAACTTGGCTGTAAGCTAGGTTTTGATATCATAAGTGGAATTTTTGTTTGCGTTGTCAGTTGCGCTTAGCATTTTTTTTTCTTTTTTTGCTGGAGATGATGTTAAGCAGAATGTTTTTGTTATTCGAAGCTTTTGTGGCTTTTGTTCCTATCGATAAGACGTGATTACCCCGCCATGTTATCTCCCTTATTGAGAGACTAGCTCGGATAAATCAAAGTTGTCAATATTTTATTCATTCTCCATTAGTTTTCAGGTTCCTCGTAATCCATTGTCGCTTGCATTGGACCACGAAGGGTTGTTGCAAATGTCAGATAACGTATTATCCGCAAAACAGAATTTTAAAGTCCATATTTTGCATTCATCTATTATCCGGTCTTGGGTCCGACAGATGACTTATGTATAAACTAATTTTGAACAATTTTTAAAACTGAAACCTAATGACCATAGGAAGTGACGTAGAAGCAGCTGCTTTTAAAATTGTTTTGTCCTTTTTTTTTTATCTTTAAATCCCGAGGAAGTTGGAAGAGTATGTGGTTCGTCTCCTTCATCCTTTTAATAATTGTGGTGTCTCGTTGTACCCTACCGATGGAGGTCCTTCATATCCTACGTGCAACGGTCGAAGCCACTACTGACGGAGCGTCCTCACACACCTGGGTTGTAACGCCTCCTCTGATCACCTGTCCTCACACCTGCCTTACCTGGCCATTGGGTGTTAGGGAAGGGGAGGGGAACGGGGGGTGACAGCTGGATCCTCTCCTCGTAAGGATATAATTTGAAGCATTTATGATCACCGGAAGTTGACTCTATCGATCTGCATATGTAATTCATATAACGTTTCACATTTTTTTTTTTTTTTTTTTGCTGACAGTCTGTTTCTTATCATTTTCCGTTACGTATTTGCTGCATTTTAATGTCGTGTGATTTTTCTTCTGTATAATACTTCATATCTTTTTCTGTTTCGTTTGATTGTACATCTCGCTTCTTTGTCATGTATTTTATTTTTTTAGATTTTTTTTTTTGCCATGTAATTTTTTCAGAGGGTTTGAAATTATATGGAATTTGTCTCAAGGATTTTTCTCGTAATTTTTTTTTCTTTTTTTGATTCGCACGACTTTTTCCCATTTTCTTTATCACCGAGTTATTAAGCCTCTACTTCCGTTTTACTCATTAACGGTTTTTAACGGAAATGTTACCACGAGTAAGGAACTCGACTTTCATGGATGATTGAGCCGGCTTAGATTATGCTCTTATTATGATTTTTCATTTTAGGCAGCAGCTGTCTAAGAAAAAAAAATTAACCAAATTTACTGAAGTCGGCCCACAGGTAACGTCCAGTAAATGTATTACAGGTGCTTTCGTATTATTAAGTAATGCCTTCCTTTCTGTCTTTTAAAAAATTAGCATCTTGTCTTACCTGTGTGGTCAGTTTTTTCAGACTGGCTTACACTTACACACACACACACATATTATACACATACACATACATATATACATATATATATATATATATATATATATATATATATATATATATATATATATATATATATATATATATATATATATGTATGTATGTGTGTATGTATTTATATGTATATACACCTTTACATTAATAAGCTGTTTGCCAGAAAAAACATAACATGTAGAGAGAGAGAGAGAGAAATGTATACCTTACTTTTACCAGACCACTGAGCTGATTAACAGTAGGGCTGCCCGCAGGATTAGACTTATTTAACGTGGCTAAGAACCAATTGTTACTTAGCAACAAGGATACATGAATCCGAACCACATTATAGCGAGAAATGAATTTCTATCACCAGAAATAAATTCCTCTAATTCTTCATTAGCCGGGCGGAGAGGCGAACTCGGGCCTGGCGAGTTTCCAGGCCACAAACCGATGAAGAGCTTGTTTAAGAGAGAGAGAGAGAGAGAGAGAGAGAGAGAGAGAGAGAGAGAGAGAGAGAGAGAGAGAGATTTTGAAATATTTAAGGCTTCAGTCTGTATGTACAATCAAATTAATGTACTGTACACCAAAAGTGTTTGCCATCTTGCATTAAGTTAGAGCAATATCTGAATACTCTCTTTCTTAGGTATATTAGCTTGATTATATTTACCATATTAGTTTGATTATATTTACCAGAGGAAATAATAATAGTAGTAGTAGTAATAGCAGCAGCAGTAGCAGCAATTATAGACGTCCATGAGAACTCAGAATATCGTTTAAAGCAGATAAAACTGTAAATGTGTCTTTAATCATAATTATCACGTGAATAATGCCGGGAAATGGATCTCTCTCTCTCTCTGTCTCTCTCTCTCTCTCTCTCTCTCTCTCTCTCTCTCTCTCTCTCTCTGCCTGTAACAGTCATACAAAAACCTAGCTATGACCATGGTAACTGCGACGACAGTTTGTAATATCAAATCCAGTTAGTAAATTTCTTTCGTCGTCGATGTTAATGGTAGTGACTACTCTAAAATTCTCTCTCTCTCTCTCTCTCTCTCTCTCTCTCCTGTAAGTCTTACTGTAAAGCAACAAAAATTATATTAACATTTCCTCTTTCAAATACATTCGTATCAGTCAAGAGGAAATAAAAAAGTACTGCAGTATTCAGATCTCTCTCTCTCTCTCTCTCTCTCTCTCTCTCTCTCTCTCTCTCTCTCTCTCTCTCTCTCTCAGATTGATGCCAGCGATAGCTTGAACAGATTCTCAATTGTAGTTACGTGGTATTTTGACTCCGTTGTCCTGAATGGCATTAAAAGGTCAGGCTACCTTTAAAAGGGTAAAAAAAAAAAAAAAAAAAGATGACCGGAAGGTAGTCGGATGTACAATTAATTGATCAACCCTTAATCTTCATTACAGAGCTCTCTCTCTCTTCTCTCTCTCTCTCTCTCTCTCTCTCTTGACTCTCGTCAATTATATTAAAATATTCTATTCAAAATCTCTCTCAATCGAGAGGGAAAAAGTCTATTCTCTCTCTCTCTCTCTCTCTCTCTCTCTCTCTCTCTCTCTCTCTCTCTCTCTCTCTAAAATTATATTAACATTCCCGCTTTCAAATATCTCGTGCCAGTCAGGAGAAAAGAAAAGCGCAATCCAGATCTCTCTCTCTCTCTCTCTCTCTCTCTCTCTCTCTCTCTCTCTCTCTCTCTCTCTCTCTCTCTCTCTCTCTCTCTCTGGTATAAATCTTATAGTAAGACAAAAACTTATACAAACATTCTCCCTTGCAAACTGACACGTGTCAGTTAGGAAGAAAAAAAGAGCGCTAGCCTCTCTCTCTCTCTCTCTCTCTCTCTCTCTCTCTCTCTCTCTCTCTCTCTCTCTCTCTCTCTCTCTCCGTCTTAAGTGAGGAAAAAAAAAGTAATCAACAAGTTTTTCCCATCACAGTTCTCTCGCGGTGCTAATGAGAACCACATGATTGACTCTTTGTTATTTTCTCCGTAATTTCTTTGTGCCGTTGCTCCTTCTGCTGTGTCATTTTCATAGGAAAATAAATGGGATTTAAATTAATATTTTTTTCTATTTAAGTTCAATTTTAGTCTAAAGGTTTCAATTGAAGTTCAAATAAATATTGATTGAATGTGCATTTTCATAAAAACCAAAAACATTCATACATATCTCTAGTTGGACGACGGCGTGTCTTCATGTGATGGGGTTTAGTGCCTTTAAACGGTCTTTGTTACGTACAGAAAAATCATGTTAATGTACGTAACGTTTTATTATGTTACAGTTGTTTTTAACATTCATAAAATTTTTAAAGAGAATGACAGTTGTTTTTAACATTCATAAAATTTTTAAAGACAACGCGTAACATTTTGGGAAATATATGTATCATTTTGGAACAAACCCGAGAGTTCTCTCTGCCTTCCAAAACTGGCTCCCACAAAATAGTAGGTCGGTCTTATTATAGAACTGAGGTTTAGATATAGAATGCAGTCCAGAAAGGAGAAGGAGGGGGGGCGGGGGAGAAGGAGGAGAATGATTTGTTAGTCTTTTGTTGGTTTAGGTCACTTTGGCTAAAATGTATGATGACTGATTAGTGGAAGGGAAATAGTTGGAAGGGAAATCGTTCCCCAGATGATGTTAGACAAATGAGCCTGAATATCCAGAAAGTGCTAAATTGAATGCAAGACATAAGTAAATGGTGGTTGGTTTGTTGGGGTGTCACTGTGATGCTGATGGACCTCTGTGTAGATTGATGAAGCAGTTGGTGTGAAATAATTTTACACATAGGTAGATCATTGGTTCAGCAGTTTAAAGGTGAACGAGGCTTTAACTGTGTATTTTTTTATTTATACAGCCATCCTGTTTTAGGAGAAATAGCTTAATGATCTTATATATATATACTGTATATAAATATGTATATATATATATATATATATATATATATATATATATATATATATATATATATATATATATATATATATATATATACATATATATATGTGTATGTGTTTGTGTGTGTTTATGTATTTATATGCGTATATATATGTGTATACATACATATTATTATATATAAATATATGTAAATGTTCATCGCAAAATAAAAATGCAGCAGAGGTCAACACCCTTCCCCATCTATCACTGCGACTGACCTGGAATTTGACCCGCGCGGGGCTACCAGGGGACTGAAACTATCATGGCCCCGTCTGTCCAAAATCACACCAGCGCCTTTGTTCTCCAGAGGCAGAGTTCACGAAGCCCGAATAAGGGCGAGGCCCTTGGGATGGGAGGAAATTGCCAGGGCGCATATTCCTAGCATATACTCAGAATCCCTCGATTATGTTTTTACTCTCTTTTGAAGAGCAGTTTGCTGTTAGAATTGTATTCTTGGCTTTGCTGTTCCAAGGGGCGTTGAGTGTTTCTTTTGTATTTTATGCGATGGTGGCGTGATTTGACCCTCGTTCGAAGGGAGGTGTTCTTTCTCAGTGCTTGTCTGTCTCTTTTTGTTTTCTAAGTCTGTCCTCAAGATTTCGATAATTGTTGATGGGTTTAATTTTTTTTTTCCCGGTGGGGTGATTCAAGTGCCTAGAAATTTATTAAGTCTGGAGATAAATCCAGGATGCGAATGTCGGTTTGTTTGCAGTTGTAGGAAGCATTGCACTATTACTGTATAATTGTATTGTTACTTTTCTTTATTTTCCATTGTTGTGGTTACGCCCTAACTTGGAGCTTTGTAGTTGATGTTATAAGATTATGTGTAGCACAGTACATATAAACGATTACTTTTTTTAGTTTTCTGTGAAAGAAAATGATTGTGCCGGCTTTGACTGTCCGTCCGCACTTTTTCTGTCCGCCCTCAGACCTTAAAAACCACTGAGGCTAGAAGGCTGCAATTTGGTATGTCGATCATCCACCCTCTATTCATCAAACACACCAAATTGCTGCCCTCTAGCCATAGTAGTTTTTAATTTAATTAAGGTTAAAGTTAGCCATAATCGTGCTTCTGGCAACGATAGTGGATAGACCACCACCAGGCCGTTGTTAAAGATGGTAATAGACAAATTTATAAAGCGAGAAATTTTTAGTATTTTCTCACTGAATATGAGATTTGCGCTCCCTGCAGTATTTTGCATCTGAGGAAATGGGAATTAAACTAGAGTACGTTTATTATTGTCCTTGGTTTATAAATTTATTTATTAGCATTCTTGCTTTATAAATTTATTTATTAGCATTCTTGCTTTATAAATTTATTTATTAGCATTCTTGTATTGTAAATTTGTTTAATAAGCAAACTTACAGACCAAGAATGCTAATCAACAAATTATAAACCAAGGATGCTAAAAAAAGTATTGCAGTTCAATTCCCAAATCCTCAGATATAAAATTTTGATGGAGCACAGATCTCGTAAGTGAAAAAAATATGAAAATTTCTCTTTGAATTATTGAAATAAAATACATACGTAATACGGGAGGACTAAAATATAGTCTCTTTGACTTATTTACGTATTCAAGTGATGCTAGAAAGGAGTGTATATGAAATGAAAAGGGAAAATAAGGCAGCTTGTCTCATTTCACGGAGGCTCCTCTCTCGGCCCCCGTTATCTCTCGAATTTTCCGATCTCTCGGTCCCGCAACTGATCGTCATAAACACATGCCCTAATTTTTCCCCTCAATCTTTCTGTTCTCAAATTGAATATCTGTCAGGTAGAAATGACGGGAATTGACGGTCGTTTGGACCCTGAAAATCATCTTTTTTTTTTTTTCTTATTGGATAACAGTTTGTTTAGGTAAAAATATGTAATTTGAATTGTTGCACGAAGAGAGAGAGAGAGAATGTCCGGTTAACTTCTTCCATTATCTAACTGAATTTTTGAAAATAATTATAATACCTGTTGTATATGCAATCTGAGTTTCATATGATCATCAGGCTTCAGTGAAATGAAGTATTATTATTTTTACCAGTCTATAAATTGAGTTTCATCCGTTTGAGCATAATAATAGTAATAATGATAATAATAATAATAATAATAATAATAATTATTATTATTATTATTATTATAATATTATTATTATTATTATTATTATTATTATTATTATTATTATTATTAGTTCAGGAACATCTGCATTTCTTCTCTTCAGTATTATGCCCATAGAAGGTGCAGTTATCGTCATGGAACTAGATTCAGCTAAGGGATTTTAACATTACTGATAATTGCAAAACATTTCTGGAATGTTTGTGATGTTGAGTAGTTACCAACGGTAAGGAAAACAGATGTTAGCATTTGCAGAATTTAATTTGACTTAGTGTAATAAAACTCATTAAAGACCATTGACTCGAATTTATATTTTCCTCTTTTGCTTATATGTTTTATTTCTGATGGAGAGAGAGAGAGAGAGAGAGAGAGAGAGAGAGAGAGAGAGAGAGAGAGAGAGAGAGAGAGTGAGTATTGATTTTGTCCGTGGTCGATCATTCCCCCTGTGTTGTTTTTGTTTCCAATGGTCACCCCTAATTTCCTGTTGAAAGTTTGTTTACCATCTTGTTCTGACGATCTCATCGCTTCATGGGACAGGACAGAGCTGGGAAATTTAGTATGGGTTATCTGTAAACTAAGTGCAAAATAAAAACTATACATATATATATATATATATATATATATATATATATATATATATATATATATATATATATATATATGTATATATATATATATATACATATATATATATATATATATATATATATAAATTATGTTATATACATATATGTATATTTATACATATACATATATACACACATACATGTATATATATATATATATATATATATATATATATATATATATATATATATATATATATATATATATATATATATATATATATATATATACTGTATATATAAGAATATTTGCTGCATTTTAACATAACAGTATTTGTATTTGTTATCTCAAGCGTAATTGAGCGATGGATTTCACCGTAAAACAAAAACAAAACAAAAAATTCCAGTATCGTGAAATTTTAATCGTCTTTTTTTTAAACCAATAACACCCAAGAAAATTAATTTAAGAGTGCGGTCAACGCGGCATTCATTGTAATGCAAGCCAGTATTGGAAAATGGTGCCTGCTATTCCCACCAATTGACAGAAATCTTTGACGGTCTATTGCCAAAACCTGTGTTATCGATTGGTTTCCACGGGAGCTTAACGTTTCCGACTCACTGCACCTGGCTGGGCGCTTGATGATTCATTTGGAAGGATGACAAACAGGATTTGAGGCACAGAATGTGTTGCTATACCATCGACGAATTACTGAGTAGAAATTCATGGATGAAATGAAATCGCTCGGAGGTTATATTTGTCACTTTGTTACCTGTTTGTCCACAAGATGTATCTAAAAAGGATTGATGGATTTTATTAGTTTTGAAGGGGAAACCATGTGCTGTATAATACGTGGTGAAAACCCTTAGGGCGTTTAAAGAATTTTAAAACAAGATTTTTAAGTGTTACTTAACTTATTCTGAATTTAAATATAACTTTTTTAGTGTGTATTTATGGAAACATGAGTAAATGTATTTATTTTTTATGTGTGTTCCAGTATAAGAGCATGTGCCTTTGTGCAGTTTTTAATTTCATTTTCATTCATTAATCACCATGAATGACCTATTTGGTCCCAGTGCTTGGCCTCTGGCCCAGACCTGGTATTTCATGCAAATCCTTCGGGCCAGCCCTTTGAGAGCTGATAGTCAGCTCAGTGGTCTGGTTAAAATTTTTTGATAATAATAATGGATTGTGAGATGGAGTAGCATATAGATCCTGGCTTTTTCTCCACTGAGGTGCCGTTAAGAGATGCTAACTGTGTAGTTTTTTGTCAGTATTTGTAGTATATCTTTCACATTCTTGTAGTTTTTTTTTTATGAGGTCGACCAGAATACTGGTGAGGAATTTTACTGGTATGTTTTGAAACGTTTCAGCAACGCCAAGGGGAAAAGCGCATTTCATTTAGGACCCCGAGATACTATATTTTGACCGGGGTATCGGTCTAGATTTGATTAGGAGGTCTGGCGGGAAGAATATAAACAAAATTGATCAAACTTACTTGATTAAGATCCAAGTGCGACATATTTTATTATTGAATGAAAACATACGTACACACATATATATACACATATTATATATACATAATATATATATATATGTGTGTGTATATGTATATATATACAGTATATATATACATATAATGTTACAAGAAAAATTTAATATAGCGTCACTGGCCAAAGACCATTTCATTTATTTATAGCGGTGATTTTTATTTCAAAGTTTACCGGTCCAAATATCTGTCATTAGTGAATTGCCACAGAAGAGCGGTTTCGTGGGAACAGGAAGTCATAGTATTGGATATTGATTAGAGCAAGACGATTTTAAAACGGCTTCATGTAGCATCCCTCCTGGTACAGTGATCAGTCCGTTAGTGCATTTAATCGGTGTTGCAAGTTCGGGAGTAAACTGATCCGCGTACCCACAACGTCAAAAATGGCGGTCATGTAAAAGGGTCGGAATCGCTAATGCCTGCCCTAATGACGTTATGTACCGCCTCCAATGCTTTGGTGAAGGCACCGTCCTTCGTGTTCATTGCATTTACGAATATTGGTATTAAGAGTAAATTTCCCCAGAATGTTGGTCTAGACCAGTGGTTCTCAATCTGGGGAACGCGCCCCCCTAGGGGGGCGTCAGCAATTTCCGGGGGGGGGGGGCGAGAGCCCCTGGGAAAAATTTAAAAATTCTCTAATTATATTCGCTATTCTCATAACAAGAGTAATTATATTCGCTATTCTCTTAAAAGTCGCTAAGAAGCAGCGTCAAGTATTTCACTAATTCATTCCCAAAAGAAAAAAACACCCCTTCTCTTTCTCTTTTTTTTCCAGTTTCCTTTAAATCTGGGAGGGAATTTGACTCATAGATGCAAGGGGGGTGGGCGTGGAGGGAAGAACCAACTCTTAGAGGGGGGGGGTTGTGGTAATAAAAAGGTTATAAGAACCACTGCCTAGCCTCAAGGAACACTTGAGATGCTTATGTTCCTGATTCACTTTTCCCTTAAAATGTTTATCCATAACTGAGATATAGTTTCGTATTACAAAGTTGATCAAGACCTAGAGAAGGACACTCACTTCCTGTTTAATATTACCTGAAATGCTGATCCGAATCCAAGGATGATCCACAGCTGGATCAGACCCAAGCAGGAAAAAATCCTTATCCTTGCATATGCGCGCGATCCACAGAATATTTTGCGGTTTCTTATCCTGGTCTGAAGAATGCTTGCCTTAATGTCTCATGAAGAATTGTGTGTCAGGTGAGCACAAATTTCTTGCCTGTTTAATAATGATTAAAGTCTTTGTGAATTATGTTGGTGGGACTGAGGATATAAAGTAAGATTGATGAATTGGTTAACTGAACAGTTTGATAATACAACCAACCACAAATTTCTTGCCAAGATAATAATGATTAAAGTCACTATGAATTACGTTGTTGAGACTGAGGATGTGAAGTAAGATTGATGAATTGGTTAATTGAATGATTTGATAATACAACCAACCGTCATAATGTCTTGGTCATTGACTGTGAAATTATAATAGTTGCTAATATAATCCGGTGTAAGAAGACATGTTAATAATTTCCTATTAATGCAAACCAGCAAGGGTCCTGTGACGTTTGGTTTTCAGCTATTGACGGCTTTATCAACCTGACATATATGTGATGATAATTCACTTCGAGTTTGGTTTGTTATTTAGATGCACTAATTTGGAGATATGTGAGAATCTACTTGAGAGACATGACACAACTTCTCCAAGTGTATAAGTCATACATGCAAACAAGTAGTATAATATGGTATGGATTTTCCTCCCAATAACAATTCGGAGGAAAAGGTCACTGCTTAGGTCAGTAGAATGCCAGAAGTGGTTTCTGTAATGTGTGTGGTTCACAGTTCGGCGAGTATCATAGAGAAAAATAAATATTTGTTGGAATAAATCAGAGTAATATTTTTCTTAATTTTTTTTCTTAGGGAAATATTTTTTGTTTGTAAAGATCAGATGGAGAAGCTGTCTTTGTGTAGGGTTACTAAAAGAGGAACTCAACAGGTAGTATTTTTGATGATATATAAAGTCTGAGGGTGACTTAGTACTCTTTAGAATCTCTCTCTCTCTCTCTCTCTCTCTCTCTCTCTCTCTCTCTCTCTCTCTCTTTCTAGATAACTTTTTCTTTCTTTTTCACTAGGTAACCTCTCTCTCTCTCTCTCTCTCTCTCTCTCTCTCTCTCTCTCTCTCTCTTCTAGATAACTTTTTTCTCTCTTTTTCACTAGGTAACCTCTCTCTCTCTCTCTCTCTCTCTCTCTTCACTAGATCTCTCTTTTCTGTTTTTATTCTCACTAGATAACTTTTTCTGGTTTTTACTAGATAACTCTCTCTCTCTCTCTCTCTCTCTCTCTCTCTCTCTCTCTCTCTCTCTCTCTCTCTCCCCAGATAACTACCATTCTCACGAGATAAACACCGTTACCGTCATGTTTATCGCAAATTATACCGAGTAATGACAACATTGCAGGTATTGACGAACGCAGTAATCGCCGTTGCAATAATCGCTGCAGTAATGAGCCACTGCGGCTTTCATCGCTGCTGACGTCAGTCATGATGATGATGATGTTTGTTGTTTCAGTGACGTCAGTCATGAATCCCCGGCATTATCGTCGTAAAATGTGAGCGCCTGATTTCCGGTCCAAAACGCCATTTATTTCGGGGAAAAATTGCGCCGCGTCGAGAAAAGGTTCCTGGGAAAAATTTCCCCGTCGAGAGAGAGAGAGAGAGAGAGAGAGAGAGTCTTCAGTAGATTTCTGAGGGATGAACGCGACTTGAGAGTAAATTGAGAGTTTTCGAGAAAAATCTTAATAGGATTTTTCTGTTCGGTTTCTCTCTCGTCCTCTCTCTGATCTCTCTGGTACTGGCTTCTTGGTTGAAATTGAGGAAGTTGATATATTCAAAAAATGGATTAATGTAGTTTGGATTTTAAATGTGTTATTTCTGGAGTTTGTTTCTCTCTCTCTCTCTCTCTCTCTCTCTCTCTCTCTCTCTCTCTCTCTCTCTCTCTCTCTCTCTTGTGGTTGAGGATACGTTAAGGAAGAATGTAAAGATATATTATTTATTGTCTCAAACAGGATTGTAATGTCTCTTGAAGTCTGTGTGAATTTCAGTTGTATTGTCCTGTTTTTTATTTTTTATTTTTATGAAGATTCTCTCTCTCTCTCTCTCTCTCTCTCTCTCTCTCTCTCTCTCTCTCTCTCTCTCTCTCTCTCTCTGGTTGAGGATGAGTTAAGGAAGAATGTAAGGATATATTTAGCACAAACAGAATTGTATTGTCTCGTTTGTGAGAATTTAGTTTTATTTTTTTTTTATTTTTACGACGATCTCTCTCTCTCTCTCTCTCTCTCTCTCTCTCTCTCTCTCTCTCTCTCTCTCTCTCTCTCTCTGGTTGAGGATGAGTTAAGGAAGAATCTAAGGATATATTCAGTTCAAAAGTTGCTCGTTTTATAAAGAAAAAGTTTTGCATTTTGATCTCTCTTCATCTCTCATTCTGCAGTTCAAAAGTTGCTCTATAAAAGAAAAAGTTGCATTTTATGAAACACACACTCACACACACACACACACACACACACACACACACACACACACACACACACACACACACACCCAGAGAGAGAGAAAGAGAGAGAGAGAGAGAATGAATGAATGGACCAATCATGTGACATAATCCACTGCTTTATGGTCCAATAAAAGGTATTTCCGAGACTCAGGACTTGTAGACGCGCCCAGTCTTTAGGAAGCTCAGAATGAGCAAATACCCGTCTAACTTTGCACGAGAACCGGGTTTTCTCAGATTCAATTGAAATTAGACACGAGGAGAGATCGTAACCTCTGGCGCTCTCGCTCGCTCTCGCCACTTGGGTTCGTTGCTTCGTAAATAAATAATATCACTTTAGGAAAACCTAAAAAAAAAAAAAAAAAAAAACTCTAGGAAGACATATTTAAATAGGAAAAACTGTGAATTATCAGAAAAATCACCTATGAAAAGTGAAACTAACAAATTATAAGAAAGGTTAAACATATACAGGACAGTATAATTGGATGGAGAACCAAATGTCTCTATATTTCCCAGGCCGAAGAGTACAGAAAAGGGTATAAAGAAAACTAAGTTTGGTCATGACCCCTCAGGAAGAAGCGATCGATCACTGACCTCAAGTGTTTTTCCACTTTGAGGTCAGTGATCCATCGCTTCTTACTCAGGGCGTCGTGCCCACTCTTGATTGTTTTATTATTTTTTTTTTCGAAATTTTCTGGTATTCTTCGGCCCTGGGGCAGTATAAAGGCATTTGGTCCTCCAATCAATTATACTGTCCTGTTCATGTTTACCTTTCTTGTAATTTGCTAGTTCTTCCTCTTTATATTTGATTATTCTTATAATTCACAATTTTCCCTCTTCAAGTATGCCCTTCTCATTGTTTATTTGTTTTTCCTTTACATATTTACATTTTTTTATAATTTGTTATTGTCCCCATTTTCCTGATTACTTTCATATGTTTAATGTTATGCCATTTGGAGTCTTGTTATTCATTACCTCAACAAACAGCTAAAAAGGGAGGCTATCTATTCACCTTTCCAAGTTTGCTGTCTGTCTGTCTCTTCGTCTGTGACTAAATTTCTAAAAGTTGTAGGTGAATTCGACAAAAATTTATGGAGGAATGGGCTATAGGCTAGGGAAGCGTATTCTTAAATTAAGTCAAATGCAGATGCGAATAAACAATTCCTGTAACTGTTTATATCATTCACTCGTTTATTGCATAATTTCTGTAACTGGTCATTTCATTCACTCATTTATTGCATAATTTCTGTAACTGTCTATTTCATTCACTCATGTGTTGGATAATTTCTGTAACTGTTTATTTCATTCACTAATTTATTGCATAATTTCTGTAACGGTTCATTTCATTCACTCATTTATTGCATAATTTCTGTAACTATATTTCATTCACTCTCATTTATTGCATATAATTTATTTCATTCACTCATTTATTACATAATTTCTTCTGTTTATTTCATTCACTCATTTATTGCATAATTTCTGTAACGGTTCATTTCATTCACTCATTTATTGCATAATTTCTGTAACTGTGTATTTCATTCACTCATTTGTTGCACTGTCTATTACATTCACTCATTTATTGCATAATTTCTGTAACTGTTTATTTCATTCACTCATTTATTACATAATTTCTCTAACTGTTTATTTCATTCACTCATTTATTGCATAATTTCTGTAACGGTTTATTTCATTCGCTCATTTATTGCGTTGACGGAAGTGGACATCAAATGCATTATTCTTCATCCACTTTATTTTCAAACGGTCTTCACGAGATGACGTAGAAGCACAGTTTCATTCTGCCCCTCTTAATCCTACATTATCCAACTGCTAATCCTTGCTGGCTAATCTCAAGGAGTTTAGTGCAGAGGGACAGGGAGCTCTTACCTTTGATGCCTGACGGAGGCGCAGTGGATGACATGGCGTGGATGAAGATGGCCTCGTCATTACTTGGATACATTAACTCCCTTTGGGCACTCCCACAAGTCTCTCTCTCTCTCTCTCTCTCTCTCTCTCTCTCTCTCTCTCTCTTCTCATTACCGATTTGGGAAATTCGTTTCGGTACTTTCATGCCCTCGTATTTTTGCTATTAAGTCTTGAAAATTGTCTTTGAGGCATTTTGTTGATGCTGATTTTTTTCTTATTGTCATTTTGTGTTGGTTTTTTGTTTTGGTTAGTGTCATTTTATGTTGATTTTTTTCTTTTTTGTTATTGTAATTTGTTTTTGGAAGCTGCGTTTTCATTGCTTATATGGTTATTATGTCTGTTTTATACTCAGTTTGAAATCATTTTGCGATTTTTTATCAATTAAATTGGTCAGTTCAAGTTTTAGAGCTTCGAAATAGACCTAACAGTAGGACCATGACGGAGGCACAACGGAAGCTCCAAAGCATTACCTACGTCACGACTGTCCCCCCCAGCCTCCCCCCTCCCCTCCCCTTCTCTGAACAAGATTAAAACAGGACAGAATGCTTTTGTGGTAAGGGATCTCTTGCGATTAAATGTACATATTGTGGTATGAATGAATTCACGAGTAACAATCAGAAGTTTTGCTTTACTATTTGTCCATTACATCTGATTATACAGTACATCTTATTACTTCACTTATCTGAATTGGTGGAATTTTACGTATTTACCCCCTCTCTTCCTATCCATAGAGTATCTTTACAGGGTATTGATGGATTTCACTTTATTTGAAAAGGGTTGGCTATGATCCAAGAAAGAGTATTAAATCCAGATGGACCCGAATCCTTATCCAGCATTTGTGTATGTTCTTCTTATCATCATGTTGAGATATGATCTTTCATAGTACCTTTTCGTTCTTTTCGTCATGCCGTGATATTATCTAGAGACACTTGCATCCTAGAAGTTATCTCTTTAGTTTATATTTTTTTGAATGATAATAAGTAAATTGTATCAAATAGAAATCTCAATTTTTCGCATTACTTCATATTTAAGTTTTTATAGTCTCGAGCCGAAGCTAAAGGCGAAAGTTCTGGCCGGCGTAATTTCCGCAGCTTCGTTCCAAAACGACCTCGATCTCATTTGGCCTCCATGCAGGATGCAGTTTAATTTTGCTCTGTTCTGTCCTAATGGGTATTTGATGATTGCCTAATGACCCTATGTTTCTGAGTAAATCAGAGAAAGCAGTTGCTTTGCGTGTGCGTGCTTATGCAGTTTTTCTGTAAAAGAAAGCTGTTGTTTCGGCTTTGTGTGTCCGTCCGCACTTTTTCTGTCCGCCCTCAGATCTTAAAAACTACTGAGGCTAGAGGGCTGCAAATTGGTATGTTGATCATCCACCCTCCAATCATCAAACATACCAAATTGCAGTCCTCTAGCCTCAGTAGTTTTTATTTTATTCAAGGTTAAAGTTAGCCATAATCGTGCTTCTGGCAACTATATAGGATAGGCCACCACCGGGCCGTGGTTAAAGTTTCATGGGCCGCGGCTCATACAGCCTTATACCGAGACCACCGAAAGATAGATCTATTTTCGGTGGCCTTGATTATGCATTGTAGCGGCTGTACAGAAATCTCGATCGCGCCGAAGAAACTTCGGCCCATTATTTACTTGTTTGATAATGCAGTGTTTAAAAATAATAAAGTGTGAAATTTTGGAGTAATATAGATAGTTGTTGCCAGGTGTAGCAAAGTACTTTTCAAAAACTATTTATGGAAAACATTATTAACAAGTCGCTAACTTTTTATGCAGGCGTAATCTGTGTACGAATAAACTTTTCAACAAGAAGCAGAAATGGGAAATAAACTGACCGCAATAAAAAGTGCATTAAAGATTCAACTAACTTCACTTGCGTCCAGAACGAAAGGAACAAATGCAATGTCAGCAGACTAACGAGCAGGCAAACCCATATGAGGAAACGAGTAATTGAATTCAAACCAATGAATGGAACCTGACAGTCATCTTCAATTCCTTAATTCAAGAACCCTCTTCCCTGAAGGCGGGATGCTGCCTTTTTTAGAGAGTCTTTAAAGTAACGCGTAACATGAAAGTCAACCTCTCTCTCTCTCTCTCTCTCTCTCTCTCTCTCTCTCTCTCTCTCTCTCTCTCTGTACACTAAATTGTTCTGAAAAGCACAGGCCCGGACGTAATGAAAGTAAAAACTCTGGCAACATCGAAGTGGACGCCTTCTTGGTCCGTAAGAATCTGGCAGGATAGTGGCTTCTGAAGCTAATAATGGGATTGGGGGGGAGGGGGTATTAAGGGGCTGGGATGGGGGGGAGAGGGAGTGTATACCGAGCCCAGGGAGGTGGGCAGGGTAGGGGTACCACCACCATCACCACCAGCTGGTGGACGGGACACCGAAGGATCAGCGCTGTCGGACGTCGGCCTCAACAAGGAAGAAAGAGAGAGAGAGAGAGAGAGAGGTTAAAGGGAGAGTGGAGGAGGAGGAGAAGGAGTAGCAGTAGCAGCAGTAGGAGGAGGAGGGGTAGCAGGGGGTAGGGCCCAGGAAAGCTCTTGAGCTCGAGTAAAAACAGGACGTCGCCGCCGAGGGGCGACACCTGCTACCAGATCATAACGGCCACTGAAAGAATCCCCTCCGACGTGTTCGCACCGAGTAATTGCACGATTTACCAGCAGTCCAAACAAAACGTCAGCGTGGAGGGAAGAGAATAGGGAGATGTTTACGCTGACGGGAAAACAAAAACGTCTGCCAAAAAAAAAAGAAGAAAAAAGGGAGTGTTTTGAATGTTTGCGTAGCATCGCGCCACGCTAATAATGTGTTTAAAGTCCTTCATAAAAAAGACATCTCAACGTGACCGTCATAGAACGTAAGAGAAAAAATCAGTTATGTCCCCTAAAAAAAAAAGGCGTTCTTCTTGACGAAAGAGCCTATTTTGGGACGGTGGTAGCATGTAAATGTCATCTAAAAACAATTGTCACGGATGTGTAAATATATTGTTTAGTGATTTTAGTTTTTTATAATTTTTCCTGTAAGTTTCTTAGTTCCATTTGTTTCTATTTATACGTTTGGCCGTTGTGTATGGAACTTGTTTAACAAGGATTGTTCTTAATTTTACACACACACATACATATTATATATATCTGTATTATGTGTATGTGTTCGTGTGCGCTCGCATCCGCGTGCGTGTATAAATAATATATATATGAGAGAGAGAAAAAAATTGTGCGTGCGTCCACATACACAGGTACACTTAATGAAAGCGTAAGTGAAGACCTCTGAATATCATTTCAAGGACGCCGAAGGATCTCACCATAATGAGTAAAAGTCGCATTGGAGTCAAAAACTTAAAATGATTAGCTAAGGAGGAAGAGGAATATATTTTACTTGCAATGATTATAAAAGGAAGAATGTCGAGGCGAGCTAAAATTAAACTACGAACATTAAAACATGCTTAACAGGGGGACCACTGTCCGCATACCTCCTCTGAGGTACCTTGCCTCACTCTACAAATGGGGAGCCTTTATCTTTTGTAAAAGTTCTGGTCCCCTGTTGTTTCCCCCAACTTGGCACCTGGGGTCATAGTTTGAACAGACTTCCATCCAGTTTAGGCGTGGATGATTGAATGTGAATTGACGCCAAAAAACAAGAATTAATTAATGCCAGAAACAGCTGACACAAAAGGTCCACAACTCCAGAAACGTATTGCTGGAGACAGAAGGTGTTGATTGTATGAGAGGGTCAAATAGCGTTAAGTCTGTATGCGTGTGTTTATTTTCATTAATATTATATATATATATATATATATATATATATATATATATATATATATATATATATATATATATATATATATATATAGAGAGAGAGAGAGAGAGAGAGAGGCACACGAACAATCAACAGCTTTTATTGTCCGACGGCGTTTCGCAATAGTCCATTGCATTTTCAAGGCTGCAATGACACATACAATTTTGTTTAATAAAAAGGAACGTCACTACATAAACTTATAAAGATAGAAATACATTTCTTAGAATATTTTAAAACAAACCTACTCAGTGCATGGCTAAAAGTGACTAAACACAAATAAGGTAACACGGGTTGGAAGCAAACAAAACAGTGTGTGCAATATATATATATATATATATATATATATATATATATATATATATATATATATATATATATATATATATATATATATATATATATATATATATATATAACCAGAAACGTAACGGACGACTCAGGTATTGCGAAAACGAGGGTGCACGCCTCATAACGAATGTACGTACCTTCCCTGTGGGACTTAATTACACTACACCGCAGATTACCATCAGGTAGTAATCCTCGGGTGTTGGTACCTGTGTGATAATTAGTTTATTGGTGGGTCATCGTTGTCGGGATGGTTTCCACCCCACGGTGGGGGGAGGAGGAGGAGGAGGAGGAGGAGGAGGAAGATTTATATAACACCTCCTTCAAAGGAGAAGTCTGAGGTAAAAGGGATGATGAGGCGTGGGCGGCGGTAAATTGTTTTCAAGGACTGGTGCCAAAGGCAGAAGGTGGCAAGTTGACAAGTTTCCATTGTAATCTGGAGGGAGGTGTCTTCGAAGCCTGGTGCAGGCCGGGATGGGTTACAACGAGGCCAGAGACGCAAGTGCTATAGTGAGGTGTTATTGAAAGGGCTGCGAGGCGTATTCAGGTGCACTAGCTTGACTTGGCCTTTTTCCAGCCCCTCCCAATGGCCATTGCATATGTAAGATGCAGTTTCTTCCAATGAAGTTCGGTACTAGCAGTACTGGTGGATTTGTATGACGAGAGTGAAATTCTTACTCAGATTCCAGTGGACTTTTATTTTTTTATTTGCAAACTGAATTTTATATTAATATCTCTGTGGTAAATGATACATGGTAAGAAAAAGGCACAGTGAATAAATAAAGCTAAACTAAAAAAAAATGAGATGCATTTCTTAAACTATAAAAAAATGACGACACTATGCAGGAGAATTTATTAATTGATTTTTATTATAATTAAACGACTGGGCATAGAAATATCTAACTCGATTTATATATAAAAAAAGAACCAAAACACTATTTTTTGTGAGTTTGGTTGTGTGTAAATCTCTCTCTCTCTCTCTCTCTCTCTCTCTCTCTCTCTCTCTCTCTCTCTCTCTCAACGCACATTAGTTCTGTGTTAAAGTTCTCTCTCTCTTTCTCTTCTCTGTCTCTCTCAGCGTACTTTAGTTCTGTGTTAAAATTCTCTCTTTCTCTCTCTCTCTCTTTTGTTGGGGCTGTTGCACTGATGCAGGTGACATTATGGAAATTTGGCTGTCTCAGCTTTGTCCTATATCGTATCCAGTTATGACGCTGACCTTCCATAGTTGTCAAAGTTATTCATTGCGAAAGTCCACATTAGAGTAACACACAATGTATGGAAACTAGGAAGATGGAGCAATGGACATTGGTTGATATGAACAGCAGAAGACGGGAAGCAGTAGTTCAGCACTTGGAGTGAAAGTATGAGAGAAGACTTGTGTCACAAAGTAGGTGAAGTGAGGAAGGTAGTAGGATATGCGCAGAAGATAGGAAAGAAGCTTCTTGGTTAGACTGTAAGAAGGGATGTTGAGCCAACCCTCATGGAAGTGAAGTTCAGCCATTGAATGTTAATGAGAGAAAAAAGGTTGAACGTGTTGAGATAAACTGTTTGCTTACTAAATGTGACATAAGAAGTGAAAGTATTAAAATATTTGGAGATTTTTTGAAGTTGTGAAAAAAGACCAGCGCAAGTGAAGAGTGAATCAGTGTTTGTAGATGGTTATTTCGTGTGGAAAGACTTAATGGTGATAAGTTGGTGAAAAGAGTGTAAAGTTCGGAAGTACAGGGAGGAAGGAGGAGAGGAAGACTTCTAAAGGGTTGGATAGATGGGATGAAAGACGTACTGGAAAGGGGAACCGTAGCATCTTGAATGTTTTGTGTGAAAACTGCTGATTACTTAGTTCCTAAGTTGTCCAGTATTTTTTTGTGTGCTAGCTAGAACGGGTTTGTTTTGCACTCGCTTGAGAATTTGTATTTGCTTTTTCACTAGGTAAATATGTGGCAATGGTAGTTGGTCTGATTACCACCAATTTTTATGACTTTCAAATTGTGTAATGTTTTTAATGTCTGTTGGCAGTTTGGCTTTTGCAAGGTTCTGGAAGCTTGTGAAACTTTTCCTGTAATTTCTCGAGTGATACAGAAATCACTAAATTCTGGTCCTGGTCTTGTCTTAGATGCCTCTTTTTATCCTGTTAATTATGAGACCCTTGTTTCCCCAGCATTGTCATTGAATTTTCAACTAACTGGTCGCTTGGAGTTGTTGATGTTCACAACAGTAACTGCAGGAATGTACATCTCTGGAGATACCCAGGGCAGTGCTCTTGGTCCCTTGATTTTTAGTTTTCTGTAAAAGAAGACTATTCACATGGCTTTTTCTGTCGGTCCGCACTTTTTCTGTCCGCCCTCAAATCTTAAAAACTAGAGGCTGCAAATTGGTGTGTTGATATCCACCCTTCAATCATCGAACATACCAAATTTCAACCCTCTAGCCTCAGTAGTTTTTACTTCATTTAAGGTTAAAGTTAGCCATAATCGTACTTTCTGCACCGCTATAGGTACCAACAACACAGGCCACCACCGGACCGTGGCTGAGTTTCATGGACTGTGGCTGATGCCACCACCGAAAAGTGGCTGAGTTTCATGGACCGGTGGCTGAAAGTTTTCATTCAGCATTGTACGCTGTACAGAAAACTCGATTGCGCTGAAGAAACTTCGGCGCAATTATTACTTGTTTATGTTACGTACACAATATGTGGGTAGACCTAAAAACAGGTTTGTTGCTCAAGCAAAACACTAAACACTAGGGGGTGATGCTTTAGGTATCTGTGAGAGCCAGGATGGAATGTATGAAGGGATTTTTGAGCTGAAAGAAAGGTCGTTGAAGTTGATTCCCTAGCATATGCGTCATAAGAAGAATTAAGAGTGAAAAGTTAAGTTAAGTATATCTTAGTTTAACCAGACCACTGAGCTGATTAACAACTCTCCGAGGGCTGGCCCGAAGGATTAGATTTATTTTACGTGGCTAAGAACCAATTGATTACCTAGCAACGGGGCCTAAAGCTTATTGTGGAATCCGAACCACATTATAGCGAGAAATGAATTTCTATTACCAGAAATATATTCCTCTTATTCTTCATTGGCCGGTCGTAGATTCGAACTCGCGGCCAACAGAGTGGTAGCTGAGAACGGAACCCGCTCTCCCAACGAAGAACTCTTAAGAGTGAAAAATGTAGGATATTCTTAGAAGTGGTAAAGAAGGGCAGCTGAAGTTAAAGGATGAACTAGAGTGTTTTGGGATAGTTCAGTCACGTGAAGGTGGTGAGTTGATAAAAATGTACAATAGGTAGCTAGTTGCACCTTTTAGAAAATTGGTAATGTTGCTCCATTAGGTATTATTTTTATTATTATCATTATTATTATTGTTATTATTCAGAAGATGAACCCTATTCTTGGTCGACCAAGCCCACAGGGGCCATTAACTTGAAATTCAATCTTCCAAAGAATATGATGTTCATTAGGAAGAAGTAGGAGGTAAAAGGAATACAGCATCAGAATCTGTAACCCTTATTTATACCCAGTGGACCGTTCCTTACGCCATAACCAACCCCATCTCCAAAATATCATGAAATCAATCAGTGGCTTTAAGTAAATGTGGTCGTGGTAACACTAAGAACTCTAAATACCTTCTGCAGTTCTGTAACTCACATTCTGTCCCCTAATTTGCATTTTGGCTTTTACAGGGGCTGAGATGCTTTCAATTTCCAATGTCTTGCAGAAATCCCACAAGATTCTATGTCCGAAATTTATACCATTGGCCTTGACTGCAATATCCCCCTTGGAGGGGATAGTGCCGTCAGTCCACCTCACGGGGTGCACTGTAGGCATTACTAAAGGTTCTCTGCAGCGTCCCTTCGCCCCTTAGCTGCAACTCCTTTCATTCCATCTTGTTATCAACCTTCTGCTAACAATTATTTCATAGTGCAACTGCGAGATTTTCCTCCTGTTACACCTTTCAACCCCACCTTCTCTGAATTTCTTTTCCAGCACTGAATGACCTCGTAGGTCCCAGTGCTTGGCCTTTGGCCTAAACTCCATATTCCATTCCATTCCCTTGACTGCAGTGCAGTTTTTGATCATGTTAATCATAAGGTCCTTTATTTCAAGTTTAGACGGGTGGGAGTTAATGGACCATTTCTAGTATTATTATTAAATTCTTAACAGAGATTGCAGAGTAGTAGTTGAAGTGCAACTAAAGTAACCAAAGGAACTAGTCGCTAGTGTTCTTCAGGGTGGTGTTCTTGGGCCATTACTTTCCTGTTATATATGTGCGCGATCAACCCACCTGCATCTTTTCACCAACAGTGTTTCTTTAATGCATGCAAATTATTTACGATTCTAGGTGTAATCCTTGATTGCAAATTCAATTTTGAGAAATATACCCGATCCATGTTATGTCATCCGGAGCCAACCCCAGTTGAGGGAAGGACCTTAATGTTATAAAAAAAAACTAACAATCGAGTTATTCTTCCTACGTATCCTTCCAATGATATTTCGACTCAAGGCAAAATTTCAGCAGCTAGTTGTAATCGGCTCTGTACCTTAAATAAGAAACAAGTTAACTTTTTCAAGTACAATTAACTTTTTCATCGGAATTCTTTATAGAAATTTCCTCGGCAGGCTCGTGATCGAGATGAAATCGTTACTGAAGAACGGAAAACACTTATTTGGGTGCAGGACCCTTGCATCCGCCTTTTAAAACCTCCTCTCGCCCATCCATTAAGTCTCGTAGATATCAATCACAGTCCGACTCAGATTTCCCCGGAACCGTTTCACCATATAACATTTCCTACCTTTCATGGGAAACTTTCCTGACGTCAAGGCTTGCGTCCATAGACGCTGGGATTGCCCGTTCTAATTGTGGCTATTTGATCTCTCTCTCTCTCTCTCTCTCTCTCTCTCTCTCTCTCTCTCTCTCTCTCTCTCTCTCTCTCTCTCTCTAGGCGTTCATATCATTACTGAAATGTTAATGATGAATAATTACCCAGAAACAACGGTTAAGTTGATTAATCTTAAAAATCAAATAAGCAAAGAAAGGAAAGTCGGCTAGAGGACGTGAACTCCTATAGAGAGAGAGAGAGAGAGAGAGAGAGAGAGAGAGAGAGAGAGAGAGAGAGAGAGAGAGAGCCTTCTTCCGGTGTCCCAATTGGATTATTTACTTACCCCCAATGGTCTCTATCCGCAATTGTCCAAATGTAGGACGGAACCAGGACCCACTTCCAAAAAGCGAACCGTGGGTGGAACAAGATCGTGTAGGGATAGTCAAGGAACAAGGAAGTTCCTTGTCAAGGAACCGTTCTGGGCTGTGGACACAATTAACGAGAAAGTTTGCTCCCGCCATGGAGCCGTTTCAAAGGTAGATCCTTACAACTTCCACTACTACTACTATTACTACGGCGTTTACTTTATTTCCACTTATGAATTGGAGGTCATGCAATCACCCTTGAGTATATAAGTAGCCAGTAAATAGGAAGATCAGACGAAAGTTTATTGAAAAAGTTAGCAAAAGATCCAAGTGGAAGCCCCCATAGAATCCTGGCGTAAATGAGAGATAAATGTATTTTTGCCTTATCATTGGGATCAATATCATGGCTGTTCTGAAATAATGATTTGAATCAATATTTGCAATATACTATATACAACGTGGTCTAGTTATTGAAATGTATATACGTAAAATTTTACATCGTTGTACTTTTGGTGCATAACGTATGCTTTTATTATGCCCCAGTCCAGTAGTCTGTGAGCAGTAAGATAATCTAACTAAAAGTCAAAAGAACCATTTTGATTATGTAAAAAAAAGGTTGCTTGATCAGGTTGAAGCAGTGTGAATTCAAGGTCAAATCTGTCTTTTTCCAGCGTATATTTAGTTCCCATGGAAACCCCCCAAGTTGAGGCGCCTGGCATCTACTGCTGTCTCATCCAATAGACGGCCTTAAACCCCTCCCCACCCCTGAGGCTTCACCCCTCTCCCCCATTTTAGAATTGGCGGGAAGATTTTGGCGCGCATTGTCCTTGAACACAGCCTATGAGCTACATTGAATACATATGTACCTCACAAGTAAATATTTTGTCATAAATAACTGTTAGAACCTGTGTCCAGAACTATATATCCCAACTTGAATTGAGCATTATTATTGTTTTGCTGAAAATATATCCTCGCATGAAGAAATACAAATATGCTGTTTCAATATATTTAAGTGAATCATAAACAGGCCTTTTTGGAGTGAAAATTGATCTGCATGGAATCATCATAATATATAATCTTAAAAGAATCTTAAACAGGTTTTTTTCGGTGGAAACCAGTCGACATAGAACCATAGTATAGTGGATCGATCTCATATAACCGTTTGACCTTTTGAAGGAGAAATCTTTGAAATTTTAAAACTGGAAGAAACGTCGGATGTTTTTCACGCGTACTCTTGAACAATAGAGACACTGACCACCCACCAGCTGTGAAAATGCAAGAGGAATTAGAGAACCGCGGTTACAGTGGCGTCTGTGGTTCCGAGAGTTAGAATTAAAACGTTGGACGGTTGACAGTAAACACGAGAGAGAGAGAGAGAGAGAGAGAGGGATGGAAAGAGATGGGTATAGCGTATTGGGTGAGAAACGGGAGGGAGTTGGGAGGACATGGTTGGGGGCGGGGTTGTGTATGGGAGGGTGAGGATTGGATGTTGGGGGGGGGGTGACAGCTGGTAGCCTGTCGTTTAGATACTCTCCCTCTCTCTGATCAGTCGTAGTTCTGTCCAATTTTCACGTAAACTTTTTTTTTTATTTAAATCGCACACTTGTTATTCTGTTATATTTCATTTATGGGATTTACAGGCTGCTTAAGGATCAAGATCCCGTGCTGGGCTAACAGAAGGCAAACTCATGGAAAAAAAATTTATTCCTTTAGCAGCTAAGAAAATATAATGAAAACAGGATACATTGTTACAAAAAGTTTTCGACTGTTGAGTCTTGGTAAGAAACTTGAACATTTTTTCTTCTTAAGACTTAGTGAATTTTCACATTGTCTCTGAAGTCCGTATCAGTTATTTTATAAGATTATTTTAATGTACATACTCAGTATTGCCAATGGATTTTGAAATTTCACGAATATTGAACCGGGATGGGAAATTTAAATGGGATAACCTGTTGTAATGACAGAATGAGGAAGCAAGGTTAAAGAAGTTTAAAATTCAAAGGTTAAAGATGTACCTTTTTCTGTGTTTTAGGTGAAGCATAAACATTTCAATATGGGGGCAAAAAATTTGCGGTTTGATTAGTTATTTATTTTTTTTTTTTTGCTATCAGTTCATCATGTCCTGTTTTGGTCAGACGAAGTTTGGTTAGTTTTTATCAGTAATATTTTTGTCAAATATGGTAGTGTTCTCCCACTTGAATCTCTGCAGCGGTGCGCCAGTTTTTGTTTTGCCACTTTTACTCTTTATGTTTTACTTATTTGTTGGCATGCCTTTAGTAATTTATTTATTTAGTTTTTCACTGCTTTTCACTTCTTATACAGATACATTTGGTTATTTTGAAGCTTGCTTTAAAAGTTGATGGACTTTTATTTCGTAAGACAATATCCATGAAAAATATTACTATTATCTACTAGAGCGTTAATTGAGATATAGGAAAATTTTTTTAAAAGTGGGAGATATTAATAACGCAAAATCATTCATAACTTAACGATAATGTTTTCCAAATTTTAAATAGCATCAGATCAAACCAGAGACTGACCTTTCTCCCAAATCGAAACACCGGACTCTGTTACCAGTGAGTTTCGGGGTGCCGGGGAGTCTCCTTCCCACCTCCATACCTCCCATCTTGGAGGAGGGGGGGGGAGTCTGTTTGAATACAACGTTCGCTGAGGCCGCGATAGGGGGAAGAGCACTGTGGACGGTGGTCCCCAAGTCCCTTGCCTGGTAGAGTATAAGTAGCCTGTATGTTACGCTTAAGATCAGTCGGTTTTGGTTAAGAGACTTCTGCATCTTATGCAGTTAAATCCCCAAATGTAATTTTAAGTAAATCCTTCAGAAATTTGTCTTGCTTAAAGTAATTGTTTTTTCTGTATAGCACTGGTAGGGATGTGATGCTTAGTGTCATTCACTTAGGTTCCTTGAGTATAACTTTAAAGTTGCCTTTTTCTGTATAACATTCAAATTAGAGGAGTCTGGATGTTACGCAACCTACGCTTGAGATGAAGAAATCACGTCTCCAAACGTAACTTGGTTATATTGACATAACTGAATGCCCTGTCTGTATGTATTTTTATCCAACATAGTTGCGTTAATTAAATAAAAAAAGAAGTAGGTTTCAGTGGCTAACGATTAAATGCACTTGAGACATGGTGGCACTCTTACAGTTTGAAATCAACCTCCAAACAGATCGACTATAGGTCAGCATTTTGGAGGTAGATGTTTTTGGTCATGAGAGACTTTGTATATTATTATTTGGTTAAATGTATACACCAAAGGTAAAAATGCGCAATTCAGTACTTGGTAAGCACATTGTACATGTGTGAGTACAGGAAAAAGTACAAATTATGGAACTTGCTTATTACTCATAATATCCTTCTTTGATTGATATTATTACTTTGATGATATTTTCCTAGTGCCAGAGGGCTGATTATTAATATAATTTTTACCATTGCTATTATAAAATACGAAGGACATCCTCAGACGAACGGTATCAATACGCTCTTGCGCGTCTTGCGTACCATTTGGCCAAACAACGTTGGAGTAGAGGTGGCCCAAGAGCAGGTGAGGAGTCAATGGACCGGTACGGTCGGACTGGCGAGGATTGGGGCGGGGGGCACTGAGAGAGAGAAGCAAGGTTGGGGCATTTTGGGGGTTTATATGGAGGGAAGCTGAGATAAGGGGCATCAGGAGAGGGACACTGGGGCATCGGGGTATTACGGGCATCAGGATGTGGCTGTGGGGAGGGTGGAGTATGAGGGATTTCAGGGTGGGTCTCAGCAAGGGCATAATGACTATACCAGTTCCTCGTTGTTGCTCGATTCTGATTGGTTCCCAGCGCCCTGACCCGGAGTACGAGGCATCCTATTGGCCGGGGCGGTCGACGTCCCGTGTAAACAAGAGAGTTTTTGCAAGCATCTCTTCAAGAATGTCGAGATACGCAATGATGCAGAGAATGGAATTTTTCTCTGAATGGTCGTGGTGGTGGTGGGACCAGTTTAGTTTTAAAAGACTTGACACGGGGTTTTCTTATATATATATATATATATATATATATATATATATATATATATATATATATATATATATATATATTAGTCTTTGTTTAAGAAAACTTTAACTATATATATTTATATGTATATATATATATATATATATATATATATAGTATGTTCAGTATATATTAAGAACTTTAACTACACACATGTATTTATTTGTATATATTTATATTTCCTTAAAAGAAGACTACACACAATATATATATATATATATATATATATATATATATATATATATATATATATATATATATAGTTCTATATATATTTATAATATATATATATATATAAAGTAAGACTAGATTAGATATCTGTCCAATATAGTATGTATATGAAAAGCTAGATAATTTATTTATATATAGAAATTATATATAATATATATATTATATATAGTTGTATGTATGTAATCAAGTTCTCAGCCATTAAGATATCTGTCCCTTTAGTATGTATTGTCACTTAACTTTTATTTCTACCATTAGCACTAATGAGTGTACCCCTCTTTGACAACTGTCAGATGTGGATTTGTAGTCTCAAACGGTTGTGTATGGTCGTCGGTACTGTCTCTGTAGTATATATATTGCGGATTCTAATAGTATGTATCAGTCTTTGGTCAGTGGCTTGGAAATAAAGCTGAAACCGGTCAGGATGTACAGTCTCATTTTTTTACCTGTGGTGATGTGTGATAAAAGAGTCACGTGACATATGTATACAGTATATATATATACATATATATACATATATATATATATATATATATATATATATATATATGTACACATACACACATACATACATACTACACACACACACACACACTCTATGTGTCGACAGCCTTCCTCGGTGGGCACCCATCCGATTACTAACCAGACCCTCGGCTCACCACCTAGGAACCTTGGTTTCGGTCGAAGAAGGAACGATTTGGGCACATTCCTTCAAGCTCTTTTTGCTTCTATTGACCTAAGTGGTGAATTATGCATCTTGTGATTGGGTGACTGTTGGTGGTCGCAGCCGTGGATATGGAGAAATGAGAATCTATAAAAAATCAAACGGTCGAAGTGCGTACAGTACCATCAGTAATTAAATTGTCTTTGCTTCGACAAGATAATCCTCACTAGAAGTTCAAAAGATTCTCTCTCTCTCTCTCTCTCTCTCTCTCTCTCTCTCTCTCTCTCTCTCTCTCTCTCTCTCTCTCTCTCTCTCTCCTTTTGACCAATTTTAAATATCCCCCCCCCCCATGTTGCTATGCCGAGCTGAAAACCTAACCTCCTTGGCAGAACATCGACCATCTTTATAAGACTGTAATAACTCGTGTCTATTTTTTATTTGACTCTCCGCCAGGGGTCATGAGATGTTATTGTGCGCACTCAGCGAAATGCTACCGCGCGGTGGGTTTGGTCCAAAGAGGACTTGGTAAGATTTTTAGAATTCTTTTATTGTTGTTTTATTTTTAAAATTTTATTCTGTGGACGGTTCGTTGTTTTCTAGGTCCTTTTTTTTTCATATTTCTCATCCTTTTAGTCTAGGACCTCTAGGTGATGGGAAAAAGGGCCTTGTGTTCTTTGGATGGTCAAAATGTCCAAGATATCTCTGTTAGGAACTTTCTTTAAAGTTTATATTGTCTAATTGAAATTTCCTTTGTGGTTTACTAAATGCGTTCTCCACGGCAACTGACTTTCATTAATTACAAAAGATTCGATGAAAACTGTCATAATAGAAAGGTTTTTGATTAATTAATTACAAGAGACAAATGAAGACCAAGATTTAATTTTCGTCTTAGATATCTTACTGAAGCACACACAAATTTGCATAACATTTCTGTCCGAAACTGTGAACTTGAAGTGCCTCGAATAAAAAAAAAAAAAATACGTTATGAAATGCGTGACTGACTCCAATTGCAGCCTATATGAGTTTCAGGACACTTTAATGTATTAATTTTAAAGCGTACAAGTGCAAATGCACTGCAGATTTATTTTTTTTTTTATTGAGGAAGCATATTTTGATAGTGATGCTGAATACACTCACCGTTCTGGAGTTCTAAGATGTAACATTTAGAATGTCGACTCACTGTTTTCATATTTTTTCATGAGCACGGAATCTGATTTTTGTACCAGCTATTTTTAACAGTATTTTGCTTGTTTGCAGTTCAGATAGGGAAAAAACCATTGTTCCTTAACATCAAAGACATTGGCTGTACCATAGTCGTGATGTGGCATATCGTAGATAACTTTATAAACATCTATTTATTTAATATTCTGATGTTAGTTTTCAGTATGGTTTACCATATACCTTTTAGAGCCTAGCTTGAACAGTGACGAAACAGTTTTCATTTGGTAATGTTCAGTTCCACTGAGAGAAGAAACTACTCGCAGTAATGGAAGATGCCTCTTCCTAAACTGCTTTAAGAAACTACCAGATACTGCAAAAGTTGTACGAACATGCAGTTCAGTTGGACCAAGATCATTCTTCAAGTAATGCCCCTTGAAGGCAGCCAAGTTTAGCAGCAAGAATAGCAGCCCATCCATTATGTATTGATGGTACCATTGTAATTGCTCTTTTCACCAGATCTTCATCGTTTATTTCCTTTATTCAGCATTTTGTTTTTTTTTTGTCAGAGGGATAATTTCTCAAAGAAAATCGTCCTGATATCACTATTGATCAAATAATAGCTTTATTATATATTATTATCCCATACTGGTTTTAGCATTCCCATTGCAAGTCCTTTTTATCACCTTCGCTTCTTTGTTGGTGTTCAGTGATACATTTTCTCAACCAGTGTTCTCATTTCATTCCAGGGATACTTTGTTCATAGTAATTAGTTCAGGTTTTGACTGGTTAATACTCTGCCCTACTTTGACCTCTCTCTCCTTGACAAACAGTCCAATACCAGCTGCATTTCCTAAGAGCTAATGCATATCAATGCAGTGTTTTCAACATAAAAAAAATCACTATCTCTATTTTCGTGCCAGTTAATTCCAACATTTCTTTGTTTTTTGCAACAGCTCTTTGCAAACCTACAATGAGAGTAATAAAAAGGTTACAGTATCCCAGTCTCCATTACACCAGTTCTAGGTTTATCACCCATAACTTTCCAAAGATTACCGCCATGCAAATTTTAAATAGTATATCAACAAACTTCAGAATCTTATATCTTATCGAAATCCCTCTCTAATAGCAAAATCTCATCAGTATATGGAATAGGTATATTCAGCATCTTAATTATCACAGTGCTCTCTCTCTCTCTCTCTCTCTCTCTCTCTCTCTCTCTCTCTCTCTCTCTCTCTCTCTCTCTCTCTCTCTCTCTCTCCCCAAAAGATTTTCATTTTTATCTCGTCCCTTAACGGTATTTCCTTACCAGTTAAGCCTTTCCTTTTCAACTCATTTATAAGGTAATATGAAAGTCTCTGAGCCTGTTTATCATGTCTGTTCATCACGATGAAATCTTTGAAGTTTTCTCTTAAAAAATGAGCTATCGATCCCCTAAGTTAGTCCACTGACATCCTAATTTAGGCTTCTGTACTCCGCTTAGCTTTGTTTCTTTTTTATTTCACATATTCCTGGCCTTCACGTTTTTTACTAAAGATTTATCATGTAGGAAGCTTTCCGATATCAGTTACTTCATAATTTCATGGCTTTTCGACTCGGTCCATAAAAATGTTTGCCATTTTACGTTTATAAAATATATAAAATCTTAGTTGTATCGAATGCAAAAATTTCATTGTGGTAAGCTGCTGTGTAGTAAATATTCATACTTTTTTTTTTTATAAATTTCTTCTCGTGTTCCTATGTATCACGTAAAGACATGTATGGCAATTCTTGCTTCGATTATGCGTCGTCAAACGTATTAAAAAGGTTACCCTTGAAGTTAAGATTCGTTTTCTTTAACAATGAAAAGATAATTTAGGAGAACGACGTAGGTGGTATGGGTAACTAAATTAACAATTTTCCATCCAGTATGATTTGTTTATATTTTGCCCATTATTTATTTACTATAAAGTTTACGAAACCTTTTAGTTTGCGTATGTTATTGATTATGACACTTTGTTTTGTTACTGTGTGTGTGCTGCATGTATTACGTGACACATGTACATGCAGTTTCTGAGACATGCAGTTTCAAAATGTTTTAGTTACTTTTAATCACTTCTTGCTTCCTTATCATTATGAGAAATGATAATAATAACTTGAGGCGTGTGTGAAGAATAATTAGGGATGATGAGCGAAATTGAATTCAGTGTAGTAATTGCATCAGAAAATGAAAAGTCATGAACTTTTAAAGATGGTAAACAATATCTGCAAGTAAAATGCCCCGAGGAAAGTAAGTTTGTGAAAATATACCTTAATCAAATAAAAAAGGATAAACTTGCTAGAAAATCACGTATATAAATGTTTATTATGTTTATATATATATATATATATATATATATATATATATATATATATATATATATATATATATATATATATATATATATGGGTGTGTGTGTGTGTATTTGCTGTTAACCTTTTTTGTCATCACCTATCTCGTACTTTAGCACAGTAACTTTTGCAACTCATGGAACAAAGAGGTTTTTCAAGTATTGCTTCAAGTCGCTTTCTTCTCGTTAGGAACAAAGGGGTCAGTATGCACTACATACTCATTGTATATGTTTTAATTGTTTTCTCAGGCGAGGTTCGTCTATTGCTTCATATTTTCACCTGACCTTTCCCACGCCACTGTTACCTCCGCCATTCCCTGTATGTCTTTTCGTCTTCGAGATATTTGGACATTTTGTCGAGGGATTATGTTGTTGTCAGGATTTACAGAAAACTTTATATTTTAGGATTCTTTCATGGGACATAAACGGTTCATTCGTCTCATGAAGGCTTTGGTATTTTTATTTTTTTTTTTTAGGAAGATTAAAAAAAAGAAAATCTGAAAATCACTAGAATTTTGTAATGAAAACTAGTGATCTGATTTCAGATCATTATCAAGACACGATCAGCTGTTTCCTGTCTCTCCCAACCACTCCACAAGTACATATATTGCAGGTGAGAGAGAGAGAGAGAGAGAGAGAGAGAGAGAGAGAGAGAGAGAGAGAGAGAGAGAGAGAGAGAGAGAGAGATTCTTGATTCAGTCCCCCACGTCCGTTTAACCTCCCATTCATTAAAAACGAGAACATCCGAGAGAGAGAGAGAGAGAGAGAGAGAGAGAGAGAGAGAGAGAGAGAGAGAGAGAGAGAGAGAGAGTTCTTGATGCAGTCCCTCCTCCGTTTAACCTCAAATTCATTAAAAACGAGAACATCCGGAGAGAGAGAGAGAGAGAGAGAGAGAGAGAGAGAGAGAGAGAGAGAGAGAGAGAGAGTTCTTGATGCAGTCCCTCCTCCGTTTAACCTTCCATTCATTAAAAACGAGATCATCCGTTGGCTTTTAACACCAGGTGAGTACCAGTGCCTTAAGCAGCGTATGTTTCGCATTCCGTACACGTTATTATTCGCCTTAATGCTTCCGTTGCCTTTGTTCCTCTCTCTGCTGGGCAAAAATACGTGGGGTGTGGCCTCGGGGGGGAGGGGGGAGGAGGGGATTTGGAAGTATGTAGTGGAATATATAATCTTATTGCGGGGGAAGGTGCATTGTGTGGTCCGCTGCAGTATGGTAGCATAGCCACCGATGGTGGCCATGATGGTAGCTAGGTAAACCATTTTCTTATTTGTTAATGATTAGGTGTTTTTCAGTTTTACTTTTCATGGTTCTTTTCTTGTTTTTGCATTAAATAGTCACCATTGATTTGTGGAATTGTATGTCTTGGCTTTTGGCTTTGTTCCTTTGAACAGTTTAATGTTTGTTAATATTATCTGGCACACGATACTTCATAATGTATTCACTTGGCGTATAACTGGC
This sequence comes from Macrobrachium rosenbergii, assembly GCF_040412425.1. Taxonomy (NCBI): domain Eukaryota; kingdom Metazoa; phylum Arthropoda; class Malacostraca; order Decapoda; family Palaemonidae; genus Macrobrachium; species Macrobrachium rosenbergii. The sequence goes on along the minus strand of NC_089761.1, from coordinate 41,096,458 downwards.
TAGGGACTTGTATTTGCTAAATTAGTAATGAGATCTTTATAATCAACACTTTCAGAACTGCATTACCGTGTATCTCGTTACGGCATCTTATTTTCCAGTGAATTTCCTTCCGACATGATAAAAGGATTCACTGTTTTAAAATTCTGCAACTTCGGATCACATTCTGTGTCTGTTTGCATGATTTGCGGGAAACGTCATCAGAGAGCACGCACCGGTAACGCCAAAGAAAATTGTTCTTAGTGCTATTCTTATACATTTTTTTTTTTGCTTGACCCCAGACCAGACCGGGTTAATGAACTCTACCTTTACTTCAGTAAAGGTTGGTTGGTTTAGATTGAGCCACCTCTGTGCCAGCACGTTCCCTGAGACCGTTTCTGTGCAGGTTTTAAACCAAGGACGTTGACACTTTTCCCTTGTTATAAGTGTAAAGTAGATTTTGTGTATGTGTGTGTGTGTGTGAGAGAGAGAGAGAGAGAGAGAGAGAGAGAGAGAGAGAGAGAGAGAGAGAGAGAGAGAGAGAGTTTCAAATTCAGTGACTGATTTGCCACCTCAGTCAGTTTTGGAGCCCATACGAAAAATGCCATGTTAATACTTTTCCTTCTTGGTTTAAACCTGCAAAGAAAAGGTTATAATCATTACCTTAAAGATATACTCAATTGAAATTTCTCGATTTTTGGTTCTGGACATTGAGATGTGTGTTTTAAAAAGGTTTATTAAACCTGTGGTATTAGATAGCTGTTGATTCCGTTAAGTCTTCTGAAAGACAGATATTTAGGATGCACGTTTTATGACGGATAGATAAACTTCACTTGCATATTTGTAGTTCATTTTACCTTTTACCCATAGAATATTGAGCACAGTTATGTCGTTACTAGAATCGTATGTTCAGTTGATGAATGACGTAATGCACATGTAATTTACATTGTGAACCGATAGATTTATTGATTACTGTACGAAGATGTTCTGTTTGGTATACTTGCCGAAAGTTACTGCGTCTTTTGTTTATTGAACGTCCAGATTAAGATGTTTCTTGGTGTTAGTACGTCATAAGCAGTTACATGTGTTACTACGTAGAAGCTAAAAATACGTCGTGTATAACTATATTAATAACTTCATATATCAACGATGAAGCGATTGCGTTACAAGATTTGTTAGTAAACGAAGCGGATAGTGTTATGATAAAAAAAAAAAACTATGCTGATGTCGTAATGGTTTTGAATATTTTACTCATTAATGTTTGATTGATTCGGTTCAATAAACTAACCTCGCATTGTCGATAGTCAGTGCCGAAGTAAATTTTACTAGCTAAAATATACTTGTGCTAGTGAAAAAAAAATCTGATCACTCATTCCTGTCTAATTATTAAATTTTCCCAGCACAAAACGGCTCTCTCATGCCTATTTCCTCGAACAAGTCTCTACCCGCTAATAAGCGCTGCCTGTTTTACATATTTGATGAAATGCTCATTTTTATTTTTTATTTATATATATACTTTTTTAGTTTTCTGAGGGATTGACTGTCGATGTGAAAGGCTTCAGATTTTGATATATTTGTAGGATAAGGCCGTGTGCTTCAGTTCCTGAGGATGTTGGTGTTATGCACTTTAAAATTAGAGCTGCAGACGTGATAGAAGATTTTTGTCTCCCTTTACTGTATAGTCATCAATTGATTATGAGAATGTAGTTCTTACTACCGGTTAAGATTTTGAAGGGAATTATATTATTACTAAAGGGAAGGGCTGAAATGGTTTTAAAGTAGAAAAATAATTGGCTATAATTAAACTTTTACGATAAATATTATTATATTTGCAGTCGAATTAAGATTTCGAAGGGAATTATATTATTACTAAAGGGAAGGACTGAAATAGTTTTAAAAAGTATGAAAAAGTATTGATGAATATTATTACATTTTGCAGTCGGATTTATCGAATAGAATCCCTGGATTTTTATATAAGTGAATGTTTGGATATTTTGGTACTAAAAGCGAAAACAATTGAATTTTTTAAATTCTCCTATTTAGATTGCGGGTTGAATTTGTAAGAATTTTGAATTCCCAAGGTGGTGGAGAAAACCTGATTAATCAATAAATTATGGTTATGAATAGAACATAATATGGAAAGGGGGCCCTATGATTTTCAGTTTACGGATGATGTGTCCGCTTGAGATAACAGTATATGATCTCGTATTAATTATTGTAGTGGATATTTATAGTTTGTATTTTTACTTAGGGTATGATTCCCTGGTAAAGGAGTGACATCAGTGTCAAATACATAATGGCCCAGAAGTTATTTTGAAAACGTTAACTTCCCTCCATATTTCCTTTTTCTTCAAATGCTGTGCATGTCACATACTTAATAGCAACTACCGCAAACCCCTTTCATTCCTTTTACTCTACCTCCTTTCATATTCTCTTCCATCTTTCTCTCCACCCTCTCCTAACAGTTGATTCATAGTGCAGCTGCGAGGTTTTCCTCCTGTTACACCTTTCAAACCTTTTACTCTCAATTTCCATTTTAGCGCTGAATGACCTCATAGGTCCCAGTACTTGGCCTTCGGCCTAAATTCTATTTTCAGTTCATATGAACTATTAGACAGTTCGGGAAACGAAATTTGCCACTACTGCAGTATTTGCACATCATTAACAATGGATTTCCAGTTTCAAAGGCAAAAATCTTATTAATTGTGAGAGAAGCTTCTGTCGCCATAGGTGAAAAGTTCCTAATATTCAGAATCTGGAAAGAATTTCCAGTTACTGGAAGCCATGATCGACCAGTTTCCAGTATAGAGTTGTTGCAGCTGAACTTGCGAATCAGGATCGCGTTGTCTTTTCACTGCATTAACTTGAAAAATGTCTTACCTTCAAACTGATGGTGTAATCAACTCCATGATAGTCATCATAGTTTGCACATTATTTTCTAGTGTGAAAGGTACAGAGGTCAGAACTTTCAAATTTTGTGGCTGCACTTAACCCCCCCTGTAGCCAGTCTGGCATAATCCTTCCGCCACTTTGGGAGAAAACAGGTTCCTCGCATTGCATGCTGTCATTTTAGAATGCCAGGTTCAGTGCTGATTTGGAAAGGAAGTCCATAATTATTTTTTGAAAGCGTTATTCCATTAGTGACATAAACAGATTTTTTTTTTAACTACTTAGGGCTTGGTGATCGAGTCTATGCTTTTGTCTAGATACATCACTAAATGGTTTATTGTATAAGCTTCAGATTTCTTAGAGAACAGAACAGAATATAGAATTTAGGGACAGAGGCCAAGCGCTGGGAGCTAAGAGGTCATTCAGCGCTGAAACTGAAATTGACAGTATACGGCTTGAAAGGTGTAACAGGAGGAAAACCTCAAAGCAGTTGCACTATGAATCAATTGTTAGGAGAGGGTGGAAAGTAAGATGGAAGAGAATATAAATGGAGGTGTAGCAAAAGGAATGAAAGAAGTTGCAGCTAGGGGCCGAAGGGACGCTGTAAAGAATCTCAAGTTATACCTACAGTGCACCTCATGAGGGCCACTGACGGCACTACCCACCTACGGGGCAGATTTCTTAGATAACATCAGTATGATAACAGGAAGCCTTTTGAGTTTAGGCTTTCACATTGGGGCTTATCGTTTCTTGCGGCTAGAGATCATTGGTGTTGAACATACTTCTTGTCACTTACGAATTGAAGCTCCTAACTGCATATTTCATAGCGTTGATGTTATGAGATCAAGACGCCTCTGGGGCCATGAAATTTTACAGGAGAAATACCATGCAAAAGGCAGAACTTATCATCGCTGATACGATGCAGCGTTTTAATGTGGAAGCATTTCAGGGCACACAGAAAGTAACATTTAAGGGTCCCAGAATTTAATTACTATTTAGAATAAATTAGCGTGAGACTCATCGAATGGTGAGACTGAAATACATTAAAGTAGATTAAACCAAAAATTAATCCGTTTTCGAGAACTGACGTCATGTGGAAATAATTCTGATTCTGGTTGAATTTGTTTATGTTCATTCAGCGAATTGACACTCAACCGAACACCCCGCATGACCTGGTCCTTGAGCCTGAGTGTAGAAAATACAATACACTCGTAAACTTTTGAGTTCTGTCCCCGTAATGGTTAGAGTCGCTGAATGCTCTTATAGGAATATTAGCTCCTGTTGTGGGAATGGAATTGAATCACCTTTTCCGTCTCTCTTGAGGTCCATTCATACAAATGGCAATGAAGGGTCATTTTGGAAATTGTTTCCATACTGTGCGAAAGCATAAAAGCACTTGGGGTTTTATCTCTCGGCATGCATAAGAGTGCCGAAGTCTTAAAATTATTTTTTTTTTACCTGTTTCTGGGAAGTCACAAGATTCATGGAAATGTTTTGTATTTGACGTTGTGAACTGATGGTACTCGATAGTTTGAGACATTTATTGCCATTGGCCAGGATCAGTTTTAAATTGTGTCCGTTGTTGTCATAAACTTGATGAGTTTTAATGTTTTGTTTACTATTTTTGCTCTGTTTGTGAAATTTCCTGTCACTTCCTACCGTCATGGTAGGAAGTTTGTAGTTAATTGTGTTAGTGGGCAGTGAAGCTAATTTATTTAAAGAGAAAGCTATATTTTAGGATTTAGCTTTTAGATTGTAAGTTCTTACTGCTGCTGAAGGAAATGTGAATCCTTTAAAATTATAATTTAAGGATTTAGTGTACATAAGAATCAATGTATGAAATTTTAATACCAGTTTGATGAATGTATTAAGTGACCATGAGTGAATCACTTATGAAATTTATTATACCCGTTTAATGAATATATTAAGTGACCTTAAATGATTTAAAGCCCCTAGGTAGCCAAAAGGTTCAAAGTCCTGTAGGATTTAGCTCTATCTCTTGTGACTGCAGCAGTCGAATAACTCTACTTATATCTCCCCAATGTTTTGGTTATACCATCATTGTTCTCAAACATTGGTTATGCCATATTTCTACAATACCCTTCAAAATCCCTGTGCCTGTGGACACGACCACATTTTGTTTGTTTGTTTCTTTCTTTCTTTCTTTCTCTCTTTCTTTCTTTAGAAAATCATATATCATTACTTAAATGTTGCTACGTATATACAGCTTTAGTTCCCTTTTAGTTTTCTGTAAAAGAAAACTACTGAGATGGCTATTTGTCTGTCCGTCCGCACTTTTTCTGTCCGCCCTCAGATCTTAAAAACTACTGAGGCTAGAGGGCTGCAGATTGGTATGTTGATCATCCATCCTCCAATCATCAAACGTACCAAGTTGCAGACCTCTAGCCTCAGCAGTTTTTATTTTATTTAAGGTTAAAGTTAGCCATAATCATACTTCTGGCACCGCTATAGATACCAACAACACAGGCCACCACCGGACCGTGGCTGAGTTTCACGGGACGCGACTAAGAGTTTCATGGGCCGTTGCTGAAAGTGTCTTACAGCATTGTACGCTGTGCAGAAAACTCGATTGCGCCGAAGAGACTTCGGCGCGTTCTTTATTTGTTTCATTTCGTTCCATATTTCGTATGTCGCCAAGCCTTATGTTAAAGTTTGTAAGTAAGTTCTTAGTCTCTTCTTGCAGGTTTCGCGTGAATATTTGTTCATCATCATCATTAAGGAAAACGAGTTAATTTTCCCCTGTAATAGAGCTGAAAGGTCATTAACTTTGAAACCAAGTTTTTACTTAGTAATTTGTGAACGTGTGAAAAATAGAAAACGATAAACGGAAAGTAAATAAATAGATAAGTTAACTTACACAAAAAGTTAGGAAATTAGTAAATAACTGGAAGAATTAATAATTTAAATAAATAAATAATAAATAGATAAATAAATAAATAAGTAAAAAAATAAATAAATAAATAAATACATACGGAAGTCAATATAACGTACCTTTAAGCTGCGTATTATGTTTTCTACACTTTAGGTAAAAGTTCAGGAAAATTCGGCTTCTTTTGCATGATATAAAAGAATTACTTGCAATTTTACAAGTTCCACGTGTGACATGTAATTTACAAGTTATTTTCAGTTCTATTAAATGAGGAAGAGAATATTCACACAGGTGTTTTAGGTTCCTGATGTGAATTTCAGGCACCGACGTTTTCTCTCACCTTGGGGTTTGAGAGATCTTTTCCACCGGTGCTTTAATATTAGCGTCGTAGCGGGGTAGTACCGTCAGTGCACCTCTGGCGGCGCACTGTAGGCATTACTTAAGGTTCTTTGCAGCGTCCCTTCGGCTCCTAGCTGCAACCTCTTTCATTCCTTTTATTGTACCTCCTTTCATATTCTCTTTCTTACATCTGTCTTTCCGCCCTTTCCTAACAATTGATTCATGGTGCAACTGCGAGGTTTTCTTCCTGTTACACCTTTCAGACCTTTCGACCATCATTTTCCGTTTCAGCGCTGAATGACCTCATAGGTCCCAGCGCTTGGCCTTGGACCAAATTCCATGTTCCATTACGTCAGTGTTTGGGGCATTATAAGAATTAACTTAGACTGATGTTAGTTGTATGTTCATTATGTAATTAGGTGTTGTCCATAGTTACGTTAACTTTTGTCGTTATGGGTTACTGATCTTACTTTTCAATGCACGTACCGTCAAACACTGAATTTTTTTAGTAAATCTTTGCCATGAAAAATACCTGCGTTAAAATGACATTGCAGTGTAGGGTCAAATGTTTCGTTCCTGAGGATGATAAGAGAGGAAAACTAACGTTCTTAAAGAAAACATTTTTCGATATTTTCTGTGTCTTTTCAAAATTACTTCAGAACATTTTTTATGCATGATGTCATCCTCTCAGTCTAGTACGTTTGTTTGTTTTGTTAAATTTTGACTGCGGTGCAACTAAACCTTTTTGTTTGCCGTGTCTCCAGGAAAGAATGGTCGAAATTTATTGAGAAAAATATGAGATTTTCTCGAATTATTGAGATAATATTTTGACTTCTACTTTAATGTAAATTCAGATTAATTTTAGTATTTTTGAAAAATATATATAGTGTTAATTTTCATTTCGCAAAATAGAAAATTCGCCTGACGATGTTTTAATTATAACTAGAACCTGTTGAAAGAGCACTCATAAAATACATTTGAAAGAGAATGAATGAACGAATGCGAATGAGCTGCTTATTTGCTTCCATAAGAGAAAGAATTAATACAGTTTGTGAGTAAAAAGAAAGTGCATCAAGTATAAACGCTTCTGAAAATCGTACAATAAAAAGATAAGCTCCAAACTTGATTAACTGAAACACGGAGAGGAAATAACGTAGAGTTTATTAAGACTCCAGATCATGATGACTATAAATCAGTGGTTCTCAGTCTGGGGGGCGTCAGCAATTTCCAGGGGAGGCTCAGGCCCTGGGGAAAAATTAAACATTCTCTAATTATATTCGTTATTCTCTTAACAAAAGTGAGGAACTAATATTCAAAAGTTTATGAAAAAATGCAAAAGTATCGCCTTATAACGTTAGTTTAGTTTCCTGTAGTCTACTACTCTAGTTAGACTCGTTGGGATTACCATGTTTTGTAATTATTTACCTCCCTCCCTATCCCTCGAAACCCATTCTCTTTCTCTTTTTTTTCATTTGCCTTTAAATCTGGGAGGGAATTTTACTCATAGATGCAAGGGGGCCGTGGAGGGAAGGACCAACTCTTAGAGGGGACTTGGTAATAAAGAGGTAAAGAACTACTGCTATAAATCCTAGATAGCGGAAACGCTGCCATTTTTGGGGTACGGCACATCCTAGGTAACATATTGGCGACCAGTTTGAAAGGAGTGTCAATATCAAAGTTAATTTTGAAAATGTCAAAATTTTTCCAGATTAAGAAAAAAATCAACAACGGGCGCCCATTTTAGTGGAAGTTGAAGATGGACGATATTCGAATGTTTTGCCTAACGAATCGACGACTGAATGCCATTTTGGCTCAACATTCGATGCTTTGCCACGAAGGTGCTATAGGGTAAAGATTCTTTTCATCTTAGAGTAGGAAGGAAGTGCAACTTAATCTTCCGTGGATTGTCGTTAATTATTTTCTTTCTACAGCCTTTGAGACGTTTGTGTCCTTTCGTGGAGGGTTTATCCTCTTTCAGTCAAAATAAATTTTTTTTATGATGGCGAGCCTTATGTTTTTTCAATCTCCCTGTTTATCAAAGAATTGGTAATTTGCAGCGTCGAAATTGTTATGAGCATTATTAGTCAAAATGGCTCGAAACTATGAGTATTATTACTCAAAATTTACAATTGTTACTATGTAAAAAGGCTCCCCCCCCAAAAAAAAAACGCATATAACTTGCAAATTAGTCATCCACGGAATTGAATTGATTTGAAAAATTGAAAACCAGACAGTTAAAATAAACGAATGAATAAATAATAAATGACTCTGCAAATATAAAAATGCTCATAAATGAATTGCATTATCATTTTATTGGATTTTTGGAATAGCTAGATAACTCCATGGGGGCATTGCTTATGTAACCTAATGGTTTTAGCTCTCTCCTCCAACCAGGACCGCACGTGATTTTCCAATATCAGACGACCGTAGGGAACGAGCTAATATCCGGTTACCGATGTAAATTGTAGTTTATGAAGTTCCAAGGAAAAATATTTTCTCTACCGAAAAGAAATTTTTTGGAAACTACTAAAATAGAGGTTCCGTGTTTTTACTTTTGGTTAAATTTTTGTGAGGTGTGTTTTATACAAGACATTGACTTATTGAGAAAATTAAAATTAGGTTTTTTTTGCGTATGTATTACTTTTTTTTAGACTCGCAATGAAGTTTTCATTGGATTATACTAATTATTGTTTTATACTTTCCAAAGTGGTATTTCCTGTGTTTTACGAGACATTGTAATTGAAACTGCTAAAATTAAGTTCCTAATTTTTTTGTCTTAATTTTTTCAATTGCCGAAAGTTAGTTTGGCGATGTTTACACCATGTTTTATATATATATATATATATATATATATATATATATATATATATATATATATATATATATATTTTTTTTATTTATTTATTTTTTTTTAACTTCCTAAAAGAAGTGTCTCTGTGTAAATTAGTTGAGACTCCCCCAGATTTTTTAAATTTGTCCTGCTCTTACTACTACTACTAGTAATGATAATGATGATGATACAAAATATTTTCTAAATGGACCGACATTCACGTATTTGATATTATGGGAACAGACACTTGATTAGTGTGACCGTGCAAATAAGAATAACTACTACGCCAGCAAAGCAATAGCAGAGCAGTTGTAGGGAATCAAAGCCTTGCGTATGTTTTTGTATATTTTTTTTTTATAATTTGTTTTATTTTTTTATATTTACTTTGCGTAATGGCCAGCGCGTTACAGAGAACGACATTTTGCGTCCACCTTTCTCCTTATTAATTTCTCGCCTCTGAACTCGGAAAGGGGCGTCACAACGTGGGAAACAGCGTTTTGCGTTAGGTCGATCAAAATAAAGCAGATAGCGAAGTGGCATACGCGCGTATCGATGACACCAGCCAGAGTGCCACTAGCAACAGACGTAGTTGCCACTTCGGTTCCACTTCGATTAAATATTTCCGTTTTTTCCTCCCCTCCAACCCTCGTTTCCTTCAGAGTTTGCAAAGTGACGTCTAGGAACTTTCGTGTAGCGACGAGGACAAATGCAATCTCGGTCAGGCAACGGCAGGAAAGTGTATGACAGCGACAGGAGCAACTCTCTCTCTCCTCTCCGGCATCCACCGCCCTCCCGGGACGGGCTCGCTGGCTGGCTTACGCGCGAAGTTCGGAAGAGCCTGCTGGCAGCCTGGCAGTCCGATTGTGTCTGTGGTGTCGGTAACGCAGAGGCTGTGACGCTCCCGGGAGAGGATTTTAAGTTAAAAATCGAGCTTGGAAAGAAGTCCCCTTTGCTTGTGATCTTAGTGTCTTCGTCAGTCCTTACGAGTTCCCAGAGCGAATTTCTTTTCCGTGATTCTCAGAGCCGTAAGAATAGAATTGTTACATAGAGTTAGGTCCCGTGCCTTTTTTTTGTGCGTAATATTCCGCGTTGAGGTTTTTTCCGGGGGAGGCGTATATTAAGCGTAACTATGGCTGAGGTCGAGGCTGTGGCTAAGGATGTGGAGAAGATGAGCGTAGGGGGTCAGCAGCCTGCAGAAGCCCCGAAGGCAATGGAGAGTGCCCTCAGAATGGACAAGGTAAGGGAGAGAGGATTTGGTGCTGGGTATTACGCGTTCGGCGTCTGAAACACTTTGATTTTCTCTTTTTTACATTATTAGATTATTTTGTAGGTTTCTTTATTATGATGTATATAAAATATATATTTTTTTATTATCAAATTATAGGAACTAGAGACCATTTCTCATTAACACTAATCAATTCTAGTCGTCATCGACCACCAGTTGACTGTTTTGACTCACTTGTCAAAATTACGTGTTTACGCATCTCCTGTAGAAAACTTGCATCGCTGAACCCGTAGAGGAGATTAATATTCAAATTTTTTTAAAAACACGGATCCCTTTATTAACCTTTTTCCCTTCCCACGAGCTTCCTCCTCCTCCATTATTTTTTTCAGGAGAGAGAAAGAGAGAGAGAGCGATTAGTCAGCGAAAGCGTCCATCAGTTATCACTATTACATGAGATAGGGCGTGTGCTTTCGACTCAGCTGCGACGCGCACGCGCTCCTACAGATTCAATTTATGCCTCCTGTCCTTCTGACTTGATGTTTCTCTTCTACTCCTCCGTATGTGCGTCTCTCTGTCCATCTTTTTTTTTTTGGGTGTTTTTTGGTCTTTCTTACTTTTATCTGTTTGTATTTGGCTGTCATGTCCGACTGTGTCTTGTCTCGCATTTATGTATTTTTGGTAAGTGATTTCTCTCTCTCACCCTCGTCAATATGTAATAATAATAATAATAATAATAATAATAATAATAATAATAATAATAATAATAATAATAATTGCTTTAATTGGCATAAAATACACTAGTGTGGATTTCATGCATACATTATATATCTATCGATCTATCTGTATCTATAATGCATATATATTATATATATATATATATATATATATATATATATATATATATATATATATATATATATATATATATATATATATATATAATATATATATATGTGTGTATGTATGTATACATAAATACAACATACACATATATGTACACATATACATATATATAAACACAGTTATCTGCTGATTGCATTGCACACTAACTTGTCTGTAAGACCTCCGTATGACTTTGGAAGTGATATCTTCTAGTCGCACAGGTTTGGTGTGTATTAATAATCCACTGTTTCAGCGACATGAAGCGTACAGACACACACACACACACACACACAAACACACACAAGCAAGCACTCAGACGTCATTTAGCTCATGTGTTAATGAATAATAAAAATTAATATGATTTTTATTTTGGTACATGTAGAAATGTTAGCAGGCGAACTGAATAGTCGAAAATTCTGAATTCAGTGATAGGTGTAAACCGCTTCCCTGAAAGAGATATTATAACGTTATAGTAAGTTCTGCTTGAGAGAGAGAGAGAGGCGGACATTTTTTTATGAACTGAGTATTTTGTCCTTCAAAATAGATATCATCATTATGCAAATTCATTTTGGTGATATTCTTGGATGGCAAATTCTCTATCTCATTATAAAGATTGTTACTATCACTACTGTTACTAAGTGATAATGGTAGTAAATATTAGTATCAATAGTACGGCGAATATGAACGACGGATTATACTCTTTTCAAGCGGATTCGTTAATGAAGAGCGACCATCGCGAAACAGGATCTGTGTGAAAATCTTACCCGTTCCCAAACCGAAGTCCCGGTTATTTCCAGCGAGGAAAATGTAATACTACCTGTCCAGGTGTCACGGCCTACAACAGGCGTCGTTCTGGCTTCGTGTGTCGGAGGTGCTTGGGAATGTAATACTTGCTGGTAGGCTGTCGGTCTGACGCTTAACAGGCAGGTTGCATGTGTGAATCAGTCGGAGTTGTCAAAAATTGAATAACTTTAGTTCACTTTGAAGATAGAAAGATTCATTGTTTTCCAGCAAAAGTTCAGTTTTAGATTTAGGTGTAATGTCAGGTCAGGTAAATGTTAAATATTCCGATTACTCATACCGGGATGTAGTTTTGTGACAATATTAACTACATAGATTATTATTATTATTATTATTATTATTATTATTATTATTATTATTATTATTATTATTATTATTATTATTATTATTCAGAAGATGAACGCTAGTCGTATGGAACAAGCCCATCGACTTGAAATTCAAGCTTCCAAAGAATATGGTGTTCATCAGGAAGAAGTAAGAGGAAGTAAAGAGAAATACAGAAAGAAGAGATCTCACTCATTAAGAAAGAAAAAATAAATTAATAGGTTAATAGACAGATAAAAATGTATTAAAATTTAAGTAGAGTCGTATTAGGATAGTAATGCAATGCATCTTCGGTTCACTTAGAAGATAGAAAGACGATTCGTGCTCCAGCCAAAAGTCCGATTGTAGATGTAGGTATGTCAGGCACGCGAGTAACTATTAGATATTCTGGGTACTCATACCGGAATTTAGCGTTGTGGCAATATTAACCACATATATAAGGTCGCCCTTCGTTGGTGATGGAGAGGGAGGCTTACTCCCATCAAAACCCCATAAATAGAGGGTTTGTTTGTTCGAGGCTTTTGGTATTGGTGGCGTTCATTTAGAAGTTGCAGGGTGGTGCGTTCGTCACACAAATTTCTGATTTTGGATCTGTGCCCAAGTAAGGCAGATTAGTAAGTAAGTAGGGTGGATAAATAAGTAAATAAATAACTATTTGAAATGGAAATATACTCTCCAGATGAATAGATTTAAATTAATCTTGATAAGTAAGTAAGTTGGACTGATGAATAAATAATCAACTATTTGTAGTGGAAGTATATTCTCTAGATGAATAGATTTAATCTTGATAAGTAAATTGGACGGATGAATGAATAAATAACTAACTGTTTGAATTGGAAATACACTCTCTAGATGAATACATTTAGTCTTGATAAGTAAGGAAATTTACATGAACTTCATAATGACTATTTAAAGAAAAAATTCAAATATGAGACGTAGGAAATATTAACTTCCTTACAACTCCTTCTCATAAAACACCTTAAGATTGAGGAATATGCCTCAAATGAACAAGGATTTTAATTGTATAGAATGATTTGAATTGTTTTGCTCTTTGGGCGACTGAGATGTTGTTTGTCATTTAAAGTTAGGGCAATTAGTCATGCCAGCCTAAAGATGACGTTACCTAAGCTTATGTAAGTCAAGGTTCATTGTATATCCGTCATGTTATTCCGGTCTACTTATCATCTTGTTTGCTGGTTGCTGGTTAGAGTGTAAGATATTATGTATGTATCTTTATATATATATATATATATATTATATATATATATATATATATATATATATATATATATATATATATATATATATATATATATATATATATATATATATATATATATATATATATATATATATATATGTGTGTGTGTGTGTGTGTGTGTGTGTGTGTGTGTGTGTGTGTGTGTGTGTGTGAGGAGGGGTTAGAGCAATTATAAAACTTCATTAAATTGAAGGACAATTTTCAACAGAACAAAACCTTTCTTGTATGAAAAGAAAAGGCGAATCAGTGAAAAAAGATATATTACAATACTTATAAATTAAACAGCATTATGACCAGGAACAGCACAACAAGAAGCAGTCCTTCTGCAATATGCAAGGCCTCTTGTGTTTGTTGCGTTTGTGCCTCTCGGTGTGGGGGCTGGGGTGGGGGGGGGGGACGACTTGTCCGAAAGAGGGACATGCAAGGACTAAGGCTGTTTGGTACACCGCTGTTGCTTGCGAGAGTCAAAGCGGTAATGTGCTTTTGAAAACAAAGAGAGAGGGACATTTTTAGGCATTCAGGTCACTCCTGCAGGAACTGAATGCAGTAGAGTTATTTGCCATATACGGCAGGCTGTCCTTGCATTGACGTGCCTGGGAAGGGGGTAGGGCCAGAGGCGTATCTGGAAATCCCCCCCTCCTCCTCCTCCTCCTCCATATTCCGGGTGTAATGGGAAGTGAATTACGAGTGTGTACTGGCGTACTGTTGTGAGCCCTCTCCCCCTTCTTACGCACTGGCGTCCTCAGGTGATTGATATTGATAGTACACGGGCGCAGTACGTTTGTTATGATATGTACCCCTTCCGTAATCTCTCTCTCTCTCTCTCTCTCTCTCTCTCTCTCTCTCTCTCTCTCTCTCTCTCTCTCTCGATATTTGTACTGTTTGTTTTGTGCATTTTTTCTTTGTCACTCTTCTTTCCATTTATTCTGTAAATATATTTCCTCTATACTCCATGTATTTTATTTTCATAAATCTTCCATTATTCCAGTTTTGTCTTTTTTATCAAGCATTTTCCCTTTTCCTAGTTTCATCTTTGGTTTTTGTGGATGTTCTGGTCCTAGGCATTCCAGTATTCTCTGATCGCTCCTTTATACCTTGGGTCTTCACATGCCTTCATTAATTGTTTTTTAGGTCGTCTTTCCTCCTATCTTGTCATTTATTCATTTCTTTGTATTCATGTACCGTATCTTTTCGAGTAATATTATTCTTTTAGTTTTAGTCTCTTCTTGGTCTTCGCTTAAATACAATTGCTATAGTGCGCGTTATTGT